>NC_143575.1:116281618-116590840 GCF_048544385.1 Mastigoproctus giganteus
TATCTGGAAGTTTTCCTCATGTTCCGCGAACCAGTCTCGAACATTCCGGGTGGTGTGGCATGGCGTATTCTCCTGCTGAAAGACGGCACCGCCAGGGGGGAACACCATTGTCATGAAAGGATGTACCTAGTCAACAATGATGTTTAGGTTCAGTTCAGTCTGTTGAAGGCCAAACGGTACCAGGGGTTTCTCCCATCACCGCGAGTTTACATTGTTGCGTGATACAGTACACTGTAAATGCCAAAGATTTAAATTGTGTATGGATATTGTACAGAGTAGTGGTGTGTACCGTTGTTTATCTGGTCGCTGAGCCCCTAATGGGACCCAACGTTCCCACACGTCGCCCCGTGGAGGCAGACCAAGACATAATTTGAACTCTGGCAGGCCCTGCCACCTAATTTCCTGGGATTTCAATGGAAAAGGCCTAAAGAAAATGACAACTGCGTATGAGTTATACGCAAAAAGGTGTATAAGGCCGAAAAATTGGGCGAACAGAATTTTAGTGCTTTTAATTTTCGGCTGTGGGGAAAACGCTGTGAGAAGTAGACAGGATGGGTGGGGAGATTGAAGACTGGGGTTTAAAGGTTGGAAGTAAGTGGTCGATAGAGAGATTGACCCCTGCATTTGATGTTTAGGTAGGTAATAGACGTCAGAATACCCGGCACATGGCTTGACTGTATCCAGGGTATCCCAGCAGACATCGCCCAAAGCATGATACTACTGCTACCGCCTTGTCTTCGTGTCACCGCCTTGTCTTCCCATAGTGTATTCAGGCGCCATCACTTTCCCAGGTAAACGACGCACACGTACCCGGCCGTCCACATGGTGCAACAGGAAATGTGATTCATCGGACCAGACGACCTTCTTCCAATCACTCAAGGTCCAGTTTCGATGCTCGCGTGCCCATTGTAGGCGCTGTTGCCGGTGAACCGTAATTAGCATGGGCAGTCGAAGCGGCCTGCGGCTGCGCAGCCCCATTTTCAGCTGGATTCGATGTAATGTGTGTTGTGACACATTACTTCCGTCACCAGCATTCCAATTACCGGCTAGTTGCGCCACAGTCGCCCTTCTGTTGCCACGTACCAACCGCGAGAGCCTTCGCTCACCTATAGCATCGATGAGCCGTGGTCGTCCAACACCTTGCCGTCAGTTCGTGGGTTCCCCCTCCTCGGACCACTTTCGGTAGTTACTAACCACGGCTGACCGGGGGGCATCTCACCAGCCGTGCCGTTTCGGATATGCTCTGGCCCAGTCATCTGGCCATTACAATTTGGCCTTTGACAAACTCATTTAAGTCCGCTGCCTTTCCCATCTGAAGAACAAGAGTAACACTGATTAACGGAGCTCAGTATCAGGTGTTTTTTTATACTGTGTCCCGACTCGCGCACGCGTCGTAGTTCACCTGCAATTGCTTCGATTTGCATAACGACTCGCTGGTCATAATGTTTTGGCTCATCGGTGTATTTAAAATGAAATACCGCCAAATAATGAATGATTACATTCTTTGTGGAATATTTTGTTGGATAACAGTTTCACTACATTCTTTCAGTATAACGTTAACCGCTTAGACGTACTCAAACCTTTAAGCGGTGAAGACGATTGGGAGGGATGATATGTTAAAACATAGCATAGTACGTATTTTCTCTCAAATTTCATCAGAATGTTAAGAATATCGTTACCAATTTGGTAACGCATCATTACTGTAGTTTATTAGGTTTTAATGGTGACCATCAATTCCCCTTCCTCACCCTCTAAAACCCTTCGAATGTACTACAGTTGGTAGGATCGCCGTCCTTCGCACACCGGGTGGAAAAGACCTGAGTTCGAATCCCGTCTAGGACGGGAGGAATTTTAATGGGTATTTTTCACAACGTGGCTGAGTTAGTCGGTCTCATGCGAGGGTAGCATGGTATTATCTCCCGGAAACTCCGATTTTTCGTCCAGCAAAACAGAAAATCGACATCAGAACACACGCAATTTGCAGACAATATACATGGAGCAACAGGGCCTTAGTTGCCGATGCTCCTAAAAACCCAAACAAAAACAACAACACCCTCTAAAAGAGTAACCTAATTATTATGTCTCTGTTTTGATTATATTAATGTTATTTTTGTACTCTTAACTATAGTTATTATTCTCACCCACCTGTAGGCCTAACGAAGAGAAATGATGTTAAACGTGGCTAAATTGCTTAATATTTATATTGAGATATTTTCAGTGTTATTGTAACATTTTCAATAAAACAATTTAGTCTGTCACGTGGCATATTAATGTTGCTTCAATAATTATTATTATTAAGCTTGATTTCACTCTCTGTACAGCTGGTTGGCTTGAAGGGTGTACGTAGAATCATAAGTGAAAAATAAAAAATAAACACATTAAAAGGACAATAGATAATGTTTGACAATACACTTGCTGGAGTTGGCATAGTATAGGTACATATATACAGGGTGTCTCAAAAATACACGGCATAACTTCAGGAATGAGTTCCTCATATGTAGACAATAAAAATATTTTATATCAACATAGTTCCGGAAATGCTTGATTTCCGAGTTTTGAAGGTGTGTCTATGACACTTAACTGTTCACATCACCTTACAGTAATTGTTCAAAATGTCCTGCCTGAATACAGGCCTCACATCGACGTCTCATGGACTCCCGAAGACGATGCCAAATTCCTGGCATGTTTCGTATTGTCTCAGAACCTGCCACAATTCGATTGCGGAAAGTTTCCACATCAGCTACTGGAGTCGAATACACCAATGACTTTAAATGGCCCCACAAGAAGAAATCTAGTGAGTTTAAATTAGTGAGCGTGGAGGCCAGGCAGTTGGTCCGCCTCTACCTATCCACCGACCGGAAGCACGAGGTGTAAAGGTCCCATGTTCACAAAAGCGGCGATGGATACCTTCGAACGTTTTCCTGTCTGGACATCTTCGTTCTGGGATCCTTTCGTGGTACAAACGACGAGCCTCCAGAGCATTTCCGATACTTCAGTGACACGTTATCGAGTAGTTTTTGTACTTCAGTCATCGGACAGCATGGACAGATACTGTATTGATAATTGGGACTTATCTCGCATCTCTCGCCACTCATCCACAAGTGCCCAGATGCTCACACTATTGAAGCTTTCATGCAGCTGCGATTGAGTGTCACTATTCAGATCACAGCTGCACGAAAGCTTCAATAGTGTGAGTTTTTTTCGCTTTCCGGTGATAAATACAAATTACATCAGTGAGGAATGTTTTTGTAAATTCATCTTTAGAATACCACTTTTTTCACGAAATACATGCCATATCACATACAATACCGCATAATAGAAAATTCTATCCCGCTTATTTTAATTAAAAATAAGGAGGATAAGCGTTGGTGAATTTTAGTTGAAACACTGCACATATAAACCATAAAGATTCAAATATATTGTGAAATTATATAAATTTATATAAATATGACGCATTTTGTGAACGAACTGAAATTTAGCGATTACTCCTTTCCTACAATTACTGATTTGCTCAATCAAAATTTTCTAACAACATGAACAGTCTTATTTTTTAAAACTGTTTTTCGGAAATACTCTTGCACTTTACGTAGGTGTCGGTTTAGAAATTTAAACAAAAATTATAGGAATTGGAATAAATTTAGTCGCATTTCGTTAGAAGCTAGCATTGAACCGAAAATGAAAACTCCCACGCATTTATTGTATGGTTTTGCCCATATGCTATTAGGAAAAGTAACATTTTCTGCTATGCAATTTTCGACTAAGTAAAAAGCCATTTTAGTTGTGAAATAAATTATACAGTTGAACTAAACTGCAGTTTGCTTATATCTACTAATAATCAGTAAAATATTTGTTTTAACAACTAGTTTTCTTTCATAGTAACATGGATTAATTTTGGTGGATCCGCCTGGGCTTTTCGTTTAGTTGAAGAACTATCAATCTGTCGATTAATTATTTTTATTTTTTTAGACAATGATTGTAGTACCTTCTTTTCGGCAGTGCACTGTTGTTTTGTGCAGCTCCAGAAGATCTCACCACTTTTAACTCTTTTCCTTGCTAAAATTACATTAACTAGCAATAAAGGCTTCCCTTTTCGCTTTTAGTTATTTGAATACTCATTTTTAACTACGAACATCTTATTTATTTATTTATTTAATCAGGTAAAGAAAAGTTACATCCACCGCTTTACAGAAATCAAATGCTAGGAGGGTAAACAGAATTATAAAAATGAATACAATATCAATATTTGGTAAAATAAAATATTGGGTTAAGACAGATTAGGTTCGACATAATACTCTAAATACATTCAGCTTCTGTCCAAGAAGAGTGCGGGGATGCCGGCAAGATGCTGCAGGCTGTCAGGAGAAGGAGCGCATATCATCCTCAAACACAGTAGCCACGCACGTAAAGCGATGGTGACATGAAAGATCTAAAATTGCAGGACTGTGTAGGTATCAGATAAAACTTTTGATCTGTAGGCTTTGTCGAAGCAAATTGTCTTAGGGTTGATATTCACGTCGTTGAGGAATCCAATCGTGTTTCCTGGGAACATATGGCTGAGCGAACTGATTTGGTTGAGGGCAGATCTGATCAAAGACGTTTGCCGGTTAGTTATTCTGGTGTTCTTCGCGGGCAGGATGATAAGGCTATCGATGGTAGGAGCATCCAGTGTACCCGAAATGAGTTTGGAGAAGGTAATTATGTTGCGAATGTTGATGATTTGCTTCAAAGGGATCATTCCATGCAGCGAATGTAGTATACCTCTAGAGATAGTAAGGGGATGTCCTGAAGTCTTATTGCGGATCTCAATCCCCAAAAACTGTCGCAGGTAGGTTGGAGGGGCAGAAGACCAGATTTCCGATGGGTAGAGTGCCACCGGTACCACAGAAGTTCGGGTAAACCTAGTTATTAGCTTCTTTGAACTGTCTCATAATGATCCTGTTAGAACACTGAATAAAACAGTGAATACATTAGAAAACTGCCACCCTCCCCTCTTCCTCTCAGTTGTTTATTTCCTAATAATCTTTCACCTCAAAAATCATTGGCCACTCTCTGAATTCCAGAAATGGTTGGTCCGCAGTTCAGTGGCCATTTGAATCAGCGAAAATAAGTAAATTTCACGTGTATGCCTGATGCAATGCCCATAACAGCAAAAATGCTAGGGGTTTAACATAGAATTAAACTAAAACTCTAACAACAAAAAAATAAGTTGTAAACACATGGAAACAGATTTTTTTTTTTTTTTTTTTTTTACAATATCAACAAACCAATCAAGGAAAGATAGTGACAGTCACTCGGTTGAAGATGAGAGCTGCTCCCTGATGATACGTCTTCTGTAGGCTTTGTCCTCAATGAATTTCTTGTAGTCAGCATCCATATCTTGGACGTTTTGCAGCATCTCCATTGGCAGGAATCTGTCGCCCTTCCTGAGCCTCCACGCGACGGACTGTAAAGAAGGAAGGGCACTTAAGGGATTACTGGTCGGAATTTCAGTAATGCTATGACCACCATCTCGATCAATTTTAACGCCCTGGCTGCTCTTTGATCTTTCTTGCCAAGCCGCCTATTCAACTCCGTCTTAAGCCGCATCTGCTATATGTAAGGGATGTCCCTTGCTGTGTTTATTGCCATTTAAGGAAAATTTATCCTAGAAATTATTTTCTGTTTCTCTACTTTAAACCTATTTGTTCCTCTTTTAAAGTTTAAACTCGCCGCTTCCTGTTCTTTGGCTGTTTACTTTACTTAAATCTAAATCATTCTTGTATAATTCGATATGCAGGTACATTGTACATATATTAATGATAATATATTCTATCTTTTTTCTCCTATATAAAAAGTAATTCTTTTAAGACTAGTCTGATTTCTTGCAGGAACAGGATCGGTTGAATGGAGACACGAGTGCGTGAATCAAAAGTACCGTTATTTTGTAACCTAAACTCACAATAACTGATAGTGATATAAAATTAAAAAAAAAAAAAAAAGTTGGTGTATATAAAATAGGGGCCTACGTCATTATTATCTTTATCCATAAACGCACTGAATCTAACATTCATCTTGTGTTTTTTTTAATTATTAGGTATTATATATATCAGATAAATGTGGATGCACATTATAATTGAAAAATATTATGTAAGACAGCCAAAGCTTCAAGGAGCCGTTTAGCTACCACTGCAGTACAGTTTCAAAAATAACAAGTAATAATAAAAAATAATGAAGGATATAAGTGATTATCAGTAATAATGAGTGAGTAAAATTAATGGCATTAAAATCACAAATAAATGTAGAACGATCAATGAACGTTTCGGATCGTTAGTGGAATTTTCAGAAATCGCTTTAAATTCTGCTGTCGCATAAATCTCTCGAACTTCTAATTCAATAAGTTTTAGGGGTACGGTGAGCACATACGAGGTTGAACAGCATTAGAGCCAGTGAGAATTCATGATTAGTGAATGGGAACTTGGTTGTCAGGAAAGAATTCCTGTATTTCGCGATTGCTTAGATGGAGGGAGGGTGCGAGTACGAAACCTGAACGTGCTTTACGAGCAATACGATGTTTGGCTTCCTTCAATCAATCAATCACATTAGAGTTCGCGTTGTTGAATTAAATGAAAAGAAGAGATAGGAAGCGAGAAAATTCAGTTTGGTTCGACCTTGTGGCGAGCTGGCTTGCATAGCAAAGTTTCCATCCTATATTTACGAGGGTAGAAATGAGAACTCCTCAATAGAAAGCGATAGAATGTAAAATAAGTAGCAGCTGACGAATGAACGAAAGGAGAAAGGGAAACTGCCAATAGTATGGAAACTTAAAGTGTGCTTTAAGTTTCTATTTATTCCAGATGTTTAAATAGCGATCTCAGCGAATGTTTCGAAAACCCTTTCCTCGTTGGGTGCTTCGGAAATGGGTGGGGAGGTTACTTATTCATTCTGGGCGAGGTACGAAGGAGTTCTGAATCATGTCGAGGTGGTAGGAATATTCAGAGGTGTTGAAAGTTTTCCTTTCGTTAGGAAACTGAGTAATATAACCTTGAAATTCTTTAAATGTAATAACTACTAGAAAGCAGTTAGATTTCGAATGGTAATTGGATTTTGAATTGCACAACCAAGAATGCTTCATTTCGTATTATGCCGTGTACAAAACCTGAAGGATGTGTGTGTCTAATTAACAGTTTCAGTATCTCAAGCATGAGGCCTTCATGAACAGTAATATTGAACTTTATGATTATAAAGATTATATATACTAACCGTGATAGGTACCTATATATATATATATATATATAAAACATCGAATTCAGATATTTGAATTTATAAAAACTTCACTACACGTGTCATGGCTCACTTTAACGATCACAAAAAAAAAAAAAAAAAAGTGTGATCGCGTTTGAGATCAGTCATTTTAGCTAAAATGTTTAGCGTTATCATAAACATATAGCACTGTCTAGCATTTTAACGCTGTAACATTCAGCCATATCGGAAAAAAAAAATATAAACTAAAATATTAACGCAGTGTTTTAACAGTTAAGATGTTCCGACGGATCTGTGAAAGTTGGTCGAAACCACCTTTCGTCTCGTATCATCAAATTCAGAAGATATTAAGAGCAATAAGTTGGACAGGGGACGATACTAATGTTCATCATTAAAGAAAGAAGACACTTCGCACGTAATGATTTTTGGATATGTGAGAAGTGGAGACGCATGGTATTTGCTTCTTCAATATTTGAACAGTGAAAGCTTAAACGTTTCCTAATCTTCAGCTAGAGCAGTTATTTCGTTGTGCGAGTTACCTGCACGATATTTACACTCTACGTGATAACTTCGACAGAATAAACAAAATAATTAGTTTTATTCGTCCTATCACATCAGGGATAATGAAATGTACACTGGTGAAAGAAATTCTTTTAATAGTAGTAGAAATGTTAAGGATTAATATTAAAACAACACTTTTTTGTTGTTTTATACCGTTCTCTCGTGTTAACAAAATCAATAATTCTAATTGTCTTTGTCAAATTTTCATTTGTTAGATACGTTCATTGAATCTGGACTTCAGAGTAGTGGTGGCTGGCATGTGTTATTTGGATAGGCGATGACAAAGGTCGTGTACTTACTTACTTAAAAGAAGCCGTGGCCGAGGGGTCAAACGCGAGGGTACATAACTACACGCGCTGTGATTTATTATTTCCATTTGTAATACAAAATATAGCCATTTCATAAACAGAAGTAGGGAACCTTTAAGAAATTTTTCCTGAAATGTCTGTTTGAAGTGTCCACTAATGAATACACAAATTACAAGAATGTGTGTATTTTCAAACTCATGTTTAATAGCAATTTCCTCTACTCTCCGGAGTATTTGGATAGGAAGATATTTGGATAACATTTCATTTGTTAAACGCCTGCCGATTAAAAATTTAAATATTTAAGCATTAGCATTAATGGAGTCATATGAAGTTTGTTCCAATAATCAACCACCCGCTGGCTAAAGGCAAATTTTCGAAAATCTATTCTGCAATTGTCTTTCTTCGGTTTGAATTTATGTTCCCTCAGGTGCGTAATCTGAGCAAGAAGAAGAATCCTATCAGCATTGAGCTTTCTCAAACCATTCAAGGCCTGGTACCACTCAGATGCCTAGTCTCCAGACGGTGCAATTTGCAGAACTTTAGCGTTTCTTGGTTTCAGCAACCCTTTGTTCCAGCAGCTCTACATCTTGTTGTCCTTCTCTGTACTCGTTCCAGCAGCTCTACATCCTTTCTAAAATGAGGCGTCCAGACCTGTACGCAGTACTCAAGGTGTGTGCACTGACAAAGGGATAATCACCTCATTATCCCTACTAGCAAAATGCCTGTATATCATTGACAAAACATCGTGAGCTACTCTTGCAGCCTGTCTGCACTGCATATTCTAAACAGTTAGGCCCAACCTACACTGTGACAGTACTAAAGAAATAGGCCCTGTTAGTTGACTTGACAACGCTCCATGTCATACAGTGAGAACGATTTAGAACTGTTTTATGGACAGTGACGTTGGAAAGTTGGACTGGTCAGCTAAGAATTTGGACCTCAATCCCACTGAACACGTGTGGGACAAAGCAGTCCCACACGTGGCCTTAAGTTAAGATACCGAAAAAAAAGAGACATTAATATAATATAAGCTGCAGAAATGAAATTTTCAAGATATGTTAAAGGATGTACAAAATTAGATAAAATACCAAACGAAAATATTAGAAAGGAATTAAAGATTTACTCAATTAATGAAAAAATTATAGAATATAGACAAAGATGGAAAGAAGAATGGAAGATAATAGATTCCCTAAATTAGCTTACACATATAGAGCAAAAGGAAAAAGAGACAGAGGAAGACCAAAGAAAAGATGGGTAGACCTCTTCGAGATCGGAAGGCGGATCACCTAATCCATGAAGGAAGATAAGATCAACTTCTAAGTTTGGTGCATGTTGGTGGACAAGAGAAACAAGAATAATTTCACTCATATGCTCTCGTTACTATCACATTAGCTACTCTCATTCTCTCATTTTTCCTCACCATGTGGGAACAGTCTGAATTCGATGCTCATCTTTACCTGCTGCACTTTCATGGGCTTTAATCATAAGTGCAGATGCAGCTGATAGAGAGCAGCTGCATCTGCACTTCTAGGCGAGTGGTGAAACGCGAGGGTACCGCAATGTACGCGATGGAGTTGACCGTTGTTCGAGACTCCTCTGAGCCTCTATGCCCCTCCCCTGATATACAGAAAACTTACTCTTTCTTTTTATTCTAACATTGTCTTTGTTATTGGACTGTGTATCACCCTCAAACTAAAAGATCAGTAAGAGAAAACGGAAGTTTAAATAATGATCTTTACTAATTTAATCTATATTAAATTAGGCGCATTATAGCCAAAGTAGCTTATGCGCCATCAAACCCCCATATCAACAACAACAACTATATTAAATTAGTAAAGATTTAATATAGACTACTAATTAGTAAAGATTTAATATAGACTACTAATTAGTAAAGATTTAATATAGACTACTTTTTAATTATCATGTAATAGTGGGAAAATTGTACGAAACTAAATGAATAAAATAAACTTAACTTCATATCTTGAAGCTTCTATCATGTCCTCATCATCAGAGATATTAAATGAGCATTTGGTTATGTATGCAATGCTGTTCATTAAAATGCATTGTACAGTATTTGTATCTGAGCATTGCAGTCTATCACATCGTAAAATTTAATAAGATGTGTTTAGATTGCTATGTTATGAGAAGGAATTGCATATTCCTGTATTACAGTAGAACCCGGATAAAATGTTTTCCAAGGGACTGGTGGTTTAGGACGTCTTACGCTGGAAAACTTCTTAGAAGGGAAAATAACCTAAGGGTATGAAATATTAATACACAAATGAAAAGATAAACATACATAAGTTAAAGATGATATTTAAGTACTATTTCAGAATTACTCTGCATATGGGAAACATTTTTAAATTGAGGATTTCTAATTGCTTAACATTCTGTTCATTAAACTGATTACCAAGTTGGAAGAATGAGCTTCTTTGGAGTTCCAACATTCAACATATCCACTAATTCAGAACTGTTCATAACCATTAGAACTTAACGCTTAACGTAGTCTTTGTACCGTTTATGGATATCGATGAAAACAATTGCAATATGTCACTTCCATAATACTAAGAAGGTTTTAGCGCTGAAAGCCTTAATTCAGAAAATGCACTAATCGAACAAGTTAATGAGTAGTATCATTTTAGTTCGTAGTAAACCATCGAAGTAGTTAAAATGGCACCGTTTCTGTTATATCTTATATTGTGAATGCCTTCACAACGAGCTGCCCTGATATATTAAACTACCACGAATAAGCAAAGCAACGCTTCGACAACGAATTCTCGAATAGGAAAAATCAGGAATTTTGCTAGCAGAGACAAGAAGGTGATTATCCCTTTGTATAATGGTAATGGTCAGCCCACACCTGGAGTACTGCGTACAGGTCTGAAGGCCTCATTTTAGGAAGGATGTAGAGTTGCCTGAGCGAGTACAGGGAAGGGCAACAAGAATGGTGAGGGGAACCAAGGGATCCTCTTACCAAGAAAGGCTTAAGTTCTGAAAATTGCAACGGCTGTAGACTAGGTACCTGCGAGGTAATGTCATTGAGGTGTTATAAGGCTTTTAATAGGTTGAGCAGACTCAATTCTGATGGGATTCTTCCTTTTGCTCAGTTTATGAACCTGAGGGGACATAAATTCAAATTGAGGAAAAGACAGTTGTAGAATAGATATGCGGAAATTTGGCTTTAGCCAGTGGGTAGTTGATTGCTGGAAAAAAGTTCCATCTTTTGTTGTGGAAGTTAATATCTTAAATAAATTCGAAATGGTGTTTTTTTTTTTCTTTTTTTTTCTTTTTTTTTTCTTGCTGATGATACCTAAGCTTGCTTTCTTGAATCACATGCCTTCTCTACTACTACTTCGCCAATGGATTCTCAGCGGATACAACCACCCCACTGCCGCCTAGAATAAGTAACATTAGTCTACTCCATTGGCGAAGCGTTGCTTATTGGTGGTAGTGCCATATCAGGGCGACTTGTTGTGAAGGCATCCACAATATTAGATACATAAATATCAAAAACGATTCCATTTCCCCTAATTCGGTGATTTACTATGAACTAAAATGATGCTTGGCACTAACTTGTTCGTTTACCAAATATTTATATTGTTTAATTTTTTTATAATATTAAAAATAAATAAATTTCTATATTTAAAAAACCTATTAAGTGGGAAAACGTCATTATAATAATGCATTGTGTATTCTTTATCACAAACGTTTTATGCAAGAAAACATTTTTACCCGGGAAAGTTCTTAAGCGTGAAAATAATACACTACAACATATAGAGTTGAAATTGGGACTTTCAAAGTCCCAAGAAACCAGTCAGAAACCAAACATAGTACAGATTTGGTATCTTCTTATGCTAACAATTTCCTATCCAGGTTCTATTGTATTTTCCAGCAACTAGCACATATTTCCAAATTTGCAATCCATGGAAACTCACATCTTTCTTGATACCAGCTATAATTGGATCATCATTACATCGGGTATCAAGAAAGATAGTTCCTTGTCTTGAAAGATAAACATTAACAACAAATTGATTATCAACTAAAATTAATATAAAACATAATTATCTTTTAATAATAATGTATTAAATTAACTTAATGTATAATTAAGTTAATTTAATTTAATGTGGACTTGCCTGATAGGTATTAAATTAACTTAATGTAAAATTAAACGATTCTTAAGCCGCAGGTTTACTTCTTTGACAAAACTTACAGGGCCAAGAAACATGTCTATATTTAGTTTATTTACAATAATTCGTGAGGTTAAAAGTGGGCTATGTTTACCAAATTCCGTTTTATATTTTTTTAAGAATAGATTAAAATGACGGAATTTTTTTGTGGGAATATTAAAAATTGTCTACTGTGTTGTGATGTAACAAGGTATATATAAATCAATTTATACACAACATATACAACAAAAATAACAAAACTTATGTAAAAAAAAAAATAATAACTCATATACACTGAGTGATCACTGAATTACGACCACCTAGCTAATACTTGGTAGGTTCTCCTTTTGCCCTCAGTACAGCAGCTATCCGATGTGGCATTGATTCAACAAGATGTCGGAAGCGTTCCGGAGGTATGGCCAACCAAGCTGTGTGTAAAGCGGTCAGCAATGCAGGTATGGAGGTGATTGCGTATCCAGACGCCTGATATGCCTTTCCATAGTGTCCCACAAGTGCTCTATGGGATTGATATTGGTGGAAGTCAGATCTGTGTTCCTCAAACCATTCCTGCACAACAAGTACCCGATGGCTCGGCGCATTGTCATCTTGGAAGACACCATCGCTGTTCAGCAAAAAGCGTAAGTTATCGGGGTGCATACAGTCAGCAAACAGTTGACGATATTGGAGACCACTGATACGTTGTTCCACGTGCATCAGGGGTCCAAGTTCTTGCCAGTGAAACATGCCCCACATCGTACAACCGGCTCCACCGGCCTTCATTTTTGTTACCATGCATGATGGATCAAGAACCTCATGTTGTTGACGCCAAATCCGCACACGACCATCCACAGTGTGGAGTAAATAACGTGACTTATCCGACCGACCAGCATACCTTCTTCCAGTCTTCCAACGTCCAACTTGCATGCTCTTTGCACCAGACGAGTCTTTTACGCCGATTAACGTTGGTTAGGAAAGGATGTCGTAGGGGTCGTCTGTTGGATAGCCCATACATGCGAGCGTGCGACGCATGGTCATGCCAGATATTGTTCCGGGTTGGCCCATGTTGTATTGGGTAGTTTCAATAACTCTTCAATAGTGATGCGCCTGTTCGCCTATATCAGTCGTCGGACCCGGCGTTCACCTTTAACATCAATCTTTCGCAGACCTTAGTAGGTTTGCCGTCGGGTCGTTGTTTGACCATTTCAGTTTGACGCCAGTACTGGTACACTTTAACTACGGCGGCTCTCGAACACCCCACCAGTTCAACCGTTTGGGAAATCGAGAAACCAGCTCGTCGAGCACTCACTATCTGTTCTTTGTCAAAGTCCGATAAATCCTTCCTTTTACCCATCACGCTCGGAATTTTACTGCCAACTGAACCACTACGGAGGTCGACTAACTCCGCACTCTCGTAGCTCACGTGGTCAACGGGTCGCATTCAGTTTTCATAGGGGTTGTCAAAATTCAGTGATCACTCAGTGTATAAAAATCTTAATTTTATTTAAACACGTCTATTGCCTAATGGTAATTAGATAAAATCTTTGTAAATAAATTACATAAAACATTATGTGAAAGGCAGGGGCTCCATGAGTCCACGACAAAACTCGAATAAATTTGGTTATGTATAAATTTGGTCATGGTAGTTCCACCTGAGGACCAATTAGGTCTTCATATTCCAATATAGGCAGAATCAGAGTAACATATTGGTAACGGAGTATTCTCCGTTCCCAGTATGTTACTCTGGTTCTGTTTAAGTATTCTTAAACGCAACTGAAAATCTTCGAATAAAGCATCGAATTGTGTAGGCCAATCTGGAAATTCGTTTTGCTTAGAACGTCATAGTTTTACATTTTGTGATTCTACACTGTTGGCTGACGACCAATCAGACAGCAGCTTAACTACAAAATGCAGGCTAACAAAGTCATTAGACGAACGAATAGCTGAAACACATTTTATGTCGTCTTCACATGACAAAAGCATGACTGGGGAATCCTTAGAACGTAATACGAGATCGTTTAGATAACATACAGGTAACGATAAAAAGAAGTGGGCCAAACGCGGAACCCTGAGTTACACCCAACACCCTTTCCACAGAAAATACCTCCAGACAAACTCCATGTTAACTCTTTAGGGACCATAAAAACTTGCATATTTCTACATAATCCTTAAGCAAACTGAATAAAGAGTTTTAATGCTACAGGATTCACTTTTTTAATTAAAATGTCACGTATAACTAAGTGTAAAGCTCGTGACAAGTCGACATAAATTACGTCGACCTGTCTCCCCATCTAGATTATTTTATGTGTACCGGAAAAAGGTGCAAAGATTAGTAACAGCAAATCCCCAAGGACGGAAGCCGTGAGAAGAGAAATTATTAAAGTAGGGAATGATTTTTTTAAAATTACTATTTGTTTTTAATCCTCTTTATGTAAAAAGGGTTACCTATGCCGACTTTTAATACACGCCGCTTTTTAATGACAAATTAAAAATTTGCATTAAGTGAAGATTATTTCTTTGCATATATTTAGTAGAAAAATCATTATTGTTGTAAATATTGTGTATTAGAAGTTTTTCCCCCTACTGTGCACATCTACTCGTGTGCACAGTAGGGGGAAAAATATTTCTTGGTAAGTTATGGAAAATTAATTAAATAATAATCAAATTAAATATTCAAGTAATATTTAATCAAGCATGCATTTCACTGGGTTACATCAAAGGGCAACCTACATCAAAGGGCTGATGACCCTTTGATGTAGGTTGCATTTTCCAATCTTCAATTTTGTAGTTGCAGCCCAGGAATCTACATATATTCATGTATGAGTGTTATACATTTTAATGTAACGGACAATGGAGTGTTTTTAGTGAGCAATTTCTTCTCTAAAGTGCAAAAATAAGGACGTTAATGTTTCTGTTATCTTTTCTATTACTGAATTCGTTTCTTCCAACACAGTGGCGACTCAAATTATTATTAAAAGATGTCTTCAAGTGCGAACTCAAAATTTTGCCTATACATAAAAATGTACAAGTCAGATAAAAATTTAAATTAATAGAAAAGCGTCAAATCTTTGTCAAGATATAGTCGAGCAAGACCACGGCGCAGTTTCTCTTTTGGCCCAGGAAACCCTCTTTTTCTTTTGGGCACCCACGGCTCGGTTTAGCTGCGTTCATCGTACTGTTAGATGATGCCCGCTACTTTGCTTAATGTATGCATTAGCAAATTATTAAAGTAGGTTTTTAGCTTCTTAAAGATGAAAACTATTTGATACAAAATATTTATATGACAAATATTAAGCTCGAACTTAATATCTTTTAATCAGAATTTTAGTCTCTCGCTGTTTTTGTAGAGGTGGTTTGTAATAAGAGAATAAGTAGTTCTTATTTTTGCCTACCACTGTCTTAAAGCAGAGCAGAGTTTGGCTGGTTGGTTAGCTGAGCTTTTATGGAGCTTAAGCCTCCCTAGTTAGTGTGATACTTAAGGCAAGGTAAGCGCAGGATGTGAGGCAAATGTTTCAAATAATCGTTGGCCCTTACCCTGTTGAAACCAGGGTGAGTGGTTTATGCGATGAATGATATGCTGTTGTTATTTAGTTTTTAGGAGCATTAGCAACTAAGGCCATATTGCTCCGGGATATGCGGTGGTCATTCCCTGACCTTTCCGCATCCTCCGTATTTGGTGGTGACGGGCTCAAACCCCGGTCTAATCAAGAAGCGTGTGCTACGCACTGCTGCTCCTTCCCACCTGGCTACGGAGGCGCGAATGATATGCCTTTGGGTGGATTTTTGTGATCTGACCTTAATAAAAACATTGCTCTTTGGAAATGGGCATGGGCGTTTCAATGGTTAGTCTGATGGTGAAAAGTTCTGGCTGCTGGCTACACACCCATGGGTTACTTGACGAATGAATGGTTCTGTTCTGATACTGCTTTGGTTAGTGTACAACAGATGTACGAAGGGTTTCCGAAAAGTAAGGTAACACATTTTTTCTCTTAATAATGGTGAAAGGGAATGAGATGCGGTGGACAGAAAGACCCGTTAATAACGTTCAAAAAGACCGTCAGTGCACTGTTGCGGTACTGTCGCCTCACAGCAGATTCCAGTTTCAAAATGGCGGCTACCGTGCGAGTGGGGTCCAAAACAGGTGTTCGTGAAGATATTCGCTTTTTGCAAGCAAAATTGTCTTCGCCAAATGACATTCACCGTGAACTGGTTGCTGTGTATAGCGAAAAGGTGATGACAAAGAACAGGTGTGTCTTTGGTGCAATGAATTTAAAGCGGGCCGTGTTGACATTGAAGATCGACATCATGGCAACAGTGTTCTGGGATCGCCAAGGCGTTCTGTTGGTGGGTTTCTGCCGAAGGGAGGAACATCAGTGCACAGCTGTATTTGTGCAACGTTGGAAAAACTGAAAGCCAACATTCGACGCAAACGACCAGGACTCCTGACAAGCGGCGTGATTTTTTTGCAGGACAACGCAACTCCACACACTGCCCACCCCACTCGTGAGTGGTTGCGCCGTAATCGTTGGGAAACTCTGCCACATCCCCCCCCTACAGCCCAGACTTCCATTTGTTCGGCCCTCTGAAAAAACACCTTTCAGGAAAGCATTTCATCACGAATGAGGAAGTTCATCAGGCGGTGCGATGTTGGTTACTGCGTGTGGGCTCGGACTTCGTCAGTACTGGTATTGCTAAACTGATCCATCGTGGAACAAGTGCATCAATAAAACGAGACTTTGTGGAGAAGTAGTGCATGTTCACTTATTTCGTGGTGTGTAATTTCAACTTCGTATTATTAAACATCATCGAGAGAAAAAATGTGTTACCTTACTTTTCGGAAACCCCTCGTACAAGTGAGTGGACGCTGTCTTGTGGAACTTTAGATAGAAGATCGAAAGTTGTCTGTGGCAGGGTAATGTCTCGTACAGTGGTATGTGACCTATATGAACTGAAGAACCCGCTATGAAATTTATCTCGATGTTGAGGTAGGAACAGCATTTAGTGGGCAGACATAAGTTTAAATTTGTGATCCATCATCCTTGAAACACACCTGTTGTCTCCTGTTGACTGGGTTCGTGTCGGAGAAACTAGAAGCTCCTTCGGTGGTTTAGACCAATACTTCTCACACTTTCTGTCGTGAAGGACCAGTTTCTTTTATTTCCAATTCGTCGCGGACCCGCACCGGTCCACGGACGCCACTTTGAGTAGCACTGGTTTAGACCACCATCATAAAAGGTCGACCCGGCCTTTTATGATGGCGACGGTTGAATAGCGAATCGTTGCTTTGCTTCTTGAAGATCCTGGTCTGGCTAATACTGGTCTGCTACTGAATTGCTTATTCCTTAGTAGTTAACTCTGCGCAGTAGACCGTGTTCATCACTGTTCTCTCCCACACCTGGGTCCCTGCCAGACCATCCCACGTGGACATCCGTTTTCGAGCCACGATGGGAAAATCTTTATAACACAAGACGGACTGCCAACCGCCCATTCGGCATTCGTGTTCAAGAGGTACTCAATGAGATTAACATCTCGGTAGACAAGGTTGCTCGATCACCAAAGGAGCCCCTTCCACCCTGGCATGCACAAACACCAGCATGCGACTTTTCGCTCTAGATTGCGACGAAGCCTACTACTCCAGCTTCTGTCTACCTTCAACTGTATTCACAACACCGTGCAGAACATTCTGACTTCTTGCCAGTTTACACAGACGGCTCGAAGTCTGAATCGTATGTGGGATCTGCTGCTGTCTTTCCAAATAATACCATATCAGAGCAGATACCCGTTGACTGCAGCATTTAAACTGCAGAGCTGCATGCCATAGAGTTAGCTCTAGATCACATAAGAAAACACCGTTACCAACGGTGTATTATATATGCCGATTCAGTGAGTGCACTACAGGCTTTATCAGCGATGTCACACACTAATCATCCAACCCTGTCCCGAATTCAGCAGATAATATACAGCCTCTTTGTAAGTGGATTCGATATCCGCTTCTGCTGGATCCCCAGTCACATCGGGATTAGAGAAAATGATTTGGCTGACACTGCAGCCAAATCGGCAGCCCTGACGGATAATCTTGACCTGTTAGTCCGCTATACAGACTACAGGCAAGTTATCCGTAATAATTTACAATCTCAGTGGTAATATTCGTGGCATCGACTGATTACTACAAACAAACTATGTCGAATTAAGCCTGTGATCCATCCTTGGCGGTCCAGCTTACGCAGGGATCGCAAAAAGGAAGTTGTTCTTGCTCGGCTCCGCATAGGACACTGCCATATTACACACTCCTTTTTGCTGAGGTCTGATGACCCTCCTATGTGCGAGCAGTGCGACACCATTTTATCCGTTCAACATATTTTATGTGACTGTACTAGTTTTAAAAATGCTCGTTTTACCGCTTTTAACCATCTGGCTGAGCCGTATACACTCAGTCAGATTTTATCCGACAATGACCATGTGTCTGCTATTTTTAGTTTCCTAATATCAGTAAACCTTTTTCCTCATATTTAAAAAAAATCTTATTATTTTAAGATTTACTATTGTTACTTGTTTACTGATATTTGTTTTTTTACAGTTTATACTTGTTTTTATACCCTGACTTAGTGACCGAATTCATTAGGTCACTAAGTCACTTGTCAAAAAAAAAAAAAAAAAGTTTTACTTTTTTTTTTTTTGACAAGGTTTTGGCGCATTATAGCCTAAGTTGTTGATGCGCCAATAAAACTCAACCAACCATTCCACACCTGGTGGAAAACGCTCGAGTTCGAATCCCGTCGATGACGCGAGGAACTTTAGTGGGTTTTTTCACTCCGTGGCTGAGTTAGTTGGTGTCAGGCGTAGTTAGCAAGGTTTTTTTTTCTCCCGGAAACTCCGGTTTTTCGTCTAGCAAAACAGGCAAATCGACCATAGAACACACGAAATTTGACATAATACACAGTGCACTGCAGATGAATTTAATTGTTCTGGTGGCCTAAAAATAATAGTTTGGAAATATCTGTTTCATTGAAATATGAAGTAATGAACTGACATACCCTCCAAATTGTGGGTATTATATTGATGCTGTGTATTATGTTATCAGAACGCTGGCAGACGATCCCTGGCTGTATCCATGTGTCAATCATGATAGTGTATAGTGTGTTCGTGTCTAATGGCACCAGCCCCCCCCCCATCTGCGCGTTGCTTTCATTGTGAGTGTAACAGTTCACTGTAAAGGCCACAGATTTAAAAATTGTATGGATATTGTATCGTTGTTCTACTGGCCATTTATCCGCTAGACTCCTGCTCTTGGAGGCAGACCAGGTAAACCAGTATTTAGATATTTACTCTGGCAGGTCTGCAGGTCCTACTACCTAATTTCCTGAGATTTCAGTGGCTAGGACCTAAAAACAAATAATAATAAATAAATAATAATTCTCGCTCGGTGGGGGTTAAGAAAATTGAGTAGAAAAGCCAAATGAGGTTAGTGTGAACGAAATTAAAATTTCCAACTTATGAGGGGTATACGCTAGCTTGTTAGGTAGAGTGGGGGGTGAAGTAAGGCTGGAGGGAAAAGACAGAAATATGGGGACGATAGAGAAGGCGATCCCAGATAATTAGTGGGGTAGGCCCATGCCCCACCAGGCGAAGAGAGAAGCGGCGGGGAGGGGAGGAGACAGAAAAGACCGAGGAGAAAGATAGTACCACGCGATTAATGGGGTGAGACGCTAAAATATTAGAGACCACGAAGGGGTGATGCGCAATTTTGAATATTTAGATTTTGTTGTGTGGGGCATTCACTGTGAGGTTGTCAGAGTGGGGGGAGGCTGAAGGCTGGGGGGGGTCAAAGTCAGAAATATGGAGCCAAAAGGGAAAATGTCCCAAGAGATCAGTGGGGCATGCTCAAGCCCCACCAGGAGAAGAGAAGAGGGGGGAGGGGAAGGGGAACCGTCGCCTTCCCCAGCTGGGGAAAATGAGAAAGAGTGGGCCGGGCAAGGGTGCCCACCCAGGGTGACAAAAGGTAATAGGCAGTGATTTCTGCTAAGTCCAATCCGTTGTACACTCATATGTGAGTCTTGTCCTGACTATGGTGATCAGAGTCGTGCCCAGTGAGAAATCTTCCTAGGAGGTTGTAGTTCCCATTTGATATTGGATTCCACGTTCCTTTTCTGTCGGACACATTTCGATGTTTCTGTTCTGTTGTTTCCCCAAGTTCTTGGCGCATGTTATGTCTGTTTGGTGTCTAATCCTTAGGCATCGTCTCCTTGGTATTGTTTTCCATTATTTCTTCTGTGCTGTCGCTTTATTTCTTTGCTGCTGCACCTATTTAGGGATTGAAAATTCTGTTCGTCTTCTGTTGAAGGCGTCTAGTGCCAAGCAGCTGAGGGCTTTGTATTCATCTTCTGAATCCAGAAGATGGTGCTCTGGGTTTTTTTTGGCTGGTATTTGATCTCAGTTATAAGTCTGCATCTGTGTTTTTCATAGTTTTCGCAGTCATATATGATATGCTGCCAAGTTTCCAGTTCCCCACAGGTGCAAGTAGACTCTTCTATTATCCCAAGTGCATTGAGTTTTTCCTTAAATGGGCCATGGCCCGTCAGTAAGAAGGTTGTATTTAACCCTGGGTAGAATCACGATGGTGCTTTTGGGTACATCTTTGCAACTATCGGTATGAATCGTCGTGTTATTTGTCCTTTGGTGGATGTCTCCCATCTGTGTTGCCACATCTGCAACAGGTGAGCCACGATTCTTTGCTTCTCTGTTTTTCGGTTGCTGGTTAGGTAAGGCCATAGGGCTGTCATGTCCTTTCAGAGTAGATACATCAGCCCACAGCGAGTCTCATCAAGGTCCAGTGGTAGGACTCCCGCCAGGACCTGAAGGGCATGGGTGCTCACTGTTTTGCATGATGTAGTGATAGTTAACAGCATGTTTTGTTGGATGGTGTCCAGTAGTCTTATACAGTATTGACCACGGTTTCTGCTTTCCTGAACCAAACTGGTGATCCATAGGTGATAGCTGGGTTGAATATTCTTTTGTAGTACAGGGACAGAGTTTTTCTGTTGAGTCCCTAGTCCCTGCGAGATACTCTTGCTACGAGTGCGGCATAGTTCTGCAGTTTCTCTCTTAGGTAGGTCAGATGGGGTGTAAAGGATAAGTTTCCATCCAGGATAATACCTAGATGTTTTATTTGCTTGTTAATTTAATGGTGGTTCCTGCTATTTTTATTTGCAGCTGTCGTCTGATGTCCAAGGAACCTCTTAGTAGGACTGAGATTCTCTTGGTTGGTGAGAGTTTAAGCATATGTGTTTTCGCCCAGTTTTGCAGGGTTTGTAGTGCTTCATTAGCCTGAGTTTCAAGTCCCGTTCTGGAGTCCGCTTCCATTGTTAGGATCAGATCATCCGCAAAGGCCTGACTGGTCACATTTCCAAGGTTCAGGGCCAAGAATTCATCAAGCCCCGCATTCCACAGCAGCGGCCCCAGGACAGATCCCTGTGGAAAGCCCCTACGGACGCTTCTAACCACTCTTCGAAAGGTTGTGACAACTTTAATTTTCCTATCCGTCAGATATGCCCGAACATTGTTGTACAAGTTTTCTGGGAATACTGCTTTCCGTAGCCTGCCAAGGACACTCGGCCACCAGACGGTGTCGAAGGCCCTGGCAAGGTCCACTGCTATTACCAGGAAATACTTCCTGTTACTCTGGTTGGCCCTGGTTATGAGGTTCTGGACTGCCTCTATGGTCGAGGATCCCGGTTTGAAACCATATTGCCTGGGTGATTCTAGGTTGGCGGTTTATAGTGGTTCATGGTTAATTTGTGGAGCATCCTTTCATAGAGTATACTTAGGGTAGAAAGTAGGGCTATGGGGCGATATGAAGTAGGTTGCTCTTGTGGCTTTGTCGGGTTCTTCAGGATGAATTTCAGGTGTGCAGTCTTCCATTTTGTTGGGAAGTTCCCTGTTTCCAGGCATCGGTTGAAGAGTTTAAGCATCAAGTCAAGTATATATTCCACAGATTTTTTTAGCCATCTCCGGTTCTATGAGGTCCAGACCGGGCCATTTCCTGTTGCGCATTTCATGATAATCAACTAGTGATGGTATATGCTAGAAATTACCTGTAGTGTATTGCGATAGGTGGTAGGGTTGCCAGGAAAACTGGCTGGGGCCGCCTTCTTTAATAAATAAATAAATAAATAAATAAATACGTTATTAATTAATTAATGGAAATGCATGTATAAATCAGGAAGTGCACGCTCAGCAACCTACACCCAGCCTCAGGAATAGCCTCTCTAGTGATTTGAACAGCAGAACGAAACAGGCGTTTATTTTGTTGATATTGGTGCGTTGTGTTACATACAACGGTAACCGTGCAGAAATTAAAGAGTTGTTGGCTTCGTCAACTCCAGCTTGAATTAAGCATCTTCATTTGTGTTCCATCTGTGAATAGTGGAGTAGCCAAGGAGTATTAGCCAGACCACTGGTCTAGCTAATATTAATTGAGTATTGAACGATATTATGATAACAGAGAAGCGACTCGAAGCGAATTTATTGTTATAATTAAAAATGAAAAAGGCAAGAAGAACTGATGGAATCTATCCAATGAAGAAAGCTCCGAACGCAAACTTTAGCTATTATAATGAGAACATCATTGGATTCAGGCAAATTCCCTAGAAGGCGGATTTGAGTAAAGGTCTTCTTACTGAACAGGTGGTTCAGAAGATGAAATGAGCAAAAAGGGAAAGCAATCTTCTCTAGCACAGAAGTCAGACTGACAGGTCTGACTTCTGTGCTAGAGAACATTATGGAGTCCTTACATAAGAATGTAATACAAAGATCATATCATAACTTTGTTAAGGGGAGATTATATCTGACTAATCTAATTAGCTTTTATGAGGTTGTGACTAAAAAATGGATGCAAGGAATAAATTTGACACCATTTACTGAGATTTCAGTAAAACTCTGGATATAGTTCAGCGTGAGCGATTATTGTATACATTGGAGGAATGTAAATAACGTGTCATTAGGAGCAAATTACTATTAGATAAAGGATGACTGAATGATAGAAGAAAGGCAGTGGTTTTAAATTGCTGCTGCTCTTCATGGGCTTTGGTTATGAGTGGTGTCCCACAGGGTTCGACGCATGATTCTTATTGTTTTTAACATTATATTATTCATGATGTTGAAATATCTATTTCGACATCATTATTCAAAGATGATGTTGAATAATGATGTTTATTCAAAGAGTTGGGAAGAGTGGTTAATAATAGTAGTAATCACGCTGATCTGCTTCAACAATGCTTAGATAAATTATTTGGATGTGCTCAGAATTGGTCATTTCTGGGGTGTAACACTAGAAAATTCAAGGACAGTATCTGGGTAGCGGTTATCTTAGAGTAGCGTATTCAAAACTCGGGAGATAATTACTAATAAAAACAAAGTTTAGAGACCAACAGTATAGTCTGTCGGGAAATTTTCTGAACAGTGTAGACAAACTACTGGAATAGCTCATGAGATTCTCTCAGTGATATATAGGAACTTTTCCAGTAGAGACAAATGTCTAATTATTCTATTATACTGTATGTTTCTTTGTTTCTTAACACGTGAGCCGTTCTTTGACGTCCGATTCAGACCTGAAAGAATGTAAAAAAAAAATGTCAGATTCTAAATGGTTACTAAGCTATGGCTGTTCGAATTTTAAAATAGCAGTGGCGTTTTTAATTGTAAAAAATAATAAGAAAATAAATAAGAATAAAAGTAAACAAGCAGCTACTATAAATCAACATTTTAAAATGAAACAAAAATATACTGTTTACTCATGGTTGTTGAATAAAAACAAAACAAACGGCAAAACTATTCACCATGTTTTTTTTTTTTAAGTGGTAAGTAGGCTCCACCTTGACAATTTTATTTTATTTGACCCACCTACTATTTAACTATTTAAGTCACATATCAGTCATTTACTTTTATAACTATAGAATTTCTTCATCCATTAATTTCTTTTTCATTTCTGCCAGTTTTACAAATGATGAAACTTGTCTACAACATTTGATTTGCTACTTTATGTTATGTAATAAGATAAGTTTTGATACTGAATGAAGAATGGGTTGAAATTATCACTATTTCTTTGTCAGTTCTCGCGATATCGTTTAAATTGAAAGAGTAGAATACGTCAGGTCCACTTTATTGGTTACTTTTATTTAACTGTTTTACAGAATGTACTAGAAAACATCAGAAAGGACAATAAAATCTTTTTGTTTTGTGTCTCTGCCTTCAAAACATATTTGAAATTCTCCTTCACTGACATTTATTATTATTTTGAAGTTATCGATATTTCAGTAAACATCTCGGCACCAGTATTTGTAATCATCTCTCACCTTATTTTGCATTTACTTTGCCCTCGCATTATGGAAAACAATAACGCCACTTCCCCGATGTCTGCTCGACATTTCCATCATCTATTGATGTGTTCTTCGTTTCCGTTGTTTCTTATAGAGCCAATGCGAAGAAAGTTCTAAAACCGCATAGTCATATTTTAATATATTCAGAGAAGCGCTGCATTTTTCTTCCGAGCGGAATCAGCTGAAATATTTCTATAAAGTCTTCTTCACTTAAATCTTTTAGCTAAGGGATTGAGATGACTGACAGATATTCAAGTTTCGAACGCAGGGAAAAATTGAAATCCATTGCCTCCAGATTGAATGTAAACTAAGTAATTTATAAAATTCGGAAGTCATCGTAGAAAATCTTTCAAAATTCTTTTCCATTCAGTAGTGTCCAGAGAATTCAATTTTCTTTACGTGACGGAGATGCCAAGATACATGCTACGGCTACAGTGTGGGTGAATCTACGTTATTCGGTATTTTTTAACGGAGCGTACTTTATTATTGATATATTCTTCAAGTTTAACAGCACAGTTCTTTATATTTTACTGCGTGCTATATAATATATCAATGATACTATGCATTTTAGATAGGGTTATCCCATCATTCGGTTTAAATATATATAGCGAATAAAAGTTTAACTCTGATAAATTGTATTGCAAAACACTGATATGTGATTACACATCTGTCATATGAAATGGCTCCGAATATTCTTATGTGGAAATTCATATCATCTCCAAATATATAAATCATTTCGATGTGATCGAAATTTCTTTACCAACAAGTAAATTAAGATTTTGTTTAATCTCATTCATATAATTTGTGTTTATAATGTGTGTTTATAATTTTCCCCCCAAGCTTTGAAATGTAACATTAGCCAGCGAAAATGCTTTAAACCTAATTCAATCTTTTCTCCTTTAAACAAATTACCATCTTCTGATGTAGAAATCGCTTTTTATGTTTTTAAATACGGGTCTTAAGAGTCCTTGCAAGTGGTGAGTGGACACGACGCTACTCTTGCAGTGCATAGAAAAATGCTTGAATTGGGGTGCGAAGTTGTAGAAGTTAAAGAACCAGAGGTTTTGAAACTCTTATGGACTTTTTTGACGCCATGGTCAAGTTAATCTGGCGAGAGATACGTGGTTTTTGTTTCACGAAACTAGGGATTTTTCTCTCTCCAAACTGACATAAAATATACCCAATGTACGAATTATATGATCGTTGACTTAGCTGCCTCGAAGTGAATGCTCTGTTGAACTTGTGCACTTTTTTAACGTAATGATAATTTCATATTTACAAACACGTGTTACTGTTTTGTTTCACTAGCATTGCTCACATGTACGTTTACGAGGGCCATTCAAAAATTTTATATTTTACTACTAAGGAACTATAGTTTGGCTTTGTTTTATGTGTAGTTAATGGAGATCTTTTAAGACTGCATCAGCTTTTATGGTTTTCTTGATGTGCATTCATTTTATATAGGCATTTGTATGCATGAAGGATATTAACAAAGGCAGACTACTGAACAGTGGTTAATAGCATGTTTAAGTTGTTTCTAGAAAAAAAAACTCAAGACTGCTTATTGATGTTTCATCTGCATGGATGAAACGCAAGTTCATGACTTTTAAACAAAAACAAAACGCTATCATGGATATTTTTTGGACAAAAATCAACTGTGTCCAAAGAAACGTCATATCGTTGCTTCTGCAAGCCAAGCTATGGCGTTCTCTGAGTTGCTAAGGGTGTTACACTTCCTGAATTCCTCCTGAGAGGGTCTTTCAGTTAATTAGAAGACGTCAGGCTAGAAATTAAATTAAGACGTGGTTGAGAAATAATATACTCTTTGACAAGGCCCAGGCGGGGTAAGATCCTTTCTTTGTCATTTGATTTTCGAGTAAAAGTGATTAAACTCTATTTCACTCGTGGTGATAAACTAAAAAAAAAAGAAAAAGAAAAAAACGCCCTTTATTTATTATTTAATTATTATTATTATCATCATCAGTTTATTTATCTTAGGAGAACACCCGGGTACAGCCACTGGCCAGGGGGTGATGATACATATACAACTATGTTACAAAATGTAATACAATTATAAAATATGTTATCTGATTTATAAGTACATCTTATCTGGAATATAAAATATTTCAGTTATTAATTACCCGCTAAGGCTTTTACTACTTAACTACTATAAACTGGAAAGAACTTAATACCGTGACAATTGAAGCATACTTTGCTTAAACACACAGGAGTGGGAGTTTCACCATATTTCCATAAACACAAATATTTACAGCCAAACAGCGTACAGCATGTGAAACAACGTGACAACAGGTATGACCGCGATACAATATAATGCAATGCAAAATCAAAATTTGAAAGTTCAATTTACTGTTTCCAGCAGCCGGGTTCTTATATGGGGATTACAGTCTGGTGGGTAGGACAATGCTGACATCTATTTCTTGATGAAGTCGGGCTTCATAAAGCCCAGTAGATCGTGTTTGGCAGAACAAGGGGCTGAAACTGTTTCCTTACATCTGTATTTGCAAGTAGGATTTTTCGAGAATTTCCTTTCTGTAGGATTTGGAAATGCAGAGCTTTTCAGTGTTGATATTGAGGTTGTTGAATGAGGTTGTTATTATTTTCTAAACAGGTCCCATCATACTGGATTTCAGTTTACTTCTTGCCTGATTTCATCCTCTACATGATTATATAAGGTCGCATACAACACATTTTCCATACTTCGGCAGCGTGTTGTAATTTCAATAATAAATAAAAACAATTTGACTGACTTCGATATTTTTTTTTCACTTTTTACGTATTGCTGAAACTGAAAGATATCGACAAAGGCAGACAACTGAACAGTGGAAATCACTGTTGCCTGTGCGCAAATAAAAATCTAAAGCCTAAAATTCAGTCTAGATCTGAGCAGTGAAGGCGGTTAGTGGTTGCGCATTTGAATTATTCTCATAAATAATTAATAAATGTAACGAATAAATAAAGGCAGAAAAAGTGCTTTAATTTTAAAAACCTTAACTCAGCGAGAAGATGTTTTGAAATCACGTTCATACCAAATTTTTTTCTCTCTATTGTTGATCTCTAACTCACTTCCGCGTACGGCAAACAAGTACTAAAGCGCCTTATATGAAAGAAAAGCGCATTAAGAAACATAAAATTTCGTACAAAAGGTACACATATCAGGATCGATATCTTAATTCCTTAGTAGTAGAATAAGAATTTTTAAGGACTTTGTTTGCTTAGAACTCTATGGATAGTATTTAAAAGGAAAAAAAAGTACTACAAATGCATGAACAGAATTCAGAAATGATACCTTTCATAATTCTTTAAAACTAAGAAAGTGGAAAATCCTTTGACAAAAATGGGAAATCCGTGAATCGGAACTGTGTCCACAAATTTTGCACTTTCTCACTCGTTAAAAAAATTTCATAGAAATATGATTATGAAGTATAGTTATTTTACAAATTGTATAGTTATTTTGCTAACTTGCATGAACTGATTTAGTACTAGACCAGTTCGCGCAAAGAATTGAAAAAGCAAATATTATTTGCTTGTTCGATTCCCTTCACTTACTTTGACGAGAGGTTACCTCTGTAACTTCTCAATTGTGATGACAGATATTATTCTATGCACGCAATTTTCAGACAAGCTGACTAGAATGAAGAGATGTACAAAATGTTGTAGTAGGTGTTTCTTACCAGTTTTGTCATTACACGTACATTGTATATGCTAAACTGACGGAAAAAACTGTCAGAATGAAGATGCGACGTTTAAAATTTTAGCATTTACTGGAATACTCACAGCTTTCACCTAACTAAATAAATAAATATATTTGCTGTTTACTTCCAGCTGTAGCCAGAGGAATTTGAAAAATAGATAGTGCCTGTGGGTTAAACTCCAGACAAGTAAGGATGTGAGGCGTCGGTATATTGTGTCTGTAAACTGCGTATATCGTGTGGTTGATTTTCCTGTTTTCTGATCGAAAAACACGAGTTCCTAGGAGATGAAACCCTCTTCTGAGATCGACTAGGTCAGTCACATTGTGAAAAAAGCCGATGAGAATTGCTCGCATCATTGATGGAATTTGAACTCACGCCTTTCCTGCTCAGTGTGGGGAGGACGGTGATTATATACACTTACTACCCACAAAGTCTACAAAATAAAATTCAAGAAGAGCGCTCTATTTAACACGTGGGCTAGAACTGTGTCAACTCAGACGCTAGTACTATTGCGCTGTTTCTGTCGACTACTCGGCTATAGCGGCTTAAAAGTTGTTACCTAAAATTGAGGACTCCTTCCCGTTTGCCCAATAACATGAATGATATCTGTATGTGAATAGGGTGTTCTCGCCGTAGCATACTATTTACAATCACCGATTTCCCCACAATATATGGGAAATGTTTAGGCTCAAATCCCGTCAGTGACGCGAGCAACTTTCAAAATTAGTATTGTAGTGGCGAATGATGCAATAAAACAAGCTTATATAACAGCATTAGCCAAAAAAAAAAAAAAAATAAATAAATAAACACCACTTCTCACACCACCTGTGAGAAGTGGTGTTTCTGGGGGATGGGACTTGTTCTCCCCGCCTGAGACTCACTAACTCAGCCAGGGAATGAAAAAGCCCATAAAAGTTCCTCGCGTTATTGACGGGATTCAAACTCCGGCCTTTTCCACCTGTTGTGAAGAGAACGGTGATTGTACCGTTGTCTGCGCGAGCAGATCATGTTTCCTTGATATTAATATTTATTATGTCAAATTCCATGTAAAAATTACGGTGATTAATTTGCATAAAGCATGACACTACGCGTAAGAGTCCCTAGTGAACGGGTTAGTGCCATTGCACCATGTTTTGTTTGTAGTGAACTGCCGAAGAAGATAATTGGAATCGTTTTAATTGTATCTCATATTGTAAATACCCTCACAACGAGTTTCCATCGTATTGCACTACGAGGTAGTGCAATACGATGGAAACTCGCTGTGAAGGTATGTTGTTGTTGTTATTTTGGTTTTTAGGAGCATTAGCAACCAACGCCATATTGCTCCGGGAATATGCGGTGGTCATTCCCTGATCTTTCCGCATCCTCCGTATTTGGTGGTGACGAGCTCGAACCCCGGTCTAATCAAGAAGCGTGTGCTACGCACTGCTGCTCCTTCCCACCTGGCTACGGAGGCGCCCTCGAATAAGTAACGCTTCACCAATGGAGAAAACTAATGTTACTTATTTTCGGAGGATACCACCACTGAGAAGGCACCGTTTCAAGTCTTATTGGTAGTGCCATACCATGGCAACTCGTCGTGAAGGTATTCACAATATGAGATACAATTAAAACGATGCAATTATCTACTTTGGCAGTCCACTACGAACATAACATGATGCAATCGCACTAACCCGTTCACTAGTAAAAAAATTACGGTATTGCAATTAAATAAAAAGAGAGAGAGAAAAAAAAAGGGAAACATGTCATAAATTCCAGAAATATCTGTGTATAAAAGAAATTCAAATCCGAAGTATATGTCTCGACAGGATAGATTTACATCAGTATCAGCATTACTCACACCGATTTAAATATCAAATGAAACTTTTATATATACGAAGATACGGCAAAAGCCTCAGATTTATTTACAAAATAATAAACAGTCGTGGAATACAGATTTGAATATCCCTGTTAAAAGAACTCTAAACTCTTAAACATGAACTTTCGAACAAACATACGCTCTGTCGATCATCTTCTTTCGCTTATAGATCACTGTAATATGGATCCAATCATTAAGTACAGAGACTTTTAGCAGCAACTAAAGAGATTATAGCATTGAGAAAACTCTTATAAAACTAGTACCCAACTAATGAGCGAATATACGCTGCAAACGAAATGTAAAATAGCGGATATGTTTGTGTGTGCGTATGTAAGTGTGTATATAATTGTTCATATCACCGATAGCTTTTGAAGAATTCGTGGTAACTCATTTTATTAATAAACCCAATGTGAATTTATAACTTTTATTATTTTAATGTAAAGCCTTCCAATTTTTTTTTACAAAGCAACAAAGCATATATACTTATACAAATATTATTATTTATTTATCTGAATATTACTGCTTTTTATAATTGTGTAGTATGCATATTAAATGAATTTTCTACACATTGTAACCGGACTTTAGCCCGCAATGTGCAGCGATTGAATATATAAATAAAGAAATAAACCTTCATTCATGTTATCCTTAAAATTTCGTCCCGAGACTTTCAGTTTGCAAGGAGTAGCGATTTCGTCCCTCAAAACTAACTGTTCCCAAAGAATCTCACCTCGGTGTCTCCACACTTAGTTTCTCTGAGTACAGTTAGATTAAAATGTTTACTGCATTTTTCATGATGATATACATGGAGGGCACACATCTGTGGGCAGAGATGCCTGTCCACACCACGAGTTCCTTACCTCTGGACTGATCCTTTTTGACAAAGTTATCTGGCGGGTGGCCATGACCACAACACATTTAATGGAAAGATACGTGCATCGTGCAGCTGCAGACGAATTCCCATTACAGTATTGTGGATATTAGGAGGTTATCATGTGCTGTACATAATGCCAAATAATGTCATGTTCTTTTCTCGACAGCTGTGAATTGATTTGCATAACCGGAATATTACACTAGGTGATAGATGACTTTCATCAACCGGTGAAATACCACCACTTTGCTTATTGGAGGCTTGAAGTGGTGAAACCCATGTTTAGTCTCTAGAGCAAAGTTTCCGGCACCCCCCTTCCCCCATACTTCTTCTTCAACCCATGCACGGTACTAAGTACTATAGGTTTTGATACTTTTCGTGTTTGGGGTTTTCATAAAAAAAAAAAAGTGCTTACATTAAGCCATCTTGATACTCCCCCGTTTCAGCACGACACCTGATCCATGTATTGCGCGACTTTGCATGGATTAAATCTTCTTTCGCACCATGGCCAAGTTTCTAGGACTAGAGCTGATTTTTTTCTACGGAAACTTCGGGTTTTGACGCAAAACAGCAAACATTTCATAAAATATGCGTAATTTTCAGACGCATTACAAGGACGCCTCATGTTACTTAATTGCATTGGCAAAAATACTAAAATAACAGTAACAAATAAATTCGGTTTTTAATACCATCTTGATTGGAAATCTGTGACGCAGCTCCGACGCTACTTAATTTATTAAAATAAGTACAGAGATGGAGTACATTGCCCTCCAACCCCTTCCTATTTTCAGAATCACTGCTCTGTTACATCTCTGTAAAAATCCTTGATCCGATTTCCACTCCCGGTCGGGATTGAAAGAACTTGGATGAATTTTTTCACCTCATGACCGAATTAGGCCGTCTCGGTTAAAGGTTGCATGGTTCCTCTTTCAGGAAATGCGGAGTTGTTATCCCTTAAAACATAATAATTTAATAATCTTAGGTTCTATGTTTTATGAGTGAGTTTTCAAATTTTGTAAGTAAGTTTGTAAATTTTGAAATAATGTAACCACATCCTCAAGTAAAAGACTGTTCACAGGCGTCTCGAATGAGAAATAAACAGATAATAATAGAAACAACAATAATAAGGCAAACTGACCGTTGAATACACCATTTACATGTACTGATGCCTAACAGGTTCAGTCGTGCCCTCCGATAGAATAGTAGTTTAGCTAGTTGACACTCGTTTGGATGAAGGGGGGTAGAATTTTTCCTTGAGCTAAGTTTTTCATATGAATGGCTGAATTATAACCAGCGGAGTCCGTGTGGGGGAAAAAATACAACAAAAATCAGGACAACCAACTATTCCGGATTCTTCAGTCAACCTAAAAATCGGTCCGTGAACACTCACATGTACTAACATAATATACACAGCGCGCAACATGGCCTAAGTTGCTGATGCACTCTATAAACAGTGTAACAACAAGCTTTAGTTGCTTCGGCACAAATGGCAAACAACCCAATAAGGCAGAGATACTGCTGTGCAGATGTGAGCGCTTTCGATCGACCGATTGTAATTCCTCTTACTACAGTTTTTGGTTGTACTACGTGGTAGCTTACTCGTCACGATACGTCGCCACCTGCTACTCGTTTGGAAAGGTCTGGATTCAATTTCCGTCGACTACTGGAGGAATTTCTGAAGTCCTTTTAAAACAAGTCTGTAGTTAATAGATTTAGAGTAGAGTGAGTAGGGTTCCTCCCCTCGCGTTACTTCGTTCGTTTTTCATTCTCACAACATGAAAATCAGCACGTGAACATACACTTCTACACATCAAATATGCATATCCGTGTATGAACGACTGACTCGGGTACCGTGAAAATAATCTTTTTTTTTTTTTTTTTTTTGAGTGGGTATTGAGCGTGGAGAAAACAAGCCAACGACTTGTAAAAAAGAGAAAGAAGGCCATCAGATTTGACTCTTTTTACTTTGGATATCGGTGATCCTATAGTAGCTTTGTTGGCAGAATACATCACGTTTGCAAATGTCTGAGTTCTATTCCCTTCAGTGAATGCAGGAATTGAAGCCCTCTTCATTCGAAGCTGTTGTCAGCTGAACTCAAGCTGAGGAAGTAAGGTTCCCCCCGTGAATTATTTAAAGTTTTCCAGCCCGCACAGCATACAAATCGGCCGGAGATATATGCTTCATAAGACTTCAAAAGCTTATGACAAGCTCCGGTGCTGTTAAAATAATAACTTGATCATATATATTCCCCCCCCCCCCCAGTTTTTAGTGATTGTTGCCTTAAAATTTCAGCTTAAAATATAACTGCATGCTGAATTATTGTTTGCGAAATGAAATAAATTAATCGTATGTTTTTTTATATTATTTTTCGGATTAATTTATTTAGAAAAACAAATTATTTTTGCACGATATGCTAGTCATATAAACTTTACAGATTTATGCTGGTCATATAAACTTTACAAATGAGACGCCAATTCTCATCAGTGTCCCAGTAGTTTATATTTCGGATTGTTTCTTTCTTATTTCCATCTAGCTCTTTTTCTTTGTGATACGCTAGTTTATGTGTATAAGTAAATCTAAACGAGTACATTACTAGTATCTGTAATGATAAATGTATTGTCTGTTTTATTTATTTATTTTTAAAGTTTATATCTGAACAATATATTTCAACTTCAGCTATGCTAAAATTCGAGTCAGAAAGAAATGATAATGTAACTTAGGGCGCCTCCGTAGCCAGGTGGGCAGGAGCAGCAGTGAGTAGCACACGCTTTTTGATTAGACCGGGCTTCGAACCCGTGACCACCAAATATGGAGGATGCGGAAAGGTCAGGGAATAACCATCGCATACCCCCGGAGCAATATGGCCTTAGTTGCTAGTGCTCCTAAAAACCAAATAACAAACAATGTAACTTATCGGTGACATATGTTTTTATTTTCGATGGTAATGGGCACAATAGAGAGGTGCAATCGATTATTTCGATTCAGTTCTTTTTAACTTTTCGCACGTTTCCGTCGCGTTTGCATTGAGTTGATGCAAAATTTGGTGGCATAACGATGCTCAATATTCTTCCACTACATTTTTCTTGGCGCAGTCGACAAACACGTGGTTGCTTACTTCGCAATATTTAGAAACACATTGAACGCAAAGAGACTCGACTACTCTCATTGTTTTTATTCAGCGTGTAGATCCGAGAGGAAGGTTCATCCTGCACGCTGATATGTGGAATGTGTGCTATTTAAATAAAATTGCCACCGAACCGAATATCAGTCCATTCAATATGGATTAATTTCTGCTCTTCTGATAATATTAACATTTTCTGTGCTCAGTGGCAAACCAAACAATACTAACATAACATTCATTATAAAAAAAATATTGTGATTTACACTTTTAATTTAATTTTAAATTTCACGTTAAATTACTTACTACCAGGGAAATGGTTTATACATTAGAAAAATGTAAAAATATCCAATGTTGACTAGGCTCAAACATATCTGACTTTATACTGTAGAGTAGACTATAATTATTTCAGTATTTGAATAATAAATAGAACAACGCTTTATACGTTTCTAAAGACTGGAATACCATCATGTCCACACGCGATCACTTACAAACCAAAACTGTGCGTGACTCGTGCCCGGATAACAATAGTCTAGACATCAAATCAAATAATTAGATTTTAAAAAATGCAGTGATTTAATAAGTTAATCGCGCTCAAAGAAGAAGAAATATGGTAACGGAAGGACACTGAAAAGCTAAAGCATAAAGGAATAAGTAAAAAATATTTAAACGCAAACTGTTATATGTTACGCTATTCGTAATGGGCAGTTGGATACGCTTGTTTTAGGTTTCATATGTAAAAGTAAAAAATTATTATCCATCTAAAGAAGTTTTAGTTTGACGGCCATGAACGTAAGTTTCTGCGCTCGATACAATATTGAGAAACCCTGATTTAACCGACATATTGTCCACCTTTGAAAAAAATGTCACGGTGAGGTAACGCATGTAGTTCATTTCTAGCCAATCTATAAATAACCAAAACTGTAGAAGCCTTTCTGTTATGAAGCAAAAAGAAAAGAAAAGAAAAGAAAAGAGAAAGAAAACCTTCGTATTTATTTATTTATTTATTATTTTTTAAAGACATACAAAAGTGTTTTTTTTTTTTTTTTTCAATTTGAATTTTTAATGTATTAACGCTACATATGTATGTCAGAAGAAATAAATAATTTTGTAAATTTAATTGTTGCTTAGCTACTCAACGTTCAGCTGAAATCAATTATGGTCCTTGATTGCAAATTTTTAAATAGATTCCGATTTACAGGTCTGAAGAGATAATAATTGGGCTTATTGAAAATTCTTCCATGTAAAAGATTTCAACCGGGAGGGGACAATGAAATTGAAAATAAAAATCACATTTAACAAAGATCAGGGAATAACTATACGTAGTAGTTGCTACTAAAATAAAATAAATCTTTCTCCCTCGCACACACACAGGCTAAGCAGAACAAAGCGTTTTCAATATCTTAGCTGAAAGATGCTTCACTTCCAACTTCGATGAGAAAATTAAACTTCCCTCCTGGCTGCTTTACCAGCATGTACGAATATTATTTGCCTTCAATCATAGACTCTAAAGGCATCTTGAGGGGCTCTCGATTACCTTTGGGCTTCAGAACTACAGTGTTTTGTGCGTCACACAAGAGATGAACTTCCCTTTCCAGGAGAAATCGATATTCTCTCGACTATCAGACCGCGTCTGACCAAGGCTTTACTCCGCTCTTCAGTCGATGATCATGAAGTGCCTGATGAACAGAGCACATTCGCACTACACAAATTTACTCTAATACCTCGACACCACCCAGCATTTTTAAGACTGTTTCTGTTTCCCAGAATTATCAGTGAAGGATGCCGCATAGTAACCAAGGGGTTTGTGAACTTTGTCATAATCACGGTAGCAGATAATTTGTTCAAAAGTTAGACGACTGATATGCTATAGAGAAGAAAGATTATGCGCGAGAATTTTCCAGTGAGAAAACGTTCCTTAATCAGCAATTCTAAGTAACTAGGAGTTGTGATGTGAAAATCACAAAAAAAAATCATAATTTTCATTATCCGTTTTCACGGCATTAAATTGAATATAGAGAATTCAGAATTTTGAAAGAATTTGATAATTTTAAAAGTAATATTTTAACATTATAAAATTATGTTGCGAAATTTTTATTTCCCAGAAACTGTGATTTAACATGATAATTTTAATGCAATTATTCCTTTGTTGCAGTGTTAATTTCTATTACAAAACCAAAACTTTCACTACTGTAGTTTCGAATTCACTGATGCCGTGATTAACTTCAAAAGATAAATTTTATTTATCATGGAATGCCAGTGATTGTAATTAATTTGAGAAAAACATCATGCTTTAGTTTTCTAAATCCTGTCTCACTTCTTGCAAACTGCTTTTTAAATATTTATTAAATCTGTTTATTGCTCTGCTCAAAAGCCAACCCCTAGACAGCAGTAAGATGTGGGGGGGGGGGGTTAATATTTACATTTAGAGGATAAGACAGGGACATGTGTCCGGCGGTTACATGGAGCACATGTATTCTTAACCCGAATGGTACAGAACTTATAGTGTTTATTATTTTACATACTTGAAAGTTGTGCTATACCGAAGTGTCCCGAATTAAAAGATATTATTTTATCAAAAGTGCTGTAAATTATAAAAACTTGAGAAATATGTACAAAAATATAAAGGATTGAGGCAGTCCATCACCGGTTGTTGCCCGTGGTATCTCTTCAATCTTGACTGCCTAGTGCTCACAGCCTGTGGACTGATAGATGCCAAAAGAGGGGATCAGTAACGGCTTCACTTTATTTCACATTCATCGGGTCATGGGAAGCATCATCGTGGCGATTTTCCTTCTGGTGGTCTGTCATAACTGTAAGTTTTTATATGTATCCATTAGCTTCTGGCATCTGCACATATGCTGCTCGCAGAATTTATCCAGGTCGATGGCTAGATTGTTGATCAAATCTACCGTGTTTCCTAGGAACATGCGTCTCACGTCTTTCAGGTTGTTGAAACTGATTCTGGATGGGAGCTTTGGGTCCATTTGATTTCTCCCGGCAATGCGGTGAGTTTTTATTAGATCAGTGATGTCAGGGGCGTCGAGTCGTCCTGTGATTAGTCTGGCAAGTGTAAGAAGGTTTGCTGCCACATTGTTTGTTTCCATCGGGTTACTTCGAGGTTTATGTAGAGTTGCGCCCTAGAAATGGTGTATTGGTTGCCAGTCCGCCAGTTGAACCATTTCAGGAGCCAGTATTCCAGGCTGAGGAACTTGAAGTGTGTTGTGGAAGCAGAGGACCAAATTGTTACTGTATATAGATGTATGGGATAAAGACAAAATATATATTAGTATTTCAAATATTCATCGGAAAGAATTCAAAATGTATCAGTATTGCTTTCTAATGATTGTAATGGCTACTGTGGAAAAGAGTTAATGTTAAAAAAGAGTTAATGTTAAGAGAAACTGAAAGATAAAATTAAAAATAAGGTACATGCGTAATCTGATATGTTTATCTATTTATTCAGGCGTATTTAGTATTCTCTCTCTAGTCGGATACTGGAATTCTCTTTCTCGCTGATTTAATCTCCATTCTACGCTCAGAATGTCGAATTTGAACCGCCGTTTGTGATTCCAGGACGTTATTGACGCCAATTCTAAAGGTCTGAGTTAGCAGGTCTCAGACAGCGATAAAAGGCATTTTTAAATTTTTTTCTGCGTTTTTTTTTTTTCATCCGAAAAATAGAAAAACCGGACTTTGAGATACACAGTATATTGATAGGAAACACTGGCTCATCGTGACCTGAGTTGCCTTGTCTAAATCCACTACAATCTACCCAGTTCATGTGCATTTACATTTCGACAGAAATTACATAAATATTATGTTACACTTCTGTGGAATGTTATAATACGAGATATTTCTTAAATAAGTAATACTACTGTTGGCTTTTCGGGATGTCGATAAGAGCCTTTCATTCTGCATTTTGTCCTCAACATTTTTATTATTGACTTTATAGCGTTCTTCTTTTGAGTCGTTATTTAGTGTTTAATATCCGAATTCCTTCACTAATGTGTTTGAAATATGCAACTTTCAAGTTCTTTGCTTAGGAATAACTTTTAATCCCGGAAATGTTTTGTTCTCCTTAAATTTCTCGTGTTTGAGGAAAAATATGTAGTTGGCAAACTATAGCAAATGTTTTACACTTCAAGAAAAAGGTCCGAAGAAATACTAGGTTCTCCATCAGTCTGTGGCCTCAGAATAAACTTCAACGGTATAGCAAAATTTGGCTCGTAAAAGCTTTATTTGTTAGTGATCAATGCTTCTACTTTGCAGTGTATATTTATCATTCTTTCTCTGTATCAGAAGCGTTACCTTGTGTTATTCATGAATGTTCCTTTTTCAACTGAAAAAACTCTACTTTTTATACCTAAATGAAACAGTTTCTCTGGGAATACAACAAAACTTGACGTTTTACACTTACCACCAACCATTTTCGAAATTCGCTTTCGATTTCCTGAAATACACCATATTTCTTCAATTCTCCAGCGTATTCGAAGCTTTCAAAATGGGAACTAATCTCTTGATTTATATTTCATGACCAACGATGTCCTGGTGTTCAGAAACGTAGTAAATCCGTCTACAAGAAGTAATATACAGTTGCTTCGAAGACTTTTTTCATGTAGGATACTTTAGCGAATTGAAGCATGGCTTATGTATTATTACTTAGCATAGAAAAAAAAACATGTATAGCTGATGTTTAGCAACTCCAGATGGAAACCATTTCATAGAGGCTGCCATAACGTAGTACATTCCTAATAAATAATAGAGATTTTTTTTTTAATAAAGTATATTCTGTTCAGTATATTCTGTTCAGTATTAAGGTAGGATAGACGGGGCATTTGCCCCAGGAACAAGAAAGTGAGGACAAAATAATCGATGCAGAAATATAGCTAGAGGCATTCTATAACTGGCGTTGGGGGTAGCGCATATTTAATATTTTGCGCTGGTCTCTAAAACAGCTAGTCAGGGAGCTGATTCAATTTCTATAGTAATAGAAGCTATGATATTGTTATTTGATACTATACTAGCACAGAAACTATGATATTATTATTATAATTCTGTTTATTGTTGTAAATGTTGTCACCCTTTTACACAGCCGAACCGGATAGAAGAGTGTACAAAAAGGCAAAATAACAATTATTTCCGGGATCTTACAAAAGTAAAGGTTCGATGGTGATTTTATTATTGTTAGCCATATGGTGCAAGGAAGCATGAGGCTTATGCTATACCAGCCAAAAAATGAGTTACCCTGAGAGAGAGAGAGCAAGAAAGAGAAGAATGGTGATATCCATCTCAACCTGGGTGTGCCAAGCCCATACTCACCAGATGTGAGCCCCTGGGGATATGTTACATTTTCACTTGTTATAGGGTATCACATCTCGTTCCATCTTCTTTATCTGAGTGTTTCATCAGTTGTAGTTGAAGAAAGCCGTGGGACGCAAGTAGACTCTTCACCCTGTATTGCTTGCTTTGAGAGTACGTACTTCACACGGTCTATTACCGATGAATTAAAAAGATTGATTGCGTTGTTTAGAAAGAAATAAATTCTTTAGACACAAGAGGTTAATAGAATTGTTTTTAAACTTGTCAGTTCACTTAATTTCATTAGTTCAATCTTAATTGACAGTTTAAGATTTCATCAGTATTATACTGCTCGACAAAATTAAGAAAACATGTAGAAAACGTGGTAACTCGTATAGCTTGCGATGAAGCAGAACAGAATTCGGTATAGTGGTGTACCATAGAATAACGATGAAACGAAGAGACAAAGAAAATTCGGACAGGTAAAAGTGACCAAGGATTTGGCTGTCGGCGTGCAATGCAACACCCAAGGGCGTCCCACACATACTCAATAGGATTTAAGTCTGGTGATCGTGCTTGTCATAGCAATCGTTGAATATCTTCAGTTTCAAGATATTCCTCCACCACTTGAGCTCTGTGTGCAATGGCGTTGTCGTGCATGAAAAGAAAATCTGGGCCAACCGCAACCCTAAAAATTCGCACATAGGGTTCGAAGGTCTGTTCTCCGTACCTCTCGCAGTTACAGTATCCTTATCAAAAACATGGAGGGGTGCGGCCGTTGATGATTATTTCACTCCACACGAGAACACTACCTCCACTGTAAGTGTCCCTTTCTTTGATTTTGGAAGGATGGTACCACATTCCGTGTTATCTTCAGATGAAATGACTTTTATAATCTATTTGTAGGCTAAAGCGAGACTCATCAGAGAACAGAACTGTACGCCATTTTGTCAGGGCTCCAAGTCATGTTCGTGGCACCAGTTTCTCTGCGATGGTTTGGGGTTATTGGGAATTTTTATACTTTGAAGCGGCCTCCAGGATTTTCCCCTATACCCCAAGGAGTTATTAGGATACAAACCACTGGCTTCCTTGCATAGTGTCCACTTGAATTGAGCCTTCTTAACACAGTTCGGTTGGAAATGTTTTCACCGGTGGCCGTAGCAACCTCAAGAGCTAGTTGATGATAGGACGTCGTAGGTTTCGTCTTGCTGTTATAGTCAGAGAGCAGGCTGTTCTGCTTGACGTAGCCCTCGGACGACCTCTTCTTGTAATGGTTCCTGTCTCCTAAAACTTCTTCCATAATGCCAAGACGACACTGATGACACATGAAGCCAACGTGCCACCTCTGAACCCCAAGGTAAACCGGTATCAGGAAGGAAACAGGGAAGAACCCAAAAGATGACACCGGGAAGAAGGACTTCCCTGATGGAAATAATTACTACACATGAGGCGACATAGGAAATAATCCGCAAACTCAACGAGCCTTTCCTGGAAACTACCAGCTCTAAACATACCAACGAATACACATTTCTACGTGCAATCCAGGCTCCAATTAGCTATGGCACAGTCAACCAAGAAGAAACAAATAAAGGCCACAGCGCTGAAGTGGTGGAATCCAATCCAAACCTGAACACCCTAAGGAAAAGGGCACAACAGGCAAAAAAGGAATACCAACGGAACAGACATTTATCACCACAAGATGTAAAACAGTACAAGAACAACCTAAGGGAATAGCGACGACAATATTACACGGCAATAAAAGAAAGTAAAGTTCGCAGTGGGAAAGACTTAGTGAAAAACACAGGGAATACGGAATCTTGGGATCTTGTGTACAAGCTGACAAGGGGCAATATCACCACCGGCGACATATACAAGACGGTCACGACAAACGGACAGGAAACGGACAGCTCGTACTCTACTGTGACAACTATAGTAGAACAACTTTTTCCACAAGACGATCCCAGCACAGAAGCAAATAAGAATCAGAGAAGACAACGCTAGATACCATGGACCTACAGAGACAGAGCTCTTCGCTGCCACAGAGCTAGGCATCGCAATGGCGAAACAAGACCTGGTAGAGAACCCGGCCATAAGTAAATTACATGAAAAATACCCCGAAGTCTTAAATAACATGTACTGTACAACAAATGCCTCATTGAGGGGATCTTCCCGAGACTCTGGAAGAACGCACTGCTAAAATAATCCACAAACCAGGAAAACTCAAAAATGATCCAAAGTCACACAGACCCATAGTGGCATAGTATTTAGGGTTAGGCGCCACCTGTGGTCTCCCACATCTGCGCCGTATATACTTTGTGTTGGAATTCAGAACTACTGCATAAGCCAGAAACAAGTTCCTGCCAAGTACGCCGGAGTTTTTGTTTCGGATCTGCATCGACAATAGTTTTTATCCCCAGGAATTCAGCTTCTTTGTTCTTTCTGATGGCATGTGAAAGCGCTGTGAAGGCCGCTTGGAGGTCAAGAGGGATACAACCTGTTAATACTTGTAGAGCTGCTGTTGAGGTCGTTCTACAAGCCCTAGTCATTTTTAATAGCATCAACCGTTGTATTTGCAGAATAACGTTCCTAGTGCTGATGATGGACAAACCATGGAACCATACGGCAGCGCCGTATGTTATAAACGGTAAAAAAAAAACAGCTCAATAAAGAAGGTGGAGTGCAGGTCCCTTAAGACCCCAGTCTTTATCGGTGAAGCGAGCAAGCATATTGATATTATTTTTGGTCTTCTCTTTCATGGACTTTAGATGTATCATGAAAGTTCTGCGATCATCTAGGGTGACGCCTAAATATTTGAATGAACGTTGATTCTTGAGTGCATGACCTTTATAACGAATGTTTGGTGGTCTGTTGATGTCAAGACGGCCTTTGATAAGCAGGGTTCTGCTTTTATCTGTAGAGATTTCCAGCTTATTCTCTTCAGCCCAAACCGACAGGGTATTCAAGACTGTGTTGGCTCTGGTCTCAATAGCTGCACGAGTAGGGCCCTCAACAACGATAACCAGGTCATCCGCATATGAGAGCTGTGTGGTGTGGGAAAAGTCCTGCAGGAGCCATTCATCCAGAATCATATTCCAAACAGGTGGCCCCAGAACAGAGCCCTGCGAGCAAACTCTGGTGAGTTGGCGTGTGATACTATGAAATTTTGTTTTCATGGTAACTTTTCTGTTACAGAAATAATCTGTAAGACATTTGAAGATGTTGAGGGAGCAGCCAGATATTATGGCTCGCCGCAAGATCCTTGGCCACCAGACGGTGTCAAAAGCTCCCTGAAAATCTGGCACACAGACTCATATCACTGTTAGCCAACCTAGGAAAAGTGTTCTAAAGGTTGCTAGCACTAAGGATAATCCAACAGCTGGCAAACTTCAACCTACAAACCGACTGCCAATACAGCTTCAAAAAGGGACGAGCCACAGAAGCAGTGACAAGATACATACTACAATCAAATAGAAAATGCGTACAAATGGTATTCATAGATTTCGAGGGGGCCTTCGACATGTTATGGTGAGTGGAGACCCTCGAAGCTCTAAGGAAAGCAAATTACGATCAGTCAACATACCAAATAATGAGATCCTACTTTCAGGACAGAACAGTGACAGTGCGATCAAAACTCCAGCCAGATGTTTGAGACCAACATCACCACAGGGTGCCCTCAGGGATCTGTTCTTGGGGCCCCTCCTCTGGAACACAGTAATGGATCACTGGTTAAAGAAAGACCATGGATACTGTATCAAAACAGCATACGCAGATGATCTGGCCGTGGGGGTACAGGGCAGATCAAGGGAAAACCTAGAGAACACAACAGAAAAAATCAAAAACTTCACCGTGTCTGTCATCAGAATATCCAGAAGAGAATGGTGACTCAGCAAAAAACTGTTGAACCTCTACTACAAAACAATATAATGACGTATGGGCATTGGTATGGCACCGAGCATCTGAAAAGATCAAAGTAAAAACAACACTTCTTAGCTCAGAGGAAACTGCTACTGACCATAACCAATGTACCACGAAAAACATCAAATAACGCCCTACAGGTGAGACCGGGGACAATGCCTCTGGACCTACAAATCATATATAGTGGAATGGTCCGAAAACACCAAAAAAAAAAAGGCATTACAGTAACCCAACAAGACATGACCACTGACCCTGAAAACAACAGAAAAGAAGAAAAAAGATACATCTGGGATAAATTAAAGGCAGCATGACAGACAAGATGGGAAAACAGTGTCCATGGAGCAGTCACCAAGCAATATATGCCGAGAGCAGACCACGCAATTTTTTCACTGTCAAATCAATGCTTAAACTAAATGATGAGATTCCTCTTTATAAAATATCGCCTCGCAGTTTACTTAGATATGGCTTCGCCTACTCTCTCAAAGAAGAATCATTGCTGGACTTTGTTTTTTTATATAAAATTCCTAATATCGTCTTGTGCTCTCTTTGTCATAAACTTCCGTTTCCTTTGCAAAGTCACTAGACAGAGTAAACAGTTTATGCAAAAGTCCCTCTTTCAAAATGTTGCATTTAATTAAAAGTTTACACTTACATCCTTTTACTGACTTCATACTTTTATTTAGTCATATTTGTGTTATAAATAGATATGAATAGAGTACGGTACTATATATGCTCTTATTGTTGAAATATTCAATATATTCAATACAGATACTCGTAAAATTTTTTTAAAATTATTTGGATGGAAAAAGAAACAATAAAATCATGATGATTAAAATTTGAAAAACGTCGGTAACGCTTCATTTGCTCATTGATATCAATGGACTGGATGACTGAATTGACAAACGCAGTTTTTGTCTGTTTGCACAGTAGCATGAAAGCAGATTACTTTAACCACTGCAGAAATTCCACAACACGAATAGAAAATCGAACGATCCATCTTTATCTGGACTGAACACTTTTCTTATTTGCGAGAAAGGGGTTTCACCAATATAAACAACACAGCAGAATTTCCGTTACATACTTCAATAGTGATTGATTGCTTAGTTTACCTACATTACCTATAAAACCACGAATATAAGACAACCTTACAAAACAGTAGTTTTCGGATTCAATTTATTACACGCCTGCTGAGAATATATTCAATATTTCCAGGTATTTTATGCTTTTCACGGTAGTATGCCGGTTTATGATAAAGCCCATATAAATTGTTTTCTTGCGCTAAAGTTAAATTTTTGTAAACCTTCTGTCCCTAGGTGATTCTATAAAACCGCTCAGATATGAATTTCAATATTTTAAAATTTTCTAATATTTATTCACTGACTGACAAATACAGAAAACAGTTTAGAGGCGTCAGAGAGAATATAGTCACTGAACAGGTTTTCATATGCAAAAGGATAATTACATACCAAGCAATATATAAAAATACTATTGTCTGACAACATTCAACAGGACTCGTTTATTTGTATGGTGTTTTAGTGTTAGTCCATTGAAGTTATTCATCGCATCTACATACGCCTCTGCACCTTTAATGAAATTTCTGGGTTTATCCACATGAAACAGATTGAAACTAACAATTTTGCACGAGTTACATATCTTAAAACCGATAACAACTGAACGAGGAAAGTGGCCGTGGCGAAATCCGATATTGCCTTTTCAAGTAAGTCCTTGAACCGTAAATACCGTCTTACTCGTCCCACTCTCGATACAAATTTAATTTGACACCTGTATGTAGTCTCACTATAGGATAAAAGATGAATGTGTTGAGCAAGAATTTTCAAATTCTTTCCTGTCCTCATCAGACCAAAGAGGTATATCAACAACTTATAACATTTTCTGGTTCCAGGAATCCGTCATTCGCAAATATTTTATTACAAGTTGTTGTTCGCAAATGTACCGGGTGATTATAAAATAAGTTTCCCTATTCAGGAGACTCTAGTGTCAAAACGGTTAGAGTTAGCGCTGTGAAATCCTTGGGTATGTGATTTAGGGTATGGGGAAGCGATTTGCAGAAGAAAAAAAAAAAAAAAAAGTTAATTTCCGCCACCAGGGGGAAAACGGCGCTGCACATATGTAAAAGTTGCCATTTACTTCAAGACATGCTGCTTACGCAAATGACATCCTGTTAGATAAAAGCAGAAAGACCAACGCCACCGTCGATAATCATTATGGCTCTTACAAAAAAGGAATGTGCTCTTTTAGTAAAACTGTTCGTTCTACCAGAATAATAGTAACGCTAATGCAGCACTAAGTGAATATTGAAAATTTAAAGGTTTGCGTAAAGGACCTTTGACATCAGTGGGGCTTCGAAAACCAATAAAGAAATTTGAAGCGACCGACCAGGGAGTTAGGTGTAATTCCAGGCAGGGGACGACCACGTTTCGGAACGGAGGTAGTGGATGAAGTGGCAGTTGCAATGTTCAGAATGCGAAATGTTTGCCAGTCAGTAGTGCCTGTCAAGAGACTTGAACCTTCCTTGGTCTACTGTACGTAAAGTGCTTCGAATAATTTTACGCTGGTTCCCGTACAAGTTTTACATAGTGCAAGAACTAAAGTCTTGTGATCAGCAACAACGAAAAGACTTTGCTCTACGACTTCTGGAACTTGAAGATACATGGGCTCGAATGATCTTGTGGTCTGATAAGGCACATTTCACTCTTCATGGAGCTGAAAATGCACAAAACTGCCGAATATGGGGAATTTCTCATCCATCTGCTGTGCATGAAAGACCACTATAAAGTCCAAACGTTACAGTACGGTATGGATTCACAGCAGAGTTTATAATCGGACCATTTTTCTTTGAAGAGTCTACACGTCATGCCCTCCCCATAAGGTGTACGGTACTGCGCTGTTCTAAGAGATCACATTATTCCCGCTCTGCAAGAAAGGCACTGCTTGGAGACCGTAGTGTTCATGCAAGATGGTGCCCCACCCAACGTTGGTCGACAAGTGAAGGAACTGCTCCGTTCAACAGTAGGAAATGTTGAATGGAGCAGTTCAACATTAGGAAATGTTGAACTGCTCTGTTCATCATTTCTAGAGACTTTGCTCAGTTCTGGCCAGCCCAATCAGCATATCTCAATCCCTATGATTTCTGGCTACGGGGATACCTTACCTGAAAGACAGAGTTTACCATACATATGCTTGTCGATTTGAAAGCAAGCATTAAACAGCATGTAGCCAACATCCCCAATGAGATGTTACGCGAAACTGTTATGCACGCAGTCCTCCGTTTTCAGAATGTCATCTCAAGTGAAGAAAAGCACATAGAACAATATCTGTAGATCTCTACGTTCTGATATTAAAATCTCATTTTAAGATAAGTATTTCATATCATGTTTACAGTGCCAATTTATCCCCTGGTGGCGGAAATTTGAATTAATTTTTTTCTTCTCCAAATCGCTTCCCCATACCTAAATGACATACCCATCGATTTTAATAGTGCTATCTCTAACAGTTTTGACACTAGGATCTCCTGAATAGGGAAACTTATTTTATAACCATCCAGTATATATAATTTTCGGATTTCTATTTGTCCTATTTTAATGAAATTTGGGATTAGTATTAATAACATAATGGCAGAATGGTGCAAAGAAGCGGTGTATTTCTGCGTCTACCGAAGGGGAGGGGGAGAATTCTTTTATCACTTATACTTCCCCTTCGGCAAAAAGTGGCTATCCAATTCAGTTTTTATCTGGAGTTTCCCTTCTTGTACAATGAATGAGGCAATTATTTTTATACATTATAAATTAACCTATTCTCAGTTAATCACTAATTAATTAATTGCTTATTTACGTCTAATTTCTATTAATCACAGAAAAAGAAAACCATCAGAACATTATCTGATGGGAAAACATCTTTATCTTTTTATCTGAATCACAGATAAAAAGCAAATGATAATATAACTTCCATAACTCGTAATTATGGAACATGGACTATACACGAATCAAGGCGCCTCCGTAGCCAGGTGGGAAGGAGCAGCAGTGCGTAGCACACGCTTCTTGATTAGACCTGGGTTCGAGCCCGTCACCAACAAATACGGAGGATGCGGAAAGGTCAGGGAATGACCACCGCATATCCCGGAGCAATATGGCCTTAGTTACTAATGCTCCTATAAACCAAACAAACATACACGAATCAAACGAGAAAGAAGTTCTCGTTTGATTCATGAGTAGGAACCAAGAATAAGGGCGCTGGGGAATTCTCTAGAAGATAGGTTGATGCTTCCCTATAGCAAATAACCGAGAAAGGATGGGCGACATTTTTAATAATCAATTGTGTAAAAATATTCAATATTTAATAATCAATTGTCTAATAATGAAATATTAATAATTTGATTTGTGAAGTACATTACGTGGTAATAGTAGCAAGTTCATTTTTTTTTTATAAAATACATATTTTCATATATTGTTTTAAATTGGATTTATTGGTGAGCCAGGATAGTTTTTTTTTTTTTTTTTTTTTAACTTTGACTTGGTTAGTCCCAATATATAAATTAAAATTGAGATTTTTTGGAATTCCTTATTTGCATTGGGCCACTGATTTGATTCTGGGAATGAGGCTGAGGGTGCACAAATACACGTGCCTTGAGTGACCGGGGTTCAAACTCCTGACTGATAAATACGGTGCTATTCTTTCTATCTTGTGAAATCCTCTGACCATGTGATCGTCCTGGAGAATTTTTATTTAATCTAAAACAGAATTTAAAAAAATCACAATTTTAATTTATTTATTCGGATCGACTGCATGAAAAATTTGTAAAAATTTATTCTGACTTATAAATAAGCGTACTTTAAAACTTGTCACTTGTTAACAAGTGACAAGTTTTAAAGTTAGTTAATATTTTACAAGTTAGTTAATATTTTCTTTAAAACTGACTTAGAAATATTGATAAAAGCCTCATATTTAATAAAAATCGAACTATAATTACAAAAAAAACATACTAAAGTTATAACTTTAGTAGTAACTCCTGAATTTATCTGCGCATCTAAAATATTTTTCAAGAAAGTCAGATTCCCAAAAATAATGAAAGAACTGAATAATATAAAGATCAAAAATGAAGTTCGAGTTTAACGGTCAGTGGATTTAGTCAGATTTAGCACAGTTGATATAATACCTGGGGTAAGGGTGCTTACACGTAGAACGCAGGTAGCCGCTTACCGGAAACCCAGCACCGACATAAAGCTGAAACTTCTCACTGGCTATGAACACATAGAAAGCAGTTGACCAGTGCGACTTCTTGGTACGCGAGGGAATAAAGTTTTGCACTGGTCAACTGCTTTCTGTTGTGTTCATAGCCAGTGAGAAGCTTCCGCTTTATGTCGCTGCTGGTGTCCGATACGCGTAGAACCTACGTTCTACGCGTAAGCACCCTAATAAAAAAAAAAAAAAAAAAAAACGTGTGCAGCTGTTTTTCTTTTACACTACCAGTTCATCCATCATCGTAATGCTTATAATATCCTGATTTTCAATGCGATTTGGTCATTTTCGCAAACACATTAATTCCTGACCAACCCAATTTTTTGAGGTGGGCTCAGATGAGTGGTTACTTCTTTCAATCTTGCTTAATTTTGCATTTAAAAATTAACTCATTAAATTCTGCTTAACATTTTAAAGTCGATTGCTGGCTGATTTCGAAAGATAATATGATTTATCTCTGTAGATGCAAAAGTCGAGACTAATATCGTGAGCAAACATACATTCAATATTGGTTTTATTACAGAATTGCCCACCACGGCACGCAATGCCAGTTTTGATAATGTGTAATGCATTGCAGATATGTAAAGACAGCGGTGAAGTTATTTTACTTATAATTGCCATTAGGGCAAAAGAGCATACGACATAATGATGATCAAAATTAAAGAATTGTAAATTAACCTACGGAGTGTATTAACATCAAGAGAAAATCAGCAGAAGGTTACTCTAACTTCGCATTAAGATTACAAAATCATTAGAAATGCAATTTTTATTAATACAACTGTTGACAAAATGATTAAAACGGAACATAATTTGTATTGTATTTCTGATTTCTATTGTTATCCTGACAATCTAAATCTATAATAGATTAAAGCAGTGTTTTCCAACATTTTCTTTGATACGAACCACTTTTATATAATGAGGTGGAGGCCACGGACCACAAAAATATTAAACTACGGATCTATATTAATGCAAATATATTAATAACTTTTTACTAGCATACAAGTTAGTGCAATTGCATCATTTCTATACGTAGCCAACTACTTAAGTAGTTGGCTACGTAAATTGGCATCATTAAGTATATCTCATATTGTGAATACCTTCACAACTAGTTGCCATGATATTGCACTACCTCAAATAAGTAACGCTTCATCATAGAAGAAGACTATTGTTATTTATTCTCAGAGGATACCAGCACCCATACGGCACCGTTTCAGAGCTTATTGGCTCCTCATCAGTGGGTGGGCTGTTGCAATGATGACAACGCAGTTGCGAAGTATAACTCCACAATATGAGAGATGCTTGGTGGTGTGGACAATTGTGAAGTTCTGCACATAGTTGGGAAACGCTGTTTCCCAAACCATGTGCGGACACTTTGTTTTGTAAACCAGTGTTTTACAACCATGTGTTTCCCACACTTGGTTGCAAAACACTGGTTTACAGGGTTAAAGTGCCTGTCGCCAAGTTACGGAAGTTAATACATAAAGAACAGACTAGAGAAGGACGAAGATTATCAGTAAAAATAAAAATAATCATGTAAGTTGAAAGAATAAACAATTCTGAGAAATGTAAAGCAATGATTAGAGAATTGGGTAACGCTAATATTAATCCGAGAATCTTCGACAAAACTAGAACTTGACTATAATAATCAAAACAGAAGACAGTTGCGGAACAATAAAATCCAGAAACGATAAGAAATAAGTTGCGCTTTGGACAAAGGAGAAAGTCTAAAAAAGAAACAGCTGCTGGAAAGATCCTCATAGATGAAAACTATAGACATCAAAGGAATATTGCAAAAATACAGCAAAAAGAACCAAATGTTATTGTGGAAAGAAGAAAAGAATGTCCAATAAAATAGACAAGGGAAATTTATTGACGTGTGAGAAGGAATATAATGTCAACAGGACTTCACACAGCTCCTAAAAAGTGAAAAACAACTGGCAATGGACTCAGATAAAGAAGACGGAGACGCCAGAGGTAGTAGCATAATTATGAAAGGACGAGAGAAACTGAAAATGGGTAGGGCTCCGGAACATGAAAATATTATTCCAAGGATAATACACTGCGTGGGAGAAACAGGAGAAATATTTTTATTTAGAATTTTAGGTTAGTCTGGAAACAAAGGAAAATCCTAGAAATTCAGAATTTGCAGTATCCAATGGTACCAAACCCATATAGGGATTTCTCTACCCACGAATCTTATAATTGCCTCTCAGTCAAGTAGAACATCATTTAGAACAATCGAATGTGGCTTTCAGAAGAATAGAAGTGGTATGGATATTTACATTACAAGAAATGATCAAAAGTACTGTAGAGTTTGAAGTATGATGAAAATATGTACTTTTTTTCGGAACTTGAAAACGATTTAACTTCATACTGGTCGAAGGTGGGTACTGTAAATGGGAAAGGTAAATAAAGGTAAATTCCTCAAGGTGCCATGGTATTTCGTCGCCGCAATATGCAGACCTGTCCTCTTCCTTCTAGTTGTGATGACACATCTGTTTTTGGATAATCTAGTGTACGAGTAAGAACTAGCTAAAAGTCACGATATTACGGGTCACCATTTGAAACTTGTACAATGCAATTCCCGAGCTAGATTATAATTCTGATCTGTAAATTGTGAACGGTGTCCTTGCATCCCAGTTTATCCATTCATGAACCAATGTTCCAGTTTGAGGTCTCATTTCAGATGTGATGCGGGTGAAGACGATTCGATCCACCAGTACATACAGCATTATAGGGACAAGCATCCCTGGACCTATTAGACAATGAGTCCGGTTTCATGACACCCAGTGAACGCTTGGTTAATGGATCACATAGCTGCGTATTCAGTCTTCGTGTGTTTGAAATGAGGAATAAAGGAGAGGTTAGTGTCTCACTTTGTCTCTAGGTTTTTATGATATGTAACTCTTTGAATATATGATACATTTTTGCACATCCAGATCTGTCTTCGTTCAACGCATTGTCCAGTTTAGGACAGTTATTCTTCTCGCAGCTTTATTTTTTGTGTTGTGTCATTCTTAATCTTCAAGACTTTGGTGGGTACAAATCTTCAGAAGTAATGAAGAATTCCATGCCATCTGCATGGGAAATTAGATATTGGTTCACTGAAAATGGCTCGAGAGCGACTGCAAATAGTTTCGAAGAGAGGGCGCTTCTTTGTGAAATGACTCTAATAACAATGATTGCCCTTTCGAAATCCCAGTGAATAATTAAGAGGAGTCTGTACTGAACGATTGCAATCAGTACGTTTAAGAAACTTCCAATTTATATTGAAGTATGATGGCAGAATATGAGTGCAGCAGGAACGAAAGTCCGATGAACTGCTGACTTCGCATCAAGGAACACGATATCTATTTGTTTGTGAGTTGCTACTGAAAAATCTTTCAATCCGGAGAGAAAAAAAAAAATGTGTGTATATATATATATATATATATATATATATATATATATATATATATATCAGTGCACCCCGGAGTTCCTGTAGGTTCCTTGGTGGAGGATGTATCCGTCTGATGTGTCGATCGAGGTGGTCCCATAGATTTTCAATTGGGTTAAGATCTGGAGAAATTCGATGGCCAAGAGAGTAGCTTGAAGTCTTTGTTGTGCTCCTCAAACCACTCATAGACAATTCTGTCGACATGGCATGGCACATTGTCTTGCTGATAGATACCATCGCCCTCAGGGAACACGGTCAACATGTACGGGTGTACCTGATCGGCGACGATAGATAGGTAACCATTTGAGTTCAGTGTGCCCTCCAGAGGTATCGACGGACCAAGCCATACAATGAAAACATTCCCCAGACCATAATGCCGTCGCCACCAGCCTACCTTCTGCCAACAATCGTGTCCGGGTGTCTGTTCTCGGAGGTTTCACAACTAATATGTCATCGTCCATCCACTCGGTGGAGCAGAAACCGTGACTCATCAGAGAAGGCCACTCGGCCGGGGTCCATTGTCAGTATTTCTGCGCAAAGTGATGGCGATGTTTGCGATGAACGGCTGTCAGTATGGGTGCTGTTACCGAGCGTCTGCTCCGGAGTCCGATCCGCAACAGGGTTCGCTGTACTGTCTTGTTGGAGACCTTTCTGGTGACCCCACGGTTCATTTGGACGGCCAGTTGAGCATTGTGGAGTAGCGCGCCCATCGGTCCTGTCCAACCGTTTCAGCCGACGTTTACCTCTGGGATCAATGGCGCATGGAGCTCCACAATTGGCACGTCAGGTCGTCAAAACTATCCCATTTGTCCAGTCTTGATACACTTTCACCAATGCAGCACGTGAGCATTTCACAAAGTCTGCTGTTTCGGAAAGGCTGGTACCCCTGGCCCAATAGCCGATGATCATGTATTTTCCAGGTCTGATAGGTCACTTGCTTTGCCCATGACAGAGGCTGTTACCGTGTTCATGGATGCCGAACATCAAGCCTCGTATGCTTGCGGGGTGTGAACTTGACACGTGCGCTGTATGATTCGCTAGGCGCGTGTGAGTGGTCATAATATTGTGACTGGACTCTCTCTCTCTCTATATATATATATATATACAGTGTGTGTGTATATATACACACACTGTATTTGTGTGTATATATATATATATATATATATATATATATATATATATATATAGAGAGAGAGAGAGAGAGAGAAGAGGAACTCGCCTTTTACCAAACGCATACTTGTGTGTAGGTTGTAAAATCTTACAAATTAAAATAAAAATATTTGTTTTGCTAGACGTAATGTTAAAGTTTGAAGACCGCTAGATTTAGTAATGTATAGTTTAAGCGTGAGAATTAAGAATAGTAGCAAAGTGGTAAACAAGTAATTCAAACTATTTGAGCACAGCAAACAGGGACAGCAGGACTAGGTAAAGGGGTGCCATTTGAGAACAGGCGTGAAGGGGTTGCTTAAGGAAGAACAATAGGACGTGAAACGGGATTATACGTAGCGCCTCCTTTGATCTATGACACCGTTAGAACCCGAACAGGAAATGAGTGGACGTCCAGTGTTCGCGTCAAATAAACCGGCGTCAGGCTGACTGAATTTTGGGTGTTCGGATACTTTTAGAGAGAAAGGTGTGAAACAAAATGAGTGTTTTTGGAGGTTGCCGGTGGACATGAAATGATCATACTGCCTGTGAAAAAAAAATAAGAAAGTTCGAGAAATAGTTTGGTTTGCGCGCTAGGGAGATAGCTTGGGAGAATTGTGTTAGCAAATGGAAAAGAACGTAAATTTAAACAGAAAAAGAAGATTGGTTGGAGTCCTTGGAGGGGAGTGCCAAACTTGAGGGGAAGAGTGAAGTTCGGGGAGAGAAGAGTATTCTGTGTCTAAGTTCTGTGTGAAGTGGTCAAAGGGGAGAAGGTCATCAGTGCGGGTTGAAGTGGAGGTAGGCGAGTTTGGTAATGCCCTTGGTTTAGTTAAGTATGTACACCTGTGAATATATCATCTACACAAGAAGGTGCGTCATGCCAAGAGTGCCCCAGCAGTGAACGCATGTCAGTTAGCCTCGAAGGAAAACCGGAGAGCCCAGAACTGGAGTAAGCCTGTCAGCCACGTAAGAAGCCTGAACTCAAGGAAATTGGAAGTAGCAGAAATGTCGGAATGTAAGTCTGTTCCTTGTTTCTCTATTGAATCATTACTTCAAGGACTCATAACCTAGCTCTGTAAGCAATTGAGTGATAGATAGTTCTTGTAAAAGAAAGGAACATTCCTGTTGTTAATGATTATGAATAAATGTAAAGGTGGTTCAGGAGTAGTAATATCAAAGTAATAATGTAAAGGAATTAGCAAAGAAATTATATTTATAAGGGGAGTATTGTAAGGATAGGTTAACCTATGTCATTAAATTAGGCCAAGTGCCAAACACGGATGGAGATGCAAAGAGAAATAAATTTTATTAATAGATAAACCTCATAAGTAAAGAGGGATGACTAAGGTGATAACTAGGGTGTCTAAGATATTAATTAAGGCAGAATGGCTGACCTATAAGGAATGTTATTGAGGTAAGAGGGTACCAGATGTAATACGTTTTATGTGTAAGAGGCTAGAACCAACATTTTAAAGGAGTAATAAGAGCTGAAGTAAATATTATTGATATAAGAGAAAGACAGAAAAAAAAATTGGTAAGGTAAGAGAATGATTGAGTAATCATTGTGGAGTCAATTTTATGTAAAATGCAACTGATACAAACTGATGTTAATAATTCGTATATCGAGAATAATTCAGGAGAGAGAGAGAGACAGTGTAGTGTATTGTAGCATGGTATATGAAATTGGGATGCTTGTATGTAATTATTTGTTTCTTTTATGTAAATGCTGTTGTATGCTCATTAAAAGTTTGTTAAATTTTGTAAGCAAAATGTGTGGCTTTAATGTTCTGTTAACAACAGCTTTACACACCCTAGAAATTGGAATTTTCTGAAAATTGTAGCCAGATTTGCGTATGTGGGGGTGTTAAAGACGTAAGTAGGGTGTTCAGCGAATTGCAAATTTTTAGATAAGTTAATAAGAGAAGAGAATTGCAAAATTTTTAAGTAAATAATAATAAGAAAATAATATAAACTTTCATCCATCCGCTCCCCCCACACGTTGAAGAAAAATTTCAGGTCTCAGTTCAACTTGCAGAAACTGTTAATATTTCGAAACGTATCTTAATATGATGCCAGTCTTGGTGAACTGTTCCACTACTTCAAGCGCATTCATGTGTAGAATTGTCTTCTCTAAGCATTGCAGAAGAAATGGTCCATTATTAGTACTAAAAAAAGATATTGATCATTAACCATAAATATGCACATTTGGTCAAGGAGTTCCTTGTATTAATAAACACCTGGCAAAACAAGAGCAGCAGCAGTATGTGTATAAAATCAACTGCACTAGCTGCAATGTTCACCTTAACAACAGTCTCATTATCAGTTATTGAACATTCTTAACTTTTATTTTTCTGTGTTGGGCATTGGCGGCGGCCTCATTTTATGCCACTTAAAGAGGTGACCGTCAGAGAGCATCTTTCCTTAGGAGTCTGCTTTGTAACGGTGTAAATTCCTGTGCTTGCTATCTATTTAATTTTTTTTTTTTTTTACTTTACCGAGCGAACAAAATATTTAATCGTAACTCGTTGCTCCAATTTGAATCCAGTGTTACGTTCTGTATACGTACATGCATATCTCGCCTTAGGACACTTATACATAGAACGCTGATGGCCCGCTTTCCGGAAACCAGCACCTTCAAGCAGCTTAAACGAATCATGTAAAGAACGTACAAAGAAACAGAATGTCCGAACTAGTCATTGCTGCTTGTATCTGCCTGCTTACTGGAATGAATTTTAGTTTAAGCTTGCTGGTTGTCAGAGGCTGAAGTAGTGGATATTGTATTGCTGCTGTGCGCCGATTGGAAGAATGAATTGGCAATATGACGGATGCACACCAGCGAAATGTTGTCAGTTCGTGCAAGTCTTTTCTCTGTTAGTTTTGTTAGGGCTTGTTTTTGTCAATCAATCAGCTGCCTTTTTTTTTTAAAAACATAATTAAAAGTTTTTGAAAGTTGGCAACCCTACTGTATGCGTATATACCATCCAGTTCAGTAACGCCAGTTCTCAGATTGAATGACAGCAGATGCTGGCCAACCTATTTTTTTTTTTTTTTTTTATTATTATTATCTGTTTATTTCCATAAGGAAACCACCCCGGGACGGCAAAGTGCCAGGAGGGTGCTAAGTACATATCAGGGTACGAGATACTACGTGCAGTGGGTTACATATACTGAACACGTAGTCTCGTCCCGAAATACATTTTATACACATTTTATGTTTAATATATACAGTATTTACATATTAATGATTCTGTACATACATTCTACAACTCATATATTTACAATTCAGTAATAATTCCATCTATAACTTACATATTTACATAACTGTTACAGAAGGTATATTTTTACAGTCAACAAATTATTATTGTTCTTAAAGCGGAAAGTTTCACTTTTATTCACAATTCTTTGGTACTTTGCAGCCGATTCATATTTCGGTAAGTCTGTAAGAATTCTGGAAGATCTCTTTCCGGTATGTTGCATCCTCACACAGTTTTTCGGCATCTATGTGTAGTGAGTTAAATATTTTCGCTGCATTTGATGGGAAGAATCTTTGCAGGCTACTAAGATTGTTCAGGACTGAACGCAGTGGATTATTTACTTCTCCGCAACGTCTAGCAGTGGCACGCGGTTTAACTAGCATATTATCCAGGACTGGAGCATCCACTCTGCCTGTGAGCATTTGTGCGAGAGTGTGTATGTTCCTGTTAATTGTCCGCTGCATCCAGGGTGTGATGTTAAGGTTTGAGTAGAGAATGGCCCTTGAGATAGTAAAAGGATGGCCAGCAACTCTGTTAAGCCATCGCAAGAACCAGTACTCGATCCCAAGGACGGACTTATAATGTGAATCTGGAGCTGAAGACCAGATTTGCGAGGCATACATTGCAATTGGCAGGACACACATTAAAATGTACTTGGTCGCTAGCTGAGGATCCCTAATTCCTACCAGTTCCTGTCTAGTAGCCCATAAAGCGGCGAATATTTTTGTCTTCATATGGGCGAAGTGTTGAGCAAAGGTGAGTCTGTCATATCACTTAAGACCCAGGTCCAGGTGAGAGTGCACTTTTTCCACACTAGACCCGTTCACAGAGATCGAGATGTCATTTTTATTCTGCTTGTAAGTTATGGTCATTTGGGCAGACTTCTGTGCATTAATACGGAGCCCGATGCAATCCAGGTAGCTCTCAAATTCTCGGATTGTGCTATTTGCCATCTGACAAATACCTTCTGCTGATTCATGGTCTCTGGAAGTGATGAAAAATTTTACATCGTCAGCATATGTTATAAAATTGTAGTACCGTGCAAGAAACGGCTCCAGGGCGGCCGCGAAGAGAGTAGCCGAAAGAACTCCCCCTTGTGGCACTCCTTGCGAGATGGTAAAGCAAGATTGTAGCTTTTGGTGCTTAACAATAAGTTTTCTATGTTCTAGCAGGCTGGTTATTATAGTTAACAGATTTCCTCTTAGATTAAAATAATTCTTTAAAATCGCAATGAGCGCTGGAATTGAGACGTTGTCGTAGGCTGCGGAGATATCCAAAAAAATAATATCAATTTCTGTGTGTCCATAACCGTGAGCAAATTAACGCGTGCTCACGACGAGGAAATTACGTTCTGGTCAGCCTGAACTCTGCATGTAAGTACCCACAGCCATTAAACAGTTTAACGCAGCATCGTGGGGGCGACAATATGCGCTGGTCAGGCTTGCTTTCTAATCGTAAGAACCCTAATACTCGCACGGCCGTTCCCTAAGTTAACTCAGAGGGTCCCAGTTTGGGACCCTCTGAGTTAACCCATGACATAACATAAGGAAAAGCTTCTGCACCCCAGCTGTTTAGTGAGAAGGGCGTATCAATCTCATTACTTTCCGAACTCCTTAAACAGCATAAAATAGAAAAATGTTCGATAAACTATATAATAGTTTTAATTTTGCTGCTGTTTAAGTTATTTTACTGCATGCGTGTGTCTCCTAATTTTAATCCATGATGCAGAACAATTTTTACAGTAAAAAAAGTATTTATATTTTCTGTTACGAAATTTGTTTTGTATCAGCCAACTAAAATTTTTTTAAAAGTGGTAAATAAAAACTGAAACTAAAAAAAAATTAAAACGGCTCCCGAATTCACATCATAATGCAAGCTGATTGACTCGAGTGCTGCAAATTGAATATCAGAATGAATTCTATAACCCTGATCTGTACGATACTGAAACGATGATATAAAATATTCTCTCTCCCTCTCTTTCTTTTTTTCTTTCTCTCTTCTTGCGTGTATCGAAATAAATCAACACACACAACTCCTACGTTCAGGAGTTTTCAGTCATTTTACTGGCGCTTGCAATGTCTGGTATCTCAGAAACAGGCTAATTTAGAAAGTGACGCTCTGTTTCCCAGCGTTGGCCGAAGGTCCTTACCATAAGTACAAAGAATTCCTGTCCGGTCTATTTCTTTTGTCACAAGTCTTTGGCACTTCGTCGGAAAATGTCAGAAAGTTATCAAAAATCTCGAATAGCACTAAATAATATGACTGTATCTTAACTCTGTTTTACATTCAGAGTTTAAGAAAGGATATTTTCATCATTGTCTTTTTTTTTTTTTTTAAAGTATTATAATGATATTTAATACTTCATATCATTTAATACTACTGGTAATTAAAACGTAGACTATTTAGAACACAGTACTTCTGCCCACTCAGAGATTCCCCGAATTGTGATGTATTTTCCAGACTTCATTCGATACTCTATAATCACAGTTGATAAAAACGTATGGATGAACTAAATAACCTAATGTTTAATTAAAAGTTTATTGAATTGGGAACTTCGAGCTAAGCAGTGACTTACTATTAATTGCTGAAATTTAATACAGTTTCATTGCATATACAATGTGATTTTTAACTGATATGCATTCAAATATTTTCAGGAAATATGCCGAATAAGTTAGAATTAGTGTTCTTGTTCCATCAACAAAAATATAATAATAATAAAGTAAAATAAGTTATCGAGCATGTTTTAAAATTGAAATTAATGTGGAATTGCTTTAATATATTTTATTCGTATTCTTTTCTTTTTCTTCTAATTGTTGTTAAATGCAAGATAAGAAGACTATCAAAAGATAAATATACCAAAAATTTCGGTAGCATTTATTTTATTCTCTGCTTTTATGTATTTTTTTCCAAATTTTGATGTATAAAAACGTTTATTGTTAGCAGAGGGGTGAAACATTGTTTCACCCTTTCTTAATGCTCAAACTGATCGAAAGTTGAGAGCTGTTCGATTATTTCTTTAGCTGCTTTAGCAGTTCGATTTTGTCGCATATTAATACAGTTTTTTTTTTTTTAATCAGTTTGTGTTTTGTCGTACACAACTCCTGTAGTTCTGTGCAGATTGTAGCACTCACTGAAAAGTGTAAAATCAGGGGTAATTAGATCATACTTTTAAAAACCCACAAACGCAAAATATCTTTTCTGTGTTTCCTGCCGAGGCAAATTCAAAGAATAATATCGACCAAACCGATGTTATTTTTGGAAATTAAGCACATAATCAAAAGAAAATTTGTATCTTAATCCCCATAAACAGGTTAGCATAAACATTTATCTATAAAAAGCCGACTTATCGCCCTTACAATCGGAAGCTTATTTAGAAGTGTGAAATATGCCAATTAAGTGAGTCACGCCTAATCTTCAAAATACGAAGATTAGCAGAGGCATACGATGCAAGAAAGCAAGCTTATGCATCATCAGTCAAAAAAAAAAAAAAAAACCTCCCATTTCATCCCTCCATTCGTTCGAAATACCTGTCCAGCGCAGACTTAAATTTATTTGGGCTATCAACTTCCAACAAAAGATGGAAGTCTGTTTCACCAACCAACTACCCGCTGGCTAAAGGCAAACTTCCGCACATATATCCTACAACCGTCTTTCCTCAATTTGAATTTATGCCCTCTCAGGTGATTATTCTGAGCAAGATTTCAATCCCATCAGCATTGAGCATGCTCAAACCATTCAAGGCTTTATACACCTCAATCAGAAAACCTCGCTGGTGCTTAGTCTCCAGACACTGTAATTTGCAAAACTTAAGCCTTTCTTCGTAAGAGCAACCCTTTGTTCCATTCACTAATCTTGTTGCCCTTCGCTGTACTCGTTCCAACAGCTCTACATCCTTCTTAAAATGAGACCTCCAGACCTGTATACGGTACTCAAGGTGTGGCCTGACCATTTCCTTATACAAGGGAATCCTTATCCTTATACAAGGGAATCAACTCCTTTTCCTCGCTAGAAAAATTCCTGTATATCATTGACAAGACACCATGAGCTGCTCTTGTAGACCGTCTGCACTGCTCAGAAAACTTCATATCTGCCAGATAGGCATTAATGGAGCAATTGAAAAACATTGTGTTAGAATGAAGTTGGTAAACTTGCTTTTTGGAGCGTAATAATAAAATGATATCATCTTGCACGGAAAAATCTTCACTGATTAATTTTATATTGTTAATTTGTTGCTTGTGAAATTTTATTTTCTTCGTGAAATCATTGCAGAAAATTCTCATAGAGTTCAATGTTTTGAGGGTTGTTCGACAGTTTTCTAATGACATTTTGCTAGGCGTGTGTAACATGAATAAATTTAACTTCTCCAGCTCAGCAATATTTAAGTTATATCGATTTACAAGTGCATATAAAAGTAAATCATTATATGGTATCAAAATATCCTTTAACCCTTTTTATAAAAAAAAATTATAGAAATCCTACTTCTAAGTAATAAATGTTACGCTGTTGTATACTCTAAAAGGTTCCCCACTTTATAGCACAAATGCGACACATTGGCGTGATTCTAGTATCAGCAGTGCTACTAGTAACAGTGAAGGTAACTGCAAATAGATCACAAATACCCCCCCAGACCACACTGCATAAAAAAGACCTAAACATCAAACTGCAATCAGAATTTTTCTGCAATGTTTCAGAAAGAAAACAAAAAATTGTAGTCCGAAAACTGACAACAGCTGTCGGCCTAGATTGTAACTTAGAAGCACAGTTGCTGATTGCCAACTTATGCTTCTGCTCTTCACTGAAAAAAAAAAAAAAAAGAAAAGAAGGTTAGTTCGAGCTATTTTTGAAGTTATATTTGATAAGTTGAAAAGTAAATTGTAATTAAAAACACATTTGTATTTTAAATTAAGAAAATTTAACGTATTATTCACTTAAAGTTCGACAATACTACTTTACCTTGAGACTACAGGAGCAATCGAAACAACTGATTAGACGGTTGTTTTGTTTCTAGTCTAGAAGATCATCCTGCCCAAGTGTTTAGGTTCACCTAGATCTAAAGCTTCGTCAGCTACCTTTCTATGAAACCAGTATCGTTGGTTTGGAGAAAGGGCTGCAAATAAAAGTCGTGTGTATGTGCTACGCACACAACTTTTATGTGCACTCCACCACTTTAGAAGTTTATCGCTACCAATCAGTTCCTCTTGCTTGTTCCCAGCTTTGTTTCCCTTTTTTTTTTTGATACGTCAGCATTCTTCCTGGAGGAGAAAAAATATCGCTGAACTTTTTTTTGATGGGTTAACAAGTGAAGATCGATAAAAGCTATCTGCTCCAAATATTTGAGGCGTCTTCAAATAAGCTTGTTTTACTTGTAGGAGTCTCCATTCACTTTCCCCAAATGACTTCGCTCTTTGGTTTTAAACAGAAGCAATTTAATCATATCTCTGATATACTGAAGAGTATTATTATTTTTTTTTTAATTTCAAAAGAGCCCGTAATATTTGCTTGAACACTTGACTCTTCAGATAATTTAGCAGATTAAAGGCAGATGTTAACTTAGAATCCGGAAAGTATAGGGAATAAGAATGGCCGCATATACAGTAAAATTTTACTGCAACTTACCTTTAACGGACGCTTTTATTTGAAACGGAACGCAGCATGTAACGTAATTTAAATCAGCACTGTGTTTTTTACAAAAAAAAATCACTTTTAGTCATTGTTCAGCTTATAAAAAACAGGACCGATAGCCTCACTATTTGGACTACAAAAATAATTCCATTATTTGATAAATACAATAGGCCTGTGGCTAATGTCTTCGCCTTCTGTCTGGTTGGTAATACTTGTAGAAAAAAACTTGTTCGAAGGGATTTATGGTTGAGTAATTTAGACAAGTTTCAGCTAACTTCGTGTATCCCTGTGGGCATGAATAAGAAAAAAAAAATATTAACTACTAAGTGGACACTTTATTAAGTACACCTACCATCTGCCTAAGAGCGATTAGGCCTGCAGGAGTCTTAGCCTGGATTCGTCGTGGTATAACCCGGCCAGGTGATCCAACTTCTTTCCACATTTGCAAATTAAAGGGTTACAGATCTCTGCTCCGAAGAGCTTGTTCCATCTTACCCCATAAGTATTCAGTTGGATTGGCATCTGTTGATTGGGGAGGCCACTGCAGTAAGGTGCGATTGACTGTTATGTTCCTGGATTTAGTTCTGTGCAATTCCTGTGTTGTGACATGGTGCAATTATCCTGTTTGAAGAACCCAATGGATACTCTGCAGCCATGAAAGGAGATACGATGTGCTTGGTCCGAAATAATTTCCAGATTACCTGTGCATTCAAATTTCGATTAATTGCTGTCAAGGGTGGGGAGTCCATGGTTAAGTGTGGATGTTATTTGGTTACTCTAGCGATTTCGATATATCGGACACAGTCGTACGGGAAACTTAAGCAGCGTTGTTTCGAAGTGCTCGCGATCAAAATAACTTAAATCTTTCGTCTTGCTCATTCTCGCACTGAATTTCACACTTACAGCATCCACGCGTATCAGCTACCTTGCTTTATATCACATTTTACACTGCGAGAGCTCTCCTTTCATGAAAATGGTAGATGTATCCAATAAAGTATCCGCTAATTGTGTAATTAATAAAATCAAATCATAAAAGTCTGTATGGCCTGAAACTCCCAATGAAAGGGGTGCAAAGAACAAATCAGTTTGTTTTTATTTTAAATTTCATTTTACAGGTTTTACTATGTTTTACGTGTGACTAGGCGCCTCCGTAGCCAGGTGGGCAGGAGCAGCAGTGCGTAGCACACGCTTCTTGATTAGACCGGGGTTCGAGCCCGTCTCCACCAAATACGGAGGATGCGGAAAGGTCAGGTTATGACCACCGCATATTCCCGGAGCAATATGGCCTTAGTTGCTAATGCTCCTAAAAAAAACCAAATAACAATAACGTGTGACTATTTAATATCAGGATTATAATGCCTAAAATGAGGAATTAGCTGAATATAGTTCATAGCTTTGCTAATTACATTCAAATTATGACAAAAAGACGATGTATATATATAGATGAAAATAACCGAACACTTGGTAAAAATGTTTGTCTAATAATGATGAATTAAAAACAATTTTTTTTAAATTTATTTCCTATTATTTAGCAGAAATACCTTTTATCTATATTATGAATACATTATCGAATTTCAGTGCTAAATTCATTGTGGGTCTTGGAAATAGGATCACTGTTCGAGATGTCATTTTATCCAGGTTCTCGGCATGAAAAAAAAATACTATCTTAATTAGGACTCCTTTTTCGTAATTAGCCAGCAACACGTAATGTCTTTCAAACAAAATGAGTTGAGCGAAACAGTCTTCTCTCTCATAAATTATACAAAATTTAATTATAAACAAAAAACTGCTGAGTAGCATAGTACAACCTCGGATAACTGATCTTCACTTAATCTACATTCTGTCGACATTTTCCTTCTTTTTTTTTTTTTTTTTTTTTTTTCTTCCGTCCTCCAAGGAAACTGCATTTTCTCGTAAAATATGGCATTATTTTCATTGCATCCTATAGTTAAAATTTTATTTTGCTATTAATTTTCTGTCTCTGAAAGTTTTGTATTTTCAAACCATTTTACATCATTCGCCACTACTACTATACTGATACTATTTATAATAATATTTACTATGTACAATTATACCAAAAACGTATCAGCATGGATGGCAGCAGCAGGGTGGAAAAGAAAGAAAAAAGCTATTTATTAGATGAAGAAGTAACTTTACAACATTTTACAACAATGCGCTGCATATGTATAAAATTATAGTCAGGAGAGCTAGCAAGGTACAGCATACAAGAACATTACGTATTTTGTGATCACGTGAATTCGACCACCCTGATCTGTAATACAGTACGTGTACATCTGTTTTGACAACTCGGCTACGTCATGCATACAGTATCGAAATGATTTTATTGCGTGTACATTTACAGGTTTTATAGCATGTATTGTACGCTGAATGTAAAAATTATACCATGTCACTTATGTAGCTGTGTTCTGTTTATTTTTTCTTTTACAAATATGTATTTAATATTACACAACGTTTCTTCACATTTACATACACTCAGTGATCACCCATCTGTAATGGAGTATGCCGCTTAGCTCGAAAGGATAAAAAAGCCAAACAATTTAGAAAGCTAGAGCAGTGGTAATTTGCATCTGGTCGTGCAAGTCAAAGTTATAAATAAGTGGTTATGAGACGCAGTAAACATATCACGGAGTTTGAAAAGGGAATGATCGTAGTGTACAAAGAATGGTGTCGAACGGGTTCAGACCGCCGACAGAACTGTAAAGGATTACGCAAGGTGGATGTTCGTGATTTTAACATCAGGTCAGTGTGCGACAGTTGACATCGCAATACAATATGGGGAATGCAAGTACAATATCCCGAATAACGATGCGCCGCATACTCAAACGTATGTGGTTCCACAGCAGACGACTCAAGAGACACCCTCTCCTCACCACTGATCATCGTCGACAGCGAATGTTGGTGTTGTCAACAACACGCTGGTTGGACACTGGGGGACTAGAATTGAGTGTGTTGGTCAGATGAGTCCAAATAGCTAGCACACCATGCCGACGGACGTCCGACGGTCGGTGGCAAGCCAAACGAGTTCATGGTGGCCGCTAGCAGGCAGGTTGCAGTGGCTGCTTAATATGGGGCATGTTTTGCTGGCAAAAAAACTAGGACACCTGGTGTGCATGGAGCAACGTTTCACTAGCGAGGCCTACCAGCAGCTCTTTAGGAGATCATTTTCACTCTGTGATGTTGCTTTTCCCAGAGAGAGAGAGAGACGGGATCTTCCAAAATGATAATGCATCATGTTATCGGGCCGCACTGTGCACTGGTAGTTCGAGGAACACAATGAATATTTGTATCACCCATCTTGATCGGCTTACAAATTCGCTTGACCTCAATCCAATTGAACATGTAGAACGCTTTGGAACTGGAAGTGAGGCGTATGGACACACAACTCTCATCTATTTCGATACTGGCAAAAGTTTTGCAGGCAGAATTGCTGCAGATCACGAAGGACATCTTCAGATATCTAGTGGAAAGTGTATTAGCCGCTATCCACCTAAGCGAATATCAGCTATAATCCGTGCGAATGGTGGTCGAACACGGTATTAGATAGGTAGTCATATTTCAGTAATCACTCAGTATCTGTGTAAATTGTGCTAATAGACAAAGACCTATAACAATGCTTAATTACAGTAATTATTAAGCATTTTGATCAGTTAGCTACGTTCGTTACGCGATTCGGTGAGCCGTGGTTCAAGCTCTCGTCACTGCTAAATGCGAATAAAGATTATATTCATTGTCAGAATAATTAAATGCAAAATTCTCGGACGTATTCGCCATGCCGGAGTGTCAAAAAAAGGAAACCTTCACCTCTTCAGAAACTAAAGATTTTACATTTTTTTTTTTTTTTTTTTTACATCTTATTATTATTTTTTTTTTATGAAAGCCCCAAACACGAGAGGTATTAGAACCTATAGTACTTAGTACCATGCATGGGTTGGAGATTGAAAAGACAAAGAATATATTTGTTGACATTGGACTTGAACTTCTGTAGACTGTAATTTTCAGGAAATACGTACGAAGGAAGGTTGTTCCAGAAAACGGCAGTTGAATGAATAAATAAGGAAGATGAAAAGTTGGTTCTGTGAGTTTGAAGTTGGACAGTAAATGGATGTTGGCTGGTGGCGGCACGTGGTCGGACTGTTGAAAGAGAGAGCGGGAATTATAGAAGCCAATTCAGAAGAACAGTGCCAATGGAAGTATCTGTAGAAGAGGCATGCAGCAGAAACAGTACGTCTATGAGAAAGTTGTTGTTGTTGTTATTTGGTTTTTAGTAGCATTAGCAACTAAGGCCATATTGCTCCGGGGATATGCGGTGGTCATTCCCTGACCTTCCCGCATCCTCCGTATTTGGTGGTCACGGGCTCGAACCCCGGTCTGATCAAGAAGCGTGTGCTAAGCACTACTGCTCCTGCCCACCTGGCTACGGAGGCGCCCTATGAGATAGCGAGTGGAGAGATTCTGTTAGAGATTAATCATTAATTAACCTAACTGCTCTTCTCTTCTGAATGGAATCTAGAAGCCTGAGAGAGGGGGCGGATTTGCGATTTGTACATATTGAACAGCTGTTTGGAAGAAAAATAACGCTGAGAGCGAAAGAGAAAACCAAGTTTTTTAGATGCTGAGGAAGCAATATTTGTAACGTGCTTGTGCCAAGAGATATTAGAAGTCAGGGAAATCCCCAAAAGCGATATATCATCATGCCTAAGAATCGAAGTCTCACCAAAGATAAGCATAGGAGCAGAAGAATCTTTTTTTCAAGATATAAGACAGGACTGAGTTTTAGAATGATTGAAATCAACGAAGTTGTCTTTGCCCCATTGGAGAATTACTTGGAGATCAGCATTTAAGGAATTGGTAGCGGATATTTGAGAAGTTGAAGCTGATTGAGCAGGACGAGATTTATCAAACTGGAAAGCGGAATGCAATGTGCTATCATCAGCAAAACTATGGATAGGATTTCCAGTCAATAGAAGAAGGTCATTAATATACAAGAGGAAAAGAGTGGGGGAAAGAACTGAACCTTGGAGGACACCAGCATTAGTGGAGAAGTTAGAAGACAGAGAGCCATCTACCATCACCCTCAGTGAGCAATCAGAGAGAAAACTGGATAACCAATTACAAAAAGCAGTTGGTAAACCATAAGATGGAAGCTTGTTTAGAAGACCTTTATGCCAAACACGATCGAAAGCCTTTGAGATGTTGTCAAGAGCAACTGCTTGTGTTTCACCGAACTTTACTATTGAATTTGTCCATAAATGGGTAACATAAGCCAGAATATCACCAGTGCATTGACACTGATTGAATTCATTCTGGCGATCGGTTGATAAGACGGAAGGTTTTTAGGTGGTTTAAGAGCTGGTGGGTTTATGTACTGTGATGATAGTCTGTTTTTTTTTTTTTTTAAATCAATTTCAGACATTCATTGATGTGGCATAAATTGGACTGCATAAATAATTCTCAAAAATTTCTTTTTAAATGGCATATATTCAGTTCCGAAGTCCGCCTTCATGCGGACGATTGTTTTAATATAGTTATTTAAGGAACGCATGGAATTGGGGGAGGGGGGATCTTTCTGGAATAAATAAAAATATCAGTTTTCATTTATTCTTGGCGAGGTCTGAAGTGTATGCAAATTCATTACTTACATACTGTATTAATTTCTATTAATTATACAAATATCTTGCAATTTTCGTGGCAGTTTGTACTCAACCGTGCCTCCTTAAGTTAGAGAATCCATTATATTTTCTAACGGATTTTACTGTAATTAACAGAAAAAAAATATAGCTGCCATTGGAATGGTCTGAGAACAGAGATTAGTATTAGCTATATAGTGCAAGGAAGCAACAGGCTTTTCCTGCACTCGACCAAATAATAATAAAAAAAAAAGAGTAAACAATAAAATACATTGTGCGCTTCCCTCGTCACTGAGGTGTGCATAATGCTGGGGGAAAGGCGCCTCCGGTGGTTTCCCACATCTGCGCCATATAAACTCTGTGGCGACAAACAGTATCACTGTGAAAGCCAGAAAGTGTTATGTGTTGTAAATGAAGTGTTGTGCTGGGTTCTGTTGGGTGTCCTGGCTTTTGGCCGCAGGGCCTCTGGTGGGACCCCACGTTAGCCCCACACACCACTAGGAGGTAGCCAGGCTGCCCATAATTCCCTGGCTAGTCTCCTCCCGGTGGCCTGAGCTTCCTGAAAAGAGAACAAGTAAAAAAAAAAAAAAAAAAAAGCGATATCGGGTACAGGGATTGCAGGAGAGAGTAAAGGAAAGGAGGTATAGACAGAGCGACGGAGGATGTAAGGGAAGGCATCCTCCGCAGGTTGGGTAGGATTTCTCCCACCTAAGTGTAAAGTGGAAGAAGATGGCCCTCGAAATGGTGGGAAGACAGTCACTTATCAAGAGAGACACGGATGAAACAATTCAGGCGGCCTGAGTGTCAAGTCCAGTAGCTAGAAGTGGTCACAATTTAGGTGAAGATGTTCACAATCAGGTTAAGACAGTCGAATCTGAGGTGGAAATGTTCAGTATATGAGAAAAGGGTATCGATCAATGTGCATTAGTTCTTGTGGTGAAGAGATCATGGGCGAAGGCAGAGAAAGCGTGGTACTAGTGTTCCTCATTGATCAGAAAATGTTAATTTCCTCGAGGCAAGGCATGTATTTTTGTTATGAGCGACTTTCGCAGACATAGAAAGCACCTATTCTATGCAAACATAGAATATGTGATGTGATCCCATTCTTCGTTTTCACCACAAAGACAGCGAGGGTCATCCCCGATGTTCATAGAGGCAAGTTTGTGATTTATGGATCCATGGCCTGTAATCAGGAAAGTGGTGTTATAAACCTAGGCTATACCATGGAGCTTTAGGGTAGATCTGGGCTATTTGAGGTAAGAAGTTTTTAGTGATGGAGCCTTTGGGGGTGGTATTCCATCTGTTTTATCAGGCGTTAAGAAGGTGAACTGCAAGGCGCATTTTTTCTTCTTTGATGGCATTTACTGGGTTTGTAGTGAAATCCAGGATGGTAGGGCGTCCCTTTGCGAGCCGGTAGTGCACGCCTTTGCGATTTACTTGCAGGTCCAGACGGAAAACTCCTGCCAAGACTTGGAGTGCTGGGATGCTTACCGTGCAGCAGGGATGGGTGATAGTGAGAAGGATATTACGCTGAATGGAGGTGGGCTTCCTTTGGTTACGAACAATGAGTGCACGATGACACCTGCACAATAGGTTATAGTGGGAATAAATACAGTTTTGTATAGCATTTGCAGTTAGCGGCCATTTAGACCCCAGTCAGACCTGCTGATCTTGGCTACCATTGTGGTGTAGTTTCGGACTTTGCGATGAAGTAGTCTAGATGCGGGTAAAACGTGAGCTTGGGGGAGAGAATTACCCCAGGGTACTTCATCTCAGTTGCCAATTTGATAGTTCTACCAGCAATTTTAATCTGCGGTGACCTGCTTATTTGAAAGGTTCCTCTGAGTAAAATTTAAGTAGTTTTCTCAGGGGATATATGGAGTTTTTGGAGGCTGGCCCATTCTTGTAGCTTTTTAAGGGCTTCATTAGCTGTTGTTTCCAGGGAAACTCTGTAGTTTTCAGTGACTGTCAGAATCAGGTCGTCTGCGAAGGCTTGGGTGGAAACATACCGAAGGTCCAGGTTCAAGAACTCATCCATGACCACATTCCATCGGAACGACCCAAGGACAGAGCCCTGGGGGGTAGCCTTTGTAGACATTTCTGGAGATTTGTCGATAGGCACTTTTGACTGTAACACTTCTATTGTGCAGATAGTTCTGTATGCAGCTGTAAAGATTTGCTAGAACGCTAGCTTCTCTGAGTCTTCGTAGTATACTTGGCCACCAGAACAAGTCAAAGGCCCCGGCGAAATCCACTGATATTACTAAGAAGTATTTGGTGGCTGAATTTTTGACAGAATCCATGAGCTGTCGAAGGGCATCTTCTGCTGAACGGCCTGCCCGAAGGCCCAACTGGTTTGGGGACTGGAGATTTGCATTTTTATAGTGTTTTTCAATATGGATAAGAGAAGACGTTCACATATTTTGCTTAAAACGGGAAGAAGTGGTATGGGTCTGTATGACATTGGCTGTTCTGGTGGCTTACTTGGGTTCTTCAAAATGAGGCGTAGATCGGCATCTTTCCAGTCATCCGGGAAAAGTCCAACTTCCAAACAATGGTTGTACAGGCTGAGAAGAAGATTTGATTGCGTCTCTACGAGCTTCTTAATTGCTTCTGCTTTATTGAAGTCTAACCCTTTTTTTGTTTTGCCAGCGGCAAGTTTTAATTCATCTAAGTTGAAAGGCTGTTCTAGAGAAGTGGTGCTTTGGATGCGTTTTCAGCACAGATTTCTCGTTGTTGGCTGGACTGAAGATCTGTGTTTAGCGGGAACAGGGTGTCCAAGATGTTGTTTATTGACTCTTCCAATGTGAAGGTTGTGGTGCCCTGCGGGGTGACTTTAGAGGAGATGACCTCACCCCTGGGGAGCTTGTTCATAACAATGCGATACACAACTAACTATCCAATTCGACCTTTGAATTTCTTCAAACTGTCAGCCTCAACAACCTACGGAGGCGATTTGTTGCAATAATCAATAACTCGCTGACTAAAATGAATGTCCTACAATCTAGTTTAAACCTCTTCTTCTGTAATTTGAATTTATGGTCCCTAGCTCTGGAATTCTTTATAACAGTGAAAATTTCTCTTTCATTCATTTTACTAGCTCTTCTGAGGGCCTTATAAATCTCAATCAAGTCCTCTATAAAGTGCCTGGTTGCCAAGCTCTACATTCTACATAACCGAAGCCTTTCATCGCATAGTCCCTTTTACAGATCTCTCCATGCGATTTGCCCCCGCCTTTTTGTATAAGATATTAAAATTTTAATTACAATTTCGTCAATACAACACGCGCAATTACAAGCATGGAACTAGCTATGAAGAATTTGAATGATTACAACATACAGTTTGATAATACTGATGAGAGGAAGTTAGAATTTATTATGGGAACAAACTCCGATGACAGAAATACCAAAATTTCAACAAGATTTTTCCTCTGACCCTTATCTTGCTTCTAAATGTACTTGTCATCACATTCAACATATAAAGCTGTTATAGACATAAAATTTCTTCCATTTCCCCATCAAAGAATATTGCAAAAGATAACTAATAAATTAAATGTCAATGGTGACAATTTTAAGGTACAGTCACATTATTTAAAATAAAAAAGGATTGGTTTTCTAAAAGGTAATGAGAAAAATTGTTTCACTGTCAATTGATGAAATCTATTAATTAACTATAAATATATTAAGCATAAGTGTGTTCTTTGTATCCTTGTTGTTCTTATAGCCCCTTTATCATGCTTCACTTTGGACCAGTTATATTTCCATACCGTTAATTTGTTAAAAAAATTACAGCGAATTGGCAACTGCATGTGATAATTGTTATAGATAACTATGCAATTAACAGCCCAGTGTTCAAAAGTTTCAAAGTATCCTTCTCCCAATTCTTCAAGTTGTTAAATCCATTATGATAATGAAACTGCACTGTACTTATTTTTTGATCCAGTACACATATTGAAATGTGTAAGAAATAACTGGATTAACCATAAACAAGTTAAATGTTTTAAATGCTAATTTTAATGATCTACGGCATTTATAGCCTCATTAAATGTTAAAAAAATTAAAATGCAGTCGAGCCTTAAGTGCAAAAAGCTTATATCTTATTAATATTGAGAGGCAAAAAAATATCTCTAAAAATTTTTAATGACAATTATATTCTTGCACCTAAGGAACTGGCCGAAGCATGCTAATTTAAATGAGTGGGACTATACTGTTAAATTCATAGCAGTTACTTAGCGTTTGTAAAATTGTAAATGTAAAGACTCCTTTTAAACACACGAGAACTAAAGATCCAGATTCCATTCCACTTAATGACAATCAAGAACAAATGTTGTTCTTTGTGAATATGTATAAGCTGTTAAAAAGAAGGGAGATTTTATCTGATGAAAAAATATATAATGGCTTTAGTTCACAGACATTTCAGTCCTTTTCACATACATGCTTTGAATTATATGAAATGACAATTTATATATTTAACTACTTTATCCACAGTACGTTTTGCTGGTAAGTTTCAAACAGTAAACCTTTAAAAAAAATTGCTTTTTTTCTCATCCAAGACAAAATTTTAAAATCGATGGTTTATCTCTCTGTTCCTTAAACGAATAATACTTCTATCAAAGGACAGAAATATATGAAATTAATATAACTATTAGATGTTGCAGTTGAAGGTGTAGCGGAGCCTAGGGGCCTGTGTTTTCACACAAAAATCTGTAGTTTACTGTTGAGCGCCAAGGGAAGGCGGGCCGGGCAGTAGGGAGTTAAAAAAAAAACAATATATACTGTAATTTAAAAAAGAATAAAGAAAGAAAAATAAGAGGGCCTCCCCAGGATAGCATGTCTATCCCTCCCCGGGGATGGGAGTTGACAAGTGACCGTGGGGTTACTCGCCGGGAGAAGGGGATTGGGGGAGTGAGAGAACAACCAACCCAGGTGGTAGGAATGAAGGATCATAGGGAATAGTGGACATTGTGTTATTGTTATGCGGTTCCCGTGGTTTCCCACAAATCCGCGTTAAATACTCTGTTAACATAGCAAAGCCAGTCAGTATGGGTTATGTGTGAGTAGTGTGTTGTTTGACTGGCCTCTTCGTTACTGGGAGGCGCGATCACCAGGATGGAGCCTCCAAGCATCCGTCCACTGGTACGAGGAGCCGGACCAGGGAATAAAAGACATCTGGCGGGTCGTCCACACTCCTGCAGGAGCGAGAGTGGGGAGGGCCAAGGAAAGAGCAGAGAAGAGACAGGAAAGTGGAAGACAGGCAAGATAGCGAGGATGACAGAGCGTAGGCATCCTCCCGGAGCAGGAAGAGTGCTAAGTGCAGTTGTGGGAGTCCTGGAGAAGGACTGTGTGTAGGAAGAAGAGAATAGGTAAAGTTCAAATTAAAGGATCATAGGGAAGGAGTCCCCATGTTGGAGGGCCTGTGTTGGTGCTCTATCCAACACTGGCCAAAGGGCAAGCCCAGTGTCAGCATCCCACGCTACGCCGGCTAACGAGCAACGGCTTGGATAGGCGGGGGAGGGGACACTATGGCCATCTACCCATCACCTATGCAGGGGGAAGGGGGGACAGGCAATGTTAACCAATAATAATCCTCATTGATTCTTTGCTCCCATTCTGGTTTTATTTTTTCTTACATTTTATACTGTTATTGTGCTTTTTTTCTTACATTTTCTGTTAGGTTATAATTGTTTTCCCCTGCACATTCATCTTCTTCCTCGGGCCGGGGGAGGGGAATGCAGTGGTGTATAGTGTACTTACTATACTCAATATCTAATAATTAAAATTAAGTGGCTAAAGACTAAGGGTTAGTAAATGCTTAAATACTTATATTAATCAATATGTGATTTGCGCCCTTTCACACTTAAAGACATACTCTCATTCATTCTGCTGGCATTTGTCTCATTTATGCAGCTCTTTCTTACTGCACTGCTCAGCCTGGACACTTCAACTTACTAATACTTTTCAGTTAACGTGCAGTACCTGCTGCAGATCTTGTAAGCCGGGGGGGGGGTTCACTGTATGTGTAGTTGTTGTTAAGATATTGATTTTGTTAATATTTCCAATAAATATAATGTTAACTATGTATTCTTGCAGCCAATTTCATTCATTCCTTTACTCACTCCCATTTCCCATAACACTCAGTCACTCTCTCTTGCTCCCTTGCTGGGTCACTGTCTCTCACCAAAACTAACATTTATTCTCTTTTACTACAATTGCTATTTCACGATACCATTCATTGCCCAGATCATTTACTCAGTCTTTCATTCTACCTTGCATTCCCTTTCTGCTAGCTTACTAACATTTTTCAGCTAAGTTGCTTCCCTGTACATCTTACTTCCGTACATGTTCATTTGTTTGGTGTGGGATCCCGCACTAGGTGCAGGGTAAACCTGGGGGGGGGGCTTAGTCAATCCGGTTTAGTCAAATTTCGGTATCTGCCACAGAGTTGATACAGCTACCCGTCAGTTTGAAATGGCATCATCTAGACGTTGTGAGAGACATGCGTACTTTGGCTATGGATTGTTGTTTTGCTATAGGAGCTGTAAGGACCTTCACTGGATTTCAAATACTTTGTGTGAAGCTTGTGAAAGCTTTATAATTATTTTATTCTATTATAAATAAGTGTTCTTGTCCCCTGAGCAGGGGTCAATTTCTGCTATTAGTTGGGTTCTCGGTATATCATAAATTACACATTCATAGAGAATGTGTGCCCAGTCTTCACTTTCGTCATAGGCACAGGTTGGGTCATCAGTCAGCTCTAAGGAGGTTAATTTCGCTTTTAGGGTGCCGTGACCTTTCAGTATAAATGTCGTGAAAAGTCTGGAGGCGAACTGCTTTGGTGGCTTTGGGCTAATCATTACCACTCGTGGCAGAAACCTTTTGGTAACCAGACCTCTGATTTCCTGCTCCCAATTTGTTTGCTATAGCTCATGGAGCTTTGTGGCCATTCTCTTTCTTTCTTTCTTTCAGCCTTGATGGTGTTGGCTGTGTCAGTGGCTCTCCCCAGAAATTCTGTGGGCATGCCCTTCTTATGTCTGTAGTACAAGCCTCGTTTTGGCTATTTCTAAGTAAAGTGGAAGAGCATCAGCCAGTACCTGCAGTGCCGATGTGCTTACAGTAAGGGGGTGTCAGCCACAATGAATAGATAGTTTTCAGCATTCATAGTGCAGTCTAGGTTTATGAGGACTCCAAGAGATTGTCAGGAAAACACTATCGCCACCTGCGTGTTTCTGTTGGAGGAGATCGGAGTGATACCACTCCTCAGTTTGTTACCGTACCATCCATTCACCATCCACACTGCATAGCAGGTAACGTCATTCATTGCAAATGGGCAACTTTTTTCTAGTCGTCATTGGTCGAATGATGACAACTTTAGGGTGAGTGACCGTAAGCATGGGTACTTTGACCGAGAGCTTACTTCGAAGGACCACACGGAGAAGGGTTTGTTGGATCGTGTGGTCGTACCGTAGTTAAAGTCCATGATTATGTATGTTTATATTGGTTATATATATATATATATATCATCATCATCAGCCATTTTCAATCCACTGCAGGATGAAGGCCTCTCCAGCAACTTTCCAGTTCCTTCTGTTTTGAGCACTGATCATCCATTTACTACTAAAAACTCATGGATTTCATCTATCCATCTCCGCCTTTGTCTTCCAGGTTTTCTTCTAGCTCCTCTTGGGTACCACACACACACACACACACACACACACACACACACACACACACACATTGTGTAAATGGAACCGGCCCTTGGCAACCTTCTCACTTCCAGTGAGTACCATATCGATGACAGTCGTATTATGGAGATCGGCGACAGTCGTATTAGGAATGTTTTCGTATGAAGATCAATTAGCTGAAATCCAAGATCCTAATAGATACGAAATGTGAAAATCTTTTGTAGTAATGCATGAAGCATTTCATTTTATTATTCCAATGGAATAAATAAAATGAAATTATCTTTAATTATCTTGGTTGAAATATTGTAAAAATAGCAGGCATGTTGACGTTTGCGACGATCTACGATGGACATAAATTGCTACCACGTTGTTTTCATTAGCAGCACAAGTAAAGTTTCAAATATATTGCGAAAATGCATATTAAATTTGAAATGCAATTCGGGCTGGAGTGAAAAATTATTCGTGAAAACATCGTAAAATGTTTATATATTTCGAGCGCACTTTACATGGCCTAAATCTAGCACGTGTAGCAAGGTTTGCGAGCCACGCGTCACATAAAAATGCTTTAACGTTACTTCAGCTATCATATTTCCTACGTGCCCAGCGCAACTGATACCGTAGGCAGCCTAGCTTAAATAACGCCAGCTTTGGTGCAATTGCCATGCACGGATACTGCAAAGACTGTCAAAATACAATATGTATGAGTAAGGAAGCAGAGTGGAAAAACAGGAAACAGTGAAAGGGCGTAAGACCCACCTAAGATATACACTGCTTTTGATTATAACATCTTTCTTGTATGAATTTAATAATCCTGGTGATGACACTTGAAACTTATTACCGAATCGTAACGCTGCATGAAGGTTCTCTTTGATGGCTGTTTCATGGATATCTTAGAAATTTGAAGCTCCTAGCTGTTTCTGTATTCATTTCATGATATTTCTTTAAGCGAAATCCAAGATAAGCAATAAAAACGTGGATTTGTTATCAATTTAATTTATTATAGGGATTCTTATATGTACTTCACCTCTGAAAGCATTACGGTAAATTTTGTAATACGTGAATTCTTTTTTATATTTTCTTTCCGATTAGGTGTCATTTATGAGTAATGAAGGTATGTTTGTACACACACACAAAAAGGAATTGGATTTCATCCAAAAGCATTATATCCGGTCATAACTGTGGTAGCTCGCTATATAGTGCTGTTGAGTTATTGCTCAGTTACAATAACAATGAAAAAGTAAATGCCTTTTTGTAGTTTTGAATTTATTATTGATTTACATTTAATTTGTATTTATAACCGATACTTTAAATGATTAAACGCTATTTAATGTAGTCGCAATCGTAAGTTAGCGCGACCATCTGAAACTGGCTCTCATTGCTTAGATGTCGCAAATAGCCCAAACACGCGAACAACGACCCTTTGGAATTCTTCTTCCAGCTGTCGATGAATGACTATTTTATTTCCATCTGTTTATTTCTGCAAAGTTTTGCTTTTACCCCTATTGCACAGCCGGCCTGATATAAGGATGTATAAAAAATGGCAAAATTACAATTATTTACAATATTTACAAATATCGTGCTTAGACATTAATTTTACGTTTTTTGATTTTAATAAAAGTTTTAATGGCATGCTATTAGTCAGGAGAGGTTGTATAGCACAGAACGTCATGGAAAATGAGGGTTGCCATGACTGCGTCCTACACGTGGGGCAGAGATGAGTGCCTTTGAAGACTTGGGCCGTCAGTCACTCCGGTAAGCATTTAAGAAATTAAGAGGATGTTATTCGTTGCTATGCAGGGGTTGATGTTTAGGTTGGTATATATTACTGCCTTAGATATGGTGAACGGGTTGCCTGTTACATATTAATCCATCTCATTATCCATTGCGAGGAATCTGCTTATATAAAGACGGTGGACAGGAGACGAGATTGGAGATGCGTAAAGTGAAATTGGTTGTAGGCACTGCTAGACGTATCTCACGATGCTGATTAGGCCAGTCAGCTTGTGTCGGATTATCCATATTGCAGAGTATGTTTTATTTTATACTGTGGAAAAATGACTGAAAGGTGAGAACCTCATCCCATGGAAAGCCAAAGTCAGTTTGAGACTTCAATTTTTATGTCTACGAATCGCTATAATAGGCTCTGATTTCATTCTCTTTTCGGTAAAGTTCAGCTTATTTGAATATATTGAGCTCTAGTCCTATTTGCTGTAAATAAGCTACGTTGCTGTCAATTAGGATGGCTACTCGATGAATTACGAAATTGTGCCAAAGCAAGAATGGCTCCCGTTTCTAGTATGCGTGGTTTTGTTAATGTTTATTCGCAAAGAATAAGATAAGAACTTCATTGAATAATTATATTTTAATAATTCAATAATCAAATATGTTATATTTAAATATAATATGCAATGTGACGAGATAATTTAATAATTAAATTATTAGATATGTAAATTTATTAAAAAAACCTTATTTTCTGTTTTTGTATCCTCGTTGCTTGACCACTCGACCACACTTCGTCGCTGGCATGTAATGGTAAAAATTAAAGGATTATGTAGATCTCATTTAAATCACCATTCTAGTGGGTCATAATACAGAGGGTGTTTCGATTAAAAGATGACATGTTCACATGTTGTCTTCTAGATCTTTTTATTTTTTATTTTTTATAATATTCGGGCTGTACGCATGTTTAGCTACTACACTGTACGATTGCAGTTGTACCACGTGTCTCATATCTTTCATACTAGCACAACCATTGTATTATTATTATTTTTCTCTCTTTAGATCGAATCAATTTACATTTCTTTCAGAAGCACACTTGACATTTTTAGACCAAATCAACGAAGAATAACAACTTTCCCTTTTAAAAGAGAAAAAAAAAATTGGCTACACAAAATTTAAATTTAGATTCTACTAGAATTCATAAGATTCAAAAATTTCAGCTTAGATGTGAAAAAAAAGGACTAGACGAGAAATAGCCTAAATCAAAAGCGAGTAAAATCCCAGTGCCTTAAATTTAATTGAAAAACCCGGTACGCTAAAAAAAAATTTGGAGATTGTTTCCAATTTTTTTGTAGATAAAGGGATGAATAAAATGAATTGCATTACATGTTGTCATTATGCTAGGTTCTAGATAAACAGAGTGATCCCATCATCAGGCCAAAAATGGAATTTTATTCAGATTCAACTGAGCACGAACTTCGCACTATCAAAAGATAAGAAGTGCTGAACCCCATTCCACCAGCAAGCCAAGGCATTTTAGCCTCTGTGTTGATGATTTGGCTAAGGTAACACGAAGTGCTTTTCTTATAGTTGTTAGTTCTACATTTATTGTAGCTCTGTCAAACGTCGCGCGCAAGGTAAACGCATTAAAGGTGTCTTTTCGATTGCTTCTCACTGTCCTTTTAAACTGTAGGCATGCTCCGGTAGCGATAAATGGTTACTGCCTGGCTCATGATGAATGGTCGCGTTACCTCTCTCTCTCTCTCTTTCAATGGCGTACGATTTGATGTTGATTTGATTTTTTACTGCGCATTGACAGCTTAGGCCATGCGCCAAGTCATTTTAGCGCACGATTGTTCCCAACAGTTCATAGTAGTAAAATATGAGCACTAAACATAATGTGCTTTTAGTGCCAAAGCATCATCTTATGCAAGTATCAGAAGAGCAAACTGAATGTTCTACAAATGCAGCAGCTCTCATAGTTCCAAGCAAATCGTCATATTTTATTTGGTCTTGCATTACAATAAACAGCGCTGCTTCCTAAGGAGAAGTACTCGTCACTTTATCAGTGAGTAACTAGGCACTCTAAATGCAAGACTTGAAAGAATGTTGAAATATATATATATCCGCAAAATGAGAGATGAGAAATGGTAATATGTTGAAAAATGTTGTACAGTATTAACGTGATACGAAAAATATCCACCTTACAGAATGCATATTTATTTTTTAAATTACGCAGAATTCACTTGTGTGAATGCTACACAATTTTCGTAACATCAAGCTGTTAACTCTTGATTCAATCTGAGTTTGAATATCTTGTCCATTTTAGCATATATCATCTGCAGAGATATCTTAGGTTGTCTTAGTTATGGAATTGATGTTGTTACTGATGAAGGGACAACAATCCCTGAAACACTCGTTTGGATAAGGGCGCACATTCAGAAATAAATAGCAATATACAGCGATATCATTTTAAATGAGAAACTATGGCAGTGCTAAATACTCAAAATTTACAGGTAACATTCTTTATTCTCTGATGTTACTTAATTGTCACTGTTAGAAATGATTGCTATCGTGATCATAACTGAGCAAGACGAAGCATATTCGAAAACACTGCCTGCAGCGTACTGAGAGTGATGTTGGATATGTTGCTTGGAAATCCTTCTAGAGTTCATCGATCATTATTATAGGCATTGTCTGTGACGTATCACCACAAAAAAAAGAACAACAATGGCAATAGATCTGACGAGCATGGTGTCATATTCCTTTTAAAATTATGGAATCTCCAAACAAGAGGGATGGCTACTGCATGGATATCCATGAAACGTGACTTGTTGCGCTGGAACCATCTTGTTGAAACAATTCTTTAACAATCCCTTTTCAATGAAGTAGCGTAAGATATGATGGGCTGTGTCAATGTACCGCTTAGACGTTATGGGTACTGTGAAAAATATGTACCTGACTATCCTGTGGTGGGTCATTGCGCGCCACACGTCAGTCTTCACTGGGTTCAGGAGAGTTTCATATGCTGCGTGGGGATCTTCCACACGCATTAGAAGAGTATTCTGAACGTTTACATAACCATTCTTATGAAACTAGTGCTGCTTACTGGAGAAGAAAGCCAGTCTAGCATCCGAGAATCTTCATCCATTTTTTACAGTAACAGTGAGGGTTTCTTTTTCTAAACTGACGGCAAAAGCTACTGAACCAGTTTTAATTTCACTTTTGCATGACAAATGCCACATGGCATTCGCTTTTGTTGTGCAAGCCTCCATAGTGAGTTACATTGTCTTTTGTCAGGCTCTCTCTCTCTCTCTCTCTCTCTCTCTCTCTCTCTCTCTCTCTCTCTCTCTCTCTCTCTCTCTCTCTCTAGCCTGTTCTATACATTGCTCAATCACAACAGTGATGTACGAACGTGACTCAAAAAAATTCGCGCAAGTTTACACTTCGCAGAATTTGATTGGTGCTTTTCAACTTCGGAATTTCCAACGACAGTCAACATAAGTAGTTTTAAATTAATCTGTTTTGAGGTTATGTACATGCACTCTTCTGTGTTCCGTACTCTTCTATGCTGTAATGAATGTTCCTTGACTGCTTGCCCTGAGCATGCACAGTTTTATAAATCGTAAGTAGATTTCGAAACTATGCACAAAACAGAGAGCATTACTCTATTCTTTTATACGAAGTTATTCGTATTTTCATGAGTTCTCATTTTAAGTGATCCCCCTGAATATATCAGCGATGCAGTTCGTTTGAGTGCAGTGTCGAAACACGTGTATATTTACTTCGCATTATGAGAATTGATGCATTTGTAGCAAACTCAGTTTGCTCTTCAGCTAGCTTAAACTATTTCTACACTACAAGTGCATTGTGCTGTTTTACTTTACTTTCCTAAAGCTCGATCAGATTTTGGTTATTCAGAATTTGTGATATCAGAATTTACAGTAGTGATCCCAAAAAAAAACTCTTTGGGATTATTTTGAAGCAGATATTCGTGTTATTCATACAACACATTGTAGCTATGGAAAGCGAATCGCAGATTAGTGCTGCGTTAATTAATGACCCTGTCATCAGTTTTAACATGGTACTCTAATACAGATGGATTACAATAGCACATCTGATTTTCTCAAAACATCGGCGGTCATTTATTTTCCCACCCTTCCTTATAAATAAAAAAAATACAATTAATCCAATTTAATATAAGTTCAAAACGATAAAGCTAATGCCGAAAATTAGTGTAAGTGCTTATTACTCTGTCATCCTCCACTTCCATCTGTACTTCTCTCGAAATTTGGAAGATGGATACAATGTACAGTCAGTGACATTAAGGCCTGAAGGAGCCGAGTAGTCAGCAGGGAAGTGTAGTAGCACATGCATTTCAGTTAACCGCGGTTCGAACTCACGTAACTGATGAATACTTTTAATGATCGTGCACATTGTCAAAATAATTAGCTATAAACTCTTTTTTTCTTGTTTGTTGATCAAAGTAGTTTACAAATAATACCTTAGTATAGGAGAACATAAGATTTCATGGCACTGTTGCTACTAGGATAACATTTGGAAACCTGGAAAACAACAAAGCAGAGGGGCAGATGAAATGCACGAGTTCTTGGGTAGTAAATAGATGGCCATTGCACAAAATAGAAGGAACTGAAAAGTTGCTGGAGAAGCCTTCATCCTGCAGTGGATTGAAAATGGCTGATGATGATGATGATTTCCAGCTATTGTCCCCACTGCACGTAGCAGCTGTCATTTCGGTCTCCTTATCCTATAACCTAACTTAATTACAAGTGTTATACACGTCTGAAAAGGCATATTCATTTTTTTATATAAATTGTTTTGTACTTTTTCCGGTTTATCTGTAATTAGACGCTGTTTGTAAACGATGCCGGAGTGGTGCAATTCACCACCAAAACACTGAAGTATACAAGACAACGTTTATTCAACCAAACCGATTTAAATAGTTTAAATTTTCAGTTTTAAAATTGAAAATAAAAATTATAAATGTTTTCAAACGTCAAACCACTGAATTTTGTAAATAAAACTTAATAAGGCCAATTTATTTTACCTCTGATTTTTTTTTTTTTAATCTGAACTTCTTTGTGGGGAGAAGGAAGGAAAATAGGGATCACGAATCCCCTTTTCTTACCATTCAGTGCACCGACTCGCCCATTTTCTTTAAAAGTTCGGTTATTCTTTTTTTTTTTTTTAAATCAGTAAGAGGTGGGGGGGGGGGGTAGCTTCCCCATTTTGACTATCTTCAGCTTTTATATTTATCGGAAATTCGAATTTATGGTTTCAAAGGAATGTTTTTTTTTTTTTTTTTTTTTTTTTGTGAATATCTAAGATTTGTATCTACAAAATGCATATTTATTTTATATTTCGTTGTAATAAAGATTGATTGTTTATGCTAAAGGGATGAAATTGTATGCACTTAACTTTTTCTTTGTGAAATGTTAAATATCATTGTAATTTTAGCTATCTGCGCTTGATAAAAAAGCATTGTTATTTTTACATATTAATGAGAATTCTCAATTTTAATATAATGTAGATGCACATCTTAATTAATTGTGTAGTTAGCAGATCTTTTGAAATGAAAGAGACCACATTTTTTATTGATTTTCTCTAAATACTGTTTTGGGAAATAACGAAATGCTTGTTTTGCAGTTAATTGTGCGTGTTACTTGAAGAAAGTAGCGCACCTTTCCCGAAGCTACTTTTTACCGAAATTACCAAGAATGGAGAAATCTTTGCACACACACCTACACCTCTGCTCATAACAGTCACTGGATCGATAAAAAGTTGTATGGTATGTCAGTATTTACCGAGAAGACGCACTCAAGACTAATTACGTCTCCGGAAATAGTTACTATAGACAGATACGTTTTACTTCCATTTATAGGAAGAAAATAAGATGGAAGAGATGGAATTTGTGTGTCTTGGGAAACCGCAGGTGTCTTCTGTCTTGAGGTATACTGATATCTTTTCTCTGGCTAAAGAGAGCGAGATCAAGTGAAAGAAAACTGCATCACGAATGCATAAAGAGTTAGAAAAACTTGAGCGAGAAAACAGTTCTCACACAACTACCGAAATCCAACAGAAAAGGGAAGTTATTCAAATTTATTTTAGGAATTAGAACTCGGTTAATGTTAAAGAAATGTCATAGATAAAAAAAATTGGAAAAGAACTGAGGAGAAATTGGTGTATTTTTTTTTATTGTACTTAACACTGATCATTCATAAAAATTACGATAAGCAAATAAAATATTTGAATACATTTCATTTGTTTGTGTGAAAACGCTACTTATCGAGTTAATCCCACGCCTTACTACGCTTGTTTAGTATTCGTCTTGGCAGGGGTTGTTGAATATTGGAATAAGATGGCTCCGAACTTGGTAGAAGCAGCGAATCTGAATAAATTCAAAGAACTAGCTGGTTACCTTGTTGGAAAGGGAATAGTATGCGTATTCTGTTTTATTTTATTTATTTATTATTTTTGGCTGATGCAGAAAAAGTCCTCTTCCTTGCATGATTTGGCCTTACTATTTCTAACTCTCAGAACGGGTGTAGGTCTTATGAATAAATATTAGGATTACATACGTTCCCGTCAAGTTTACGAATATAATAATAACATACGTTTCTGAAATATGTTTATTGCATGTGTGTATATATACACTGCCCTACCATTAATATCCGGACACCTGCCTGTAGACAAAAAAGAGCTTTCATTGTGACATTTAATATTTTGTGCTGAAACCTTTTGCTTTCATGACGGTCTTCAATCTTCGTTGCATACTCTCAACTAGCCTTTTATAAATGCCAGGTGATATGTTCCTCCACTCGGCCTTTAACGCAGCCACCACTTCGGCCTTGTTCTTTCGGTGATCTCGACGTGCACGTACCCGACGATCCAATACATCCCAAAGATGCTCGATAGAGTTCAGATCAGTACTCTGGGCAGGCCAATCCAACTTTACCACACCTATATGCTCAAACCACTCTGTTACGGCGCGTGGTCTTGCTGATACAGGTATGGGCCTTCCCCGAAGTATTGCCATAATGCTGAAAGTGCATACTTGTTCAGATTGTCCTCTTATTGTACAGCATTCATTGTTTTGTCGATAACGACTAATGGGCCCAAGCCAAACCATGAAAGGAGCCCCGTACCATGACAATGCCTCCACCAAACTTGATTGTTGGGAGAATACAATCAGGAAGAACTGTTCCCATCGTGTTCACCACACCCAGGAACGGCCATCAGACTGCTAGAGTACGAACTCGACTCGTCTGTCCATAGGAATGTTATCCACTGCTGTACAGTGCAGGATTCGCGCCCCTTACACCATGTTAATCGGCGTCTAGCATTTATTGGGGTGATCAATTCTGTTGAACGTGTCATCCTGCATGCCCACTTTTGCAATTTTCTGTTCAAAGACCAGTGTACGCATTTATAGCAGGTTCTGTGACGTGTTGCATGCATAGGACGTATTTCCTCATCCATGTAGGGGTACATATACATGAATATATATATATTCATGTGTTGTTGTTCCAGACCCCAGGGTTTTCCCCATTAGCCGCTATTGTACTTCTTGTGTTGAAGCTTACGCCAAAACCGGCCATTTCTATGTAGTGTGTTGGGTGTGTAAATGCTACGATGTGTTCTATTGTTATGTTTTCGGCTGGTACCTGGCTCTTAGCAGATGGGATGCGGCAACACCAGGTCATCACGTCCCACTCCCCCATCGCGGCCAGGATCTAGCATCATCTTGCTGATCCATACCAGGGTAAAACCTCAGCATAGATCAAATTTATTGAATGTAAGGAAAATTGAATGCAGTGTGAATATTATGGGATGGTAGGGGAAAGAAAGCATAGAAAAGCGGAGGATCAAACAGATGGATCCGCCAACATTTCGCTATCAACGAAACGGAAGTTATAGAAGAACATAGATTAAAGACATAGGAGGGAGTGGAAAATTACACATCTTTCAGGAGACATTTTCCTTGAGAAATCGCATCCCGACATAGAAATAGCACCATTCAAAGATCTTCAGCAAGCCACAATCATGGGAAAAATCATCTTACAACCACGTCCAGTCAGGATCAGCAAGTTAAAGTTATCTCCATTGTCCTGTCCTCTTGAAGGAATGAGTAAATAAGAAAAAGGAGAGAGAAAAATAAGGAAAAAAGGTTCAAGGACCCAGGGCCGCTGACAGACAAACAGAAAAACCCAACGACCATGATGAATATTAGTTTAGTGATAAAAGTAATAGAGAGAAAGAGGAATAAACGAGTGACTACATAGAAAAGGAATAAAGAAGAAGTATGAAAATGAAATGAGTCAAAATAAAAAAAAAAATAATAATAAAAAAAAAAAAAAATATATATATATATATATACACATTCAATAGAAAAGAATATTGTCGCATAACTTACAAGTTTAATGTATTATTCAAAAGGTGTCAGCATCAAGATTATAGGAAAAGACGACACTGTCGTACCTCTGTTTCGGACGCAAAATACATGCCAAACCGTTATGTAAAAATAAGAGAATAAATAATGAAAATTAGGAGTAATTTTAGATTAAATTTAACTAAATCAGTAATAATGCAGTTAAAGCCAAAACGGATGAAAAAAGGGGGGTTGGGATATTATGTAGTTTAATGCCTAGTATTATAGTAAGCATCAATAATAGCTTCAATATTATTGATTTCGTTAAATTTAATCTGAAATTATTCCTAATAATCTACCCTGTTTGATTTTTTCCAAGATTGCAGGAGCTATCAGATTCTTCGTGACGATGATCCTTCTCTGGTTCGCTGTTCAATGACTTTCACATTGTCATGTCGGCCATGGTTACTTCGTAGTACGTTTGCATGATGAACGTGTTCATTTCGATGTTTCATTTCATGCGTTGGGTTTTCTTCCTTCCTGGGTGGGCATTAGCACAGGAAGCAGTTCCGGTTGGTTGGGCTGGATCGACTTGCCCTTCCCTTGTGGTAGCTCTTGCTCCACTCTCTTCATCTAGTGACTATCTCCGACTTTTTGAACTCGCCCTACTGCCTGAGGCCTGAACGCAAGTGACTTTACCCTGCGATTGCAGTATGTTGACTGGTTCTCTTTGGCGTCATCCATCTATGGATGGTGGACCTGTTTAGCTTCACATTTCTTCTAGTGGTGATGTTAGTTCTTGGGAGAGCCACCAGATGGCACCACTATCTGCATCAGCAACCACTTCGACTTTGTGGGAGGAAGGTCCGATTGAGCGACTTTTGCGATGTTTTTTAATTATTATGCTAATTATTATTATTATTATGCCAGTGTCCCAGCGTAATGGCTTCTGTGGCATCAGCTGTTTGATTAATGCTGGACGGAGTACCTCTTCAAGAAGTTTGAGGAGGGTGGAAGAAGTTGAGTTTGGTCTGAAATCTTTTAAGCTTGTTGTCGCTTTAACCTTAGGCAGTGGCTTCACAGAGTATTCATTCCATTGAGCAGGGAAAACTCGTGTGGAAAGAACAGAGTTGTAGTTGAGAGCAATGCATCTAGGATATAGGGGCTAAGGCACTTAATTATGAAATGAAGTATCTTATCTCGGCCTGCGGTACTAGATGGACGCAAGGAATTAATAGCATATATCAGTCTTGTGATGGAAATTATGGAAATGTCATCAGTAGGAGCAAATTGAGAGTTTTGGAGAGGAATTTCAGCAGAAGCGGAATTGGCTTTGAACCTTGAAATGTACTCCATCCAGTTATCTAGATCAAGATTTGAATTAATGAGACTGTGTCTAGCGCTTTTCCGTTAGACAAAGTAGCATCGATGTATCTCTTTATTGCTGATGCCTTGAGTCTGTTGAAAATAGCTCTTGCTCTGGAGTATAGGTTTCGATCTTGGGTTGTGCCAGAGATTTTCCACTGCCTGCGAAGGTACTGCTTGTTGTGGAAACTGCGCGCTAGATCTTTGGTCCACCAAGCTCTAGTTCTTGGAGAAATGTGTACAGTTTTGGCTGATGCATAGAGGGTGACTGTATTTATCCATCTTGTGATTAGATCAACTGCGAGGATTGGGGTTACATCCATCAAGCACATACCATGGAATAGACTGCGCTGCCTCGAGGGACTTTTTGGGGTCGAGAAAAGTCGGAGAAAATATGATTTTCTTTTCAACAGTATTATGGCAATTGAAGCTGGGCATAGGCAGAACAAGAAATAATGCAATTGGGTCGTCATCTGATTTGAAGGATGTTTCTGGTGGAATCTAGACTCTACAAATTCCAGAACATAGAATGAAGTCGAGGCGAATGGTGCCTCTCGTTGGCTCCGTATTGATAATCGTAAACTTTAATGGACAGAGATTGTTCATTAGTCGCTGAAGGAGAGGGCTGAGATGGGGTGGAAGGTTAAAATCGCCACAGAGAATGTAAATAGCAGAAGAGTGTAACTTACTCATTATCCAGCCGGTAGCATCGTCAATTGTTACAATATCTGGAGCTAGGGGGTATGTAGATTGCTGCTAAATCGATTAAACAAGCATTAAATTTCACAGTCACGAGTATTGCTTCATAAAATAAGGAGTTGCTAGATGTGACATGCACAAATTTCAGGTTGGAATCTTTGACAAAGATGGCAACACCGCCGCCTCTAGATTGAGATCTTGATGTGAAGAACGATGAAAATCCAGCGGCCAAAATCATATTTCAGCTCAATCGCCTGTTGTAGATCCTCCACGGGCTTCAACAATAGTCGAGAATTAAATCAAGAACATAAAACATGACCGTAACTCCTATAAAGAATTTCAACGACAATTTCTGAAAAATACATTTGGAGCTGTTTGTGATATCTCTGATCGATTATGATATGACAATTATGTAAAATTGTTCACTCCAGGAAGTTATGCGTTACTTCTCAGAATTTCCAACTGCAGACGTAATGACTATGAAGGCTCGTTATACTTGTCGAGCATCTCTCAAAAATGATTCCAAAATTTTCGAAACGGTTTCGTTTATCCTGCTATTCCATCTGATCTGCCTTGATTGGATTTAATGACCGAGCGACTCGTTTCTCCACGTATACCATTCACGCAAATTAGAGGACTAAGACATGGTTTCGGCCAAATTATAAATGTTCGTGCCAATGTTAATTCGATGGTCAATCGTTTGCCTCGAAATATATATAGATGACGATTATTGCGTTAACGTTCATATCAAACGTAAGAAAATCGGGGCAGAGTTGAACTGATGTTCTAGGAATTGAACTGACACTCCTTATAAAACCACATATCCATGTCCCTGTTTTAAAGGGACATGGACATATCCATGTCCCTTTAAAACAGAATACATACTTTATCTTAGTTGCATATGTATTAGCCTTATAGTGCGGGTGAGCCACAGGCTTTTGCTGCATCCCCCCCTCCCATAAAAAAAAAATTCTACTTTTTTTTCGGTAGATAAGAAAATACAAATTATGTGCTTCCCTCCTCACACAGTAACTACCCAGGTGAGCTTTGAATTTCCTCGAATTGTCAGCCTCCTCGCTGCAGAGGCAACTTGTTTCAGTAATCAACCACCCGCTGGCTAAAAGAAAATTTGGGTTTATCAGCAGCAGGTTTATCATATCGGTTTATTTGGCGGTGAAAACTGTAAATGAAATTGGTGCAAAATTACAGCAATAGAGTTTCTTATTTCATAATAAGAATAGTTACTAATTTGAAGTAATTTTTTTTCAATGCACGCGTATAATTTTTATTTAAGCTTATTTTTGGCATGTAGGGTGCAAAAGATTAATCATTTTTATGAGAGATTAATCTCTTATGAGATTAATCATTTTTAACTTTGCGAAAGCCTAATAAAAAAATTAACTTTAGTGAGGATGATACTAGCGCTCTTAACTGGTAATATTTATCAGTAATATGAGAAGAAAATAATATTTACGGTATACTTATGCATTTTACATTTAATAATTCATTTCATTAAGTTGTAGAAATAGTGTGGCATTTTAATAAAAAAAAAGTTTATTTTTAGAAGCAAACCGAAAAGAAAATGATTTGAAAGCAGAACAGAATTTCAAAAGTGCCTACAGTTTAATTTTTGAAATGCTGTACTGCTTTTAAATTTTACGTTTCATTTTCTTTTCGTTTTGCTTCAGAAAATAAACTTTTTTTGTTAATTACAGCATTTCAGTTTTTTTGTCCCCTTAATAAAATTAATATTTTTCTATGGGGAGTAAGGAGCAATCGGGTAGTTCCCCTTGAAAATTTAATGCACCCAAAAACGAGTGCATTGAATTTTCAAGTATGTAGGGATCTGTATTCGTGTATGTTCTTCGTTCAGTTTTGGGGGGATTAACCCCACATCCACGGCCTGAGACCGACTAACTCAGCACGATTAGCCGAGGAGAGCTAGAAAATCTTCCTTTATGCTATTAATATTGAACTCCTGCAGTATTAATCTGAGATTTAAATAAATAAAGATCTTATTTATTTATTTTATTATTGTTATTTTTTTCCTAAGCTAAATTTCGTTCCAAAGGCTTAGAGGGAATTAAGATTCTAGGATTTTGCTTCATTCACTGAAGAAGTACTGCATAAATAGATTAGCTGGCGCAGGTAATTTCAAACCCACTGCTTATACATGCTTGTTCTTTTAAAAACATTAGTAGTATTTGCTGCTTAGATCACTGATTGCTCTGCATTTCTTAACTACTGAGTTAACTAAGAATTGTAACATGACAGAAACACATGTTTTCCTCGCTGAAAACATGAGAAACACTCGAATTGCAAACTTTTGGCATGCACATACAGCTGCGTTATCTAATATGCGCTGTTCGGAAAATATTACAGTGGTGTATATGGATAGGAACTAACCAAGGGGTAGTCCCAGGATTTTCTAAAGTAGGGGGAGGATGTTCCGGGAAATTAAGCTTCAATTAACGTTCAATGTCAAAAAAAAAAAAAAAAAAAAAAAAAAAAAAAGTGGCACGTGTGCAGTGTTAGACGGTTTTATGTGAAACGTCCTTCGTGCGTGCTCGGCACACGCGAAGATTTATATGAAAGACTCATGGTCATTCACAAATTGCCATAATTTCAGCAAGCATTTATTTTGCCTAATTTAAAAGCAACGATAAAAGTAATTGTCATACGACAAATACTTGTATTGTTGCCATCATACTTCCTGCAGAACTGCAGGATGTATGATTGTGATGTCTTACTATTGTAAATCGGTTCACCAGAACTCGAGATATCGTACCGGTGCGTTATGCGTTGCAATCATACTACTAGTGGTGGGAGCGTGGGAAGTGCCTATGGCGGAAGCAGCGGATGACTTTACTTCCGTAATGCATTTTTCGTGGCCGATCAGATTCATTCGGTTATAGGTGCCCCAAGGATGTTTCATATCAAAAATTCAGATTATTTTGATTATAAGGGGGGTTACTTCTATAAACTAAGCATAAAAATTTAAGGGTTAAAAAGTATTTAAAACAGTGTTCTGTAAAAACTTCACAATAAGACAAGAAAATATACAATATCAAGAAGGAAAAGAAAAACATCACAAAGAAAAGGATGAATTTTCAGTTTTTTGACTTAAAGAAAAGTCGAAACGGATGTACTCGTATCGTAAAAAAATGTCGAAATTAATTTTTCCTGCTCTAAAACAAAACCAAAGCTTAAAAAATTGTCACATTAAGATTACTGAAGAATAATGTCGTCCACCCAAATGTATTACATCAAATATTTGCGTGTTTCTGCGGTTGGTTTGCCTGAAAATCCGAGTTTTCGGGACATATAAAACTTTGCTATCCTTGCCTGAATTCGACTAAATCAGCCACGGCACGAAAATAAACGGGATTCGAACGCGGGCCTTATCCACTCGGTGTGAGGAGGACAACGATTTTAACTGCTGGAAATATGCACGGACAACTGTGTGTGAGAACTGGTGGTCCTCCTATGTGCTAGCAGCGTGATACAATTTTAACCAAGAAATGTTTTATTGAATGTCCGAATTTGTAAACTATTTATGCACTCCGTTTATGCTTTAATGCTTTTAACCATTTGACTGAGCTTTATACACTCAGATTTTATTTCACACAGACAGTTGAAAATTTTAAATTTTTTACAAGTTGTAAAACTATACGAATATAATCGTATTTAAATGCATTTAATGCCTACCAGCTACGTTCTTATTATTTAATTATATTTATTAATATTTACAGTCTTTTTTGTATACACTGACATGGTAACCTATTTCAGAATTAAAAACAGTATTATTGAATTAAAATAGTAGAAGAAGAAAGGGATCTCGGAATCACGAATGGACAGACATGGAGTTTACTGAGCAGTGTAAACTGGTGACCAGGAAAGTTCATGGTCTCCTGATTTATTGAATAATATGCTGTAAGGAGATCATAATCCCACTGTATAAAGCATATGGAATACTGTGTCCAAGAATGGATCCCTCATTCAAAAAATGACATTGAGCTTCTTAAGAGGATCTAAAGACGGGCAACTCGCATGGCCAGATCGGCAAAAAAGGCGACTGTACGAGGAAAGACTTTGATTGGGTGAGCTACAGGGCATGGCAAACAGGCACCCTAGACGGGACCTGACTGAGGGGTTAGTAAAATGAATAAAGCCAGAATTTTCACTTTTATAAATAATTCCAGAACTAAGGGCCATAAATTCATATTACAGGGGAAGAGATTTAGCCTAGATTGTAGGAAATTTTCTTATAGCCAACGAATTGTTAAATACTGGAACAAGTTACCCATGCAACTAGCTGAGGTCAGCTGGATGTTATTAGTATCTTTATTGCAGGTAGTGAAAGTTTACATGATTGCTTGATGCAATAATACCCATAACAGCGACAATGCTAGGGGTTTAACATGAAATAACTAATACAGGAAAATTTACATAAAACATATATTAGAACACAAAACGTATAATTACATATTTTGCATATAAAATTAATATTAAGATGGCAAATGAAAAGACGATGGCAGTCACTCGGCTGAAGACGAAAGCTGTTTCCTGATGATGCGTCTTCTTTAGGATTTGTCCACATCCATCTCCTGGACGTTGTGGAGCATCTCCATGGGCAGGAATCTGTCCCCTATCCTGAGTCTCCACGCCACAGACTGTATAGAGGGGATGGCTCTTAAGGGTTTCGGGGGAATCCTCCAATTGCACATCTGCCAAAAACTTGGGGTATTGACTTCACCCGCTATCATTTTAATTGACACGAGCAAGCGGAGGGTGAATATCCGTTTGGAGACTTTTCTGTAATTTAGAAGTTGGGTAATATCTGAAGTATATGTGAGTGGTTGCAGTTTATGCTTGAATAGGACCCACCGAAAAAGCCAGTACTCATCGGATGCAATGGTTTTTAGCGTGGTTTTCGTTGCCGACGCCCAGATTTCTGAACCGTAGGTGATGACTGTCTGCAGAAACCAGTATATGTATTGGAGCGTGTACTCAGACTCTGTAACATGAAGGTGGTGTTGTTTGGCAAGACATCTTGATCTGCAGACCTTGTTGTGTTTGAAACTGAGTTTAGGGTCGAAGATAACGCCGAGATCTCTGTGCTTGGTGACCAGGAGTGATGGGGATTCCGTGGATTTCCAGGTTTAGTTGCATTGGACTTGGCGCATTATGGCCTAAGTTTGATTTGAGTGAAAACACCATTTGTGCAGATTTGTTTGGATTTATCTTAAGAGAAAACTGTGCCAAGTATGTAATCAGATTCTTAAGGCTGTTAATAATAGTTTCAGAAACAGAATCAGGTCGGGCGGATCCCGTTGATCTGATAGAGGAGCTTCAAGTCGCCTGCATAAATGATAAATTCTGTTTGCTGGCACAGGAATGGGTGGATGGCAGCCATAAAGAGGAGCCCTGAAAGAACTCCGCCCTGGAGAATACCTACAAACTTTCTTTGTGAAAGATTTTTTATTCACAGTCAGGTGAAGGACCCTGGTCATAAGTAGCGACTTCAAGAATTCCAGTATATTGCCTTTTATCTGGTATCCCTCCTCACAATGTTGCAGGAGGGGCTGGATGTCTCTATGTGAAGAAGGAAGCGCATAATTTGCGTTTTCTTATTTTTCACCGATGTAGCAAAGCCTCTGGCTTCCTTGCGCTATATGGCCAATATAAATACTGTTTGTGGGTTGGCCTCCAACTTTTAATGTATTTTATTTTTGGACTTGTCGTATTATGGCCTAAGTTACCAGTTGTTGCCTTAAGTTGTGATAACGGATCGTAATTGAACGAACGGATTGATTTTTGCACATGACGAAAGCCTTTCTTATTTATCTGGTACGAAGAATGGTTTTTGGATGGCAATTTCATGTTGGTTCCTCGTCATTTTCAACACCTGTATGTCATTAGATTTTGGTTAAAATCATTTTCATTACTGTAGTTTCATGTTTATTGCAGAGAAAAACTCAACTAACATCGGAGTGCATCTGAACGGACTACATCGTGTTCACGTCGTGATTCACGTGTATTTTGAACAGTTTGTGATTAAAGCCGTAAATGTAAAGCGTTTTAGGCGACCATTTGTACTAAGTACCCATATTAAAATTCGGTCATTCTGGTTGGGAATTATGTATAGAAGGGATTATACAGTGGGAGGCTGAGGGAACAGGGCTAGACATGCTCCATTGGTTATCCTGCGTAACCATTATAGTTAAGGAGGTTGCGGGTTGTTCGACCCCGTACGCTGCAACAAAAAATTCAAAACCCATTGTGACTGTAGCGCTGAAAATCCAGCTGCCTTTAATAATTCAATACGTAGGCAGTCGCAATGAATTTGTAAACTCTTCTAGCCTCGGTTTTGTACAGAATAACCGGATAAATTGATTTTTTTATTTATTATGATTTTAGTTTCTTTTTCCGTATGTTACACTATCTTTCTTTCTTGCCCCTTGCCGTTGCTTCACGTGGTATGGATTTCCTAAGAAGCATAACGCCTGATACACATATTGATCTGGTGAATTATTTCGATTGTTAGTCACTGGTACCTTCATACGAGTGAGCAATAATTCCTCGCATATATTTTAAAAATTCTGCAAACCTTCCGCTGTGTTCCTTCCTCAGCTGTGGAATGTTCATAATTCTACTGTTTCTTATAATAGAAAGAACCAATAACCAGTGTGAAAGTTGGAATCATCGTTTTTCTAATTTAGCGTCTCCTCGTCATCCCTCAATTTAAACCCGCATCCAAAGGATGCGTCGAGAGGTAGCTGCAGATAAAAATAAACTGACTCATCGTGATTTGGGTCCTTTGAAGAAGCCAGGTATGTATTATGTCATGCAAAGTAAATTAAAAATGTGCTTCAGGAAAATGAAGATGGTGATAGTCTTTTATCAGATGGCTAAAAGAGCTATTGCAAGAGTATATGCGTTTCATGTAACATTCCCAATTTTAATTCGATTTCCATTTGAACCAATTCATTTACAAAGCATTGACTTCTGGAATTTATAATGTAAAAGACTTTTGGGATTATCATTATTTCAGTTTTCGGACTTTTACTCAAAAACCTCGAGGGGGGGAAGAGGATATTCCCACACCCTCCTTTGCTCCTGTTTAAAAATAGCAAAAAGCGAATGATTAGTTAATGGTGAAATATTCTGAAAATAATATTACTGAAATTCTTTTTAATAAATGTTTGATGATTATGGATATTGAATATATTCCTTATGCCCATGCCGAATATTTACGCAAATACTGTTTTTGAATTTCAAATGTATGTATAGATTTTAGTTGAGAAAATAAAAACTGTAAACCAGAGGCATGCGCAAATCCATGAATGCGAATATTGAAATGTGAAGCTATTTAGTCAAATTAATGTGAGCACGCTATTTGTACAGCTCCTGGATATCAAAAATAATCCCTGTCCTTCTCTGAGGAGATGATTCAAATTAAGGCCGAAGAATAATTGCAAAATATTATTTTCGCCTACAGAAAAAATTTGATAACCCAAATTAGTATTAAATCGTACGCCATGTGACACTTTTTTCTGTGTTAATTCGCTTTCATAATTCCTAGTGTGTATTGGCTGCGAATAGAAAAGGGAAATAATACGTTGAAATATCGAAATACAGCATTTTTTGTTCCCTTCTTGATTGACTTAGCAGTGCTGTGTCTCTGTGATACGGAATTCAGATTGCTTCAGGTACTACTGGCGCCTCCGTAGCCAGGTGGGAAGAAGCAGCAGTGTGTAACGCACGCTTCTTGATTAGACCGGGGTTCGATCCCGTCACCACCAAATACGGGGATGCGGAAAGATCAGGGAATGATCACCGCATATTCCCGGAGCAATATGGCCTTAGTTGCTAATGCTCCTAAAAACCAAATAACAAACAAACAAACAAACAAGCTTCAGGTACTAAGCAGCTTTATTTTCTGCAATCATGATTGCTTCTTCTAGTCCATGAAGTCGATCATTCAATTTAAAGGGGAAACAGCATACCAAAGAAACCGCATTATTTATAAACGAAGACATTTATTGACAGAAACCGTGACCTTCCTGGAGTTCAGCAAATGAATCTGTAGGTTTCAGGCTGGTTTTCTCTTTTATTGTGGAAAGAAGGCTGTATCCAACTTCCAAGTATATTCGCCGTCAGAGCGAAAAGGCATTTTACGGTGAACAGCATAGCAGCAATATAAATGCATCATGAAATTTACCTGTAGGCTAGAAAGGAAGCAACTGGAGCGAGTCATGTTTCAAACTGAATAAAACATAAACCAAAATCAACTCTGTCATGTAAAGGAAAAAAGCTAAACCATTAATGAATAGTTCCAGTTTATCAGTGCGTTCTCTTTGAAAAAGTAGCTGATATTTTGTCTTTTCACAATTCTATGATAGCATGTGGTGAATATATTCGTTTTTAAAATCCTTGAAATGATTTTTCAACTTATATGGGTACCAGCACTATAAATCCTTAAAATTAGATAAATCACTTTGAAACTTCTAATTCTGCTCCACGCGAAATCGGTTGGAGACCTCTTCGTAGAACGTTTGGGTTAATTAGAGAAAGTCACTTTTCTTTTCTCTTAAATAGACTTCAAAATAATGTGGGTGTGAGGCAAGGATTGCTGGCTTCAATCTCTCCAAAGAAACCGATGGAGGGGACTATCATCGTGTCGGTTTTCTTGGAGCATGCCAACTGTTGCGACAAATATCTGCGGAACCAGTAAAAATAAGGAAAGCTGCATACTTTTTTTGTACTTTTTCCTTCTTTACTTGTTTGTAAATATTACATATTATATTATATATACATATTTGTTGTATCAATGTTACTTTATTTTAAATGTTTTCAATTTTGTAATGTATCAACACCCTATTTTTACTTTTTTTTTATAAATCAGATGAAATTACACAACGAAAGAAATTCTTTTGTACTATATTTCATTTTAAATACAAGCGAATAAATTGGTGTAATAAATAATTACTTTTATACCTATAAAAATTATTGTTGTTCCTCTATCGGGTATAGCTCTTCCGACCGGGGAGAATCCAGTACAGTACTAGAACTTGAAGATTTTTTGACCCATCACGTAACTTCTTAGAATTCGATTTTATTTGTTAATTTTCAAAATTCACTATTTTTTTTCTCTTTGTTATTCTTTCCATTCCTCAATAAACAATCAATATATTAAGATTATGGAAAGCAATAATTGGTCATTAAAATTCAAATGGACGTTTTAAAATGCGTAGATGTATATTTAGCGTGACCATGAACTAAGTGCACAGTAGGAAAAAACTCTTATTTTAATATACAAAGTTGTTCCGACCGGGTATGCTGTAAACATGCATACCCGGTCGGAACTACTTCACCCAACACAGCGCCTGCCACCCTTCATTTGCATCTGCTATCGTAATCTGCGCCGTTGCAGCTGTTCTTAAGTTAATTCAAGAACTCATTCGCCCAAGCGACCTCTCTCTCTCTCTCTCTCTCTCTCTCTCTCTCTCTCTCTCTCTCTCTCTCTCGTCCAAAATTTTCATGATAGAACAGTTTATTTCCAATACTGCATTTACCCAAATATTCTACAACCACACGGAATATGGTGAAAAACAGAAATTGCTTAAAAATTGAAACTGAAAAACAGAAAAAGGGAGCGATGCGTGATTTAAGTTGGTTGATTGGATGCATTGGAGTTTTTTTTGGCCCATCGAATACTTCGAACATTGTGTGTGTGTGTGCCCGGAATATTTCGTAATTGGTTAGTTGTGAATCAACCAACTAATAAGGGCTGGCACGAAATGGAATGTATGTATATAGGAATTGGTTGTATTCCAAATTAGATGTTTTGGAAATACGAATGAATAAAATCGGTGTATTCATAGTGTGAAAGAAAGAAGCGCCTGTATTCAGAGGAATGGGCTAAAATCACGAAGAATATCCGTGGTAAGATTTTGTAGAGCAATATCAATAAGAATCGCTCATCTCATGGCCACGGTAGGTGAACCAAATCGCTATTAACTATAATTTCTAATATTTTGGTAGAGCAGTGTAAAATCTTTTGATAAGCAATTTCACTCTTACCAAGCAACCAGTATTTCAGCAAACATTTCCAAGTTTATTGGAATCTCCATTTCCCACTATTATTTCGGTTATTAATACACTTTGATTAACGTTACTCAATAATTGGAATTTCTGATCAGCCGTAGTTACGATTTCAAATGTGCAAATTAATCAAATATCTCGTATAGCCTATTCTAGATGTGGTTCGCGACTGCTCTTGCAGTATCTATCTTTTCGATCGAACTTATCTCCGTGAAATATGCAGAACATAATATGTCTTTTCTGCCATGGATGATGACTAGTAAAATCATTGGGATCATAAACTTAAGGAGTACGTACGTAGTTTCTCCTGCCTTCATAGCAGATGAAAGTTCTGTAATGGTATTTGTTTCACAGATTACATCACACGATCACGATTAGAAATAGGTTATTTCAGCAAAACTGTTATAAAAGTGTGATTTATTCTTCGTTATAGAGTAGCATATAATAAAGCTCCTTTTTCCTCCACAAATATTAATTTCTTCATTATATTGTGGTGCTTTTGGTTTCGTATGCCTGCAGATCTTTAGTGATAGCAAATGTGGTCTTTAAACATTGGGAAAAACACAACTGGCGGAGGATCGTATAAAAGTTATTCGTCAATGTATACATTACGAGTATACGCGAGTTTTAGTTCTTCATACAAAGTGAGATCATGAAAATATAAAGTAATACAGCCACACGCCAGGTGCATTCCCCAGATTGTAATTTGGACAACCTTCTGGGAGTACGTTCATTTCTTACTTAGCGCAGCCGTTCGTTTCTCAGAAGTTATAAATGGTAAATTACGACATATCACGATTACTTTCATGGACCATCGGTTCCGCTTTCTTAATAGAACCTAGCGTGATATTTCTTCTAATTCCTAACTAATGGATTCAATAACTTCATAAGCTGGTATTATATAGTTAATAATTTGCTTCTGTATTCTCTACTGGAATAATGAACGCGATGTTGTTTTCACGGCTGCACCACCAGACAATAAATATAGTTTAGTGGATTATCTTAATTTATTCGGAGATTTTTTGTTTCTCAAAACAGCGAAGTACATAAAACGAAAGAGGGCTAAAATCGGGTTCAGCATTTCAAAAGTTGTAAATATATGCATATAGAATTTCGTGTAAATCTTTTACAGAGTAAAATTAAAAACCTTTATAATTGTATCGATCGCCCCTCACCGGTCATTGGGGAAATAGCGAGCCAAAAAAAGAAAAGGCTTACAGACTTCTATATGGAAAGTTGATAGTGGAGGTCAGCTACAATCCGTATGATGGAAGTTTCTAAGATAAGGACTTCTACTACAGGTTGCTCTTTCCAGAATAGAATCGTGGACCTTACGTAATGGATACCGCCTAGCTGAGCAGAAATCCACCACTACTCATTTTTGCAAATTACGGTCACTGCATCCCGATCCTGAGCTAAAGATCAATAACATTTCAATTCCTCTTGTTCACACTGTCCGTGTTCTTGGCCTCGTACTTGATAAGAAACTGAACTTTCAAGCACATGTAGCTTATCTTAGAACTATCTGCTTCAAAAAGTTGAATATTCTCCGGTGTGTGTCATCTATGTCATGGTGTGCTGATCGACATACCCAGATCCATCTTTATCGAGCCCGCTTAGACTATGGCTCTCCAGTGTATGACTCTGCAAGAAGAACTACTTTAGAGCGATTAAACACGATCCAGCACAGTGCGCTGAGAGTTTCTCTAGGGGCTTTCAGAACCTCCCCTGTTCAGAGCCTTTATATCGAAGCTCATGAGCCACCTTTACATCTTCGGAGGAAAACATTACTTTTGATGTTTGTCGCAAAAATTCGCAGTCTTCCCTCCCACCCTAGTTGGAAATATCTGTTTAATACCGAATGGGAGTCATTTCACAACAGTAAGCCAAATGAAAACCGACCTGCTGCACTTAGACTTAAAGAACTCACTCAAGCATGGAATATAGACGTCAGCAATATATTTCAGGACATCACCTCCTGATCCGCCTTGAAAAAATATTTCTGTTAATTACGACAACTATTTTCAACAGTGGGGTAAGAACGCCTTGTCCCCATCCAATATCGCACAGTTACATGAAACTCACTCTTCTAACTCAGAGGCCTGTAAAATCTATACAGATGGATCAAAAACTGAGACCCAAGTAGGTGCTGCAGCAATCTTCCCTTCATTCACCATTTCTGTTTCATTACCAACAGAATGCAGTATCTTTACTGCTGAGCTCTATGCTATTAATTTAGCTCTTGATCGGATAACTGAATTTTTAATTACGACCACTTTAATATACACCGACTCACTCAGTGCTGTCACTGCTATAATAAGTGGTAACAACTCTTCTCACCCTGTAATAAAACATATTCGTTCTAAGCTACTTGCCTGTAAGGAATTAAACCAAACTGAGACATTCTGCTGGATCCCAGGACATACTGGAATAGCTGGCAATGAAAGAGTAGATCATGCAGCCAAACAACACCAGAAACCACCATTTCGCAGAATTTTCAAGTTCCATATACAGATTACAAACACATTATCCGTAAAGCATGTTATAACAGTTGGTCATTAATCTGGAAAGGTTATCCAGGAAGTAAACTCTACCAAATAAAACCGGAACCAAAGCTATGGCAATCCAGCTTCAGAAAAAACAGGCGAGATAAAATAATTTTAGGAAGGCTAAGGATTGGGCATACTCACCTCACTCACCTATATCTATTAACTAATGACAGCGCTCCACAATGTACATTCTGTCAAGTACAACTGACCATCCGCCATTTGTTAGTGGACTCCTACTTTCAAAATATCCGCTTAAACAACTTTAAATCAATAGCTAATACAGTCATCAATAAATTTATTACAGATTCTGGGTGATGATTCTAATGAAAAAGAACTATTTATTTTCCTAAATCGTATAGGAATATATCATAAAATATAGTTATATCCACTATTAGAAAGACACAATATGGCCCTAACAGCCTATGTGTCGTTAAACACAACAATATCTACTACAGGTTATTGCAGGGGATGAAAAAATGCAACACGTGTGCATATTTTCATCCCCTGTCAAAATATTAACCAGTTCACAAAAAACAATCTGGTTCTTTCACATATATATATTATCATTTTAGAGAATAACCAGTTTTTGAATAATAATGGCTATTTTATATGTTATGCGCAGTAAAATGGGTTAAGTAAAATTTTGCAAATGAATTATAACTAATAAATATATAATTAATGAATAAATAAACAAAGGGATAATCATAAACCATACACTAATTTAATTGGGAAAGCTACCAAAATTGAAATAAAACAATAAAGTAATTTTTTTTTCTCCCCCGAAGTTGCACTAAACTGTCTGGCTAATCAAAATACTTGTGCTTTCATAAACCACAGTCATGTTGTGGTTTCTTGATAAGATAACATGTATCTTGGTTAACAATTATCCTTTATTAATTTATTCATTAATTGGTATATATATATATTTCATTATCGAATGAAAAGGACGCTTTATATGAAGTAGACTTTGTCACAATGTGTTTTCTCTCTCTCTGTACGCAGCACTTAACTGGTTGATATTGAATCGTAAGCTTATAAAATATTTCCAGCATTTACTAACCAATTTGCACAAGTAACATGAATTAGGATTTAATAAGATTCATTCATTTTGGAGAACATTTTCTCTCTCTTGTCTATTTATCTTTTGCTAACCAAGAATATAAATTGTACTAGTATTTTATTTATCAACAGAAGAAACTCCATTATCAGTTTTGTGTGTAGGTGGAGGCGTTGAGGCAAAACGTGCGCAATTTATCAACTGTCAACTGCTAAGAAATAGGAACTTCGTCTTATATGTTCTGATTTTTCCTCTACTTAAATTATTCTGCCTTGCATCGTAAAAAGTTTTTCAAATATAATTGTCTGTCGTTCAGTTTGAATTTTATATTTCCATAAATACCGAACTCTTAATTTAACACTCTCAGACTGAAATATATATAAATACCAAGACAGTCTAAATGTATCGTTTGCAAAAAAAATCTGTTTTCCTGATTGTCAGTAATTAAATTTGATAATAAATTTGCAATTTGGCTGTGGCTTATTCAGAACTGAAATACTTTGCTTCAACACTCAGCTCAGTACTGCAGGCAGAAAATATATTCTTGTAGTAATTTATTTTAATTACGGTGGGAAATCATAATAGCTATATTTTCTACACGATAAGCATGCACTTCGAAATCCCTGAGGACAATGGCGTTATTGATGTTTCTGTGATCTTCTATTTCAGCACTTTAGCCTTATTCCTAATGGGGTTTTCAATAGTAATTTATGACTCATAAAGATATTTTCTTTGACACAAGACTAATAATCTGTATTAACGATCGAAAAAAGGGCTGCATCGTCTTGCAAGTTGGATCTATGAAGGATGCCATCACCTCATTAGCACGGGTTTAAACTTAGTGTGTCCTGTTGTCATTAGTAAGGCAGAACTAATCTCTTTTATTCTTGGGACAAGCTCGTGCCGCTGTGTTTGTCATCTGTCTAAATGATATAGCTGACCCTTCGAGTTGAGTTCTAAGCTCTTTATAAAGCTGTCTAAGCGAAAATCCTCCGCTCTACTTTGCTTTTACGTCATGGGATTTGCGTCAAGAATTTTTTCGTCTTCTTCTTTGGCGAGTACACAAATGAATGAATGGAGATAATTGGAAAGGTTTAAAACAGTGATCCTACACATCTATTTAAAAGGTGAATAGAAATTAAAAGTTGAACCGAATTTTGAAGATTTTTGAACAATCTGTCTCGAATTATATTTTTGCTGATATAAATAAATGAACTCCACGTCTTTCCATTTAGTTTGGCCGCGTTGAAGATATCTAATTGTGTGCAAAAAGATGCTGGATACATGTATCACGAGATTAGGACGAGCAAAATCAGATCCGTGGTGTTTAGATAATTAAATATGAAAGGCTGTTTATGAATAATGAAGAAAATCCCAAACTGTACTTAAATATACCAAAACGAAGGCTTATTATATTAAAGCTATCATTATTTATCTGTGATATTTTCAAATTTGTACGAAGCAGAAAGTTTTCTTTAACCGAGATAAAATATGAGTGCGCTACATGTTGACCTTTCGCGAATCCTCTTTATCAACAGCATCTGGCTTATATCTTACCCAGTGCAGGCAGGTACACGGACTAGTTACATACAAGCTAGTGGCTGAATACAATTAGGTTTTACTCAAATATGATTATTAAATATTAATAATGATGCATATTTCGAAATATAACCTTTTTGATATTTGTTGTATATTCATTCTTTCATCTTTGCTGTTATTATTATTTGTATGAATTTTTTTCTATCTCACTATAACATTGGTATAATGACTATGAGTATTACAACTTCCGTTATGAGTTTAACTTTTCATCTGTGTCAGTTATTTCTTGGAGTCAATAACTTTTGCGGCTTACTCTTTCTTTTTCTTCTTATAACACTTTATTATATTAGAACAGTCCTCTTCTGTTTTACGATATACGCATATATATATCTTTTTCCCAACTTTTCAAACTATACATTCAACTTTTATATTGAAAGTTGGAAAAAATACAAAAACTCTTCATATTTTTCAGTGCTATATCGATTTCCCAAGTAGTCTCTCTCTCACTAAGAGAAATCCGCTTCTACCTCTCTTTCAAGTCGGTGGTAGTGTACTAATGGCGTTTCCTGCTTTTTTTTTTTTTATTTGTTTTTGGAGCTGTTATGCCTTGGCTGTTGTTCGTTAGAAATCATTTTACTTCCTGGTATGATTCTTTTTATCTATTTACCATCTTCACTACAAATAATATCTGTGGTTTGGAATAACTGAGTAATTGGTGTGTCTGTGCAGTATGTGCTCTTGGGTCTTTTATAACTTTAGATTTCCAGATCCACGTTTTGAGATAATGCAGACATGTAGAAATCTGTGTAATTATACGTCGTCCATATGGTTACTCTCCTCTCTTAATTTGAAAAAGTTATTTCTCTCTTTTGTACCGGCTCACTTGCTTTTGTGTTACGCTATTAGAACCTGGGAAATGTAAATGTGAATTTGAAACCTTAAAGAATAACTTCGTACTATGTAAATAGTTTTTCTTAAAAATGGAAAGAACTAGGCGGTCTGGCATGGGAAGTTATGTAATTTACTGAGCCGAGACAGCGAATACTACAACGGAATATTATATCATCCTATCGCTGCCACCGCATGTCATTCAGTGGAGAGAAGGCTGTTACTTTCACTACTGAAATAGAGGCTTGAATAATAAGGAGGAAGGGAATAACAATATTTTAAAAGTCTCTATATGCAGCTGCAAAATAATTTCAGGCTGAAATAAACTGCGTAAGAGGGAGACATTCAAGTTAAATATGCTCTGGCACATACATAATATACTGGCGAAGTACGGTCTTATAATGCCGATGTACTGTAAAACAAATAGTAAGGGAATATTCACTGAATCCATGTATGCATATATATAGGGTTAGAGTTATTAGATTCTGAACGAAAATAAAATAAACAGAGGACATAAGTGAAATTCCGTTATGAAAATCCGAACACATATTATCAAATATCTACAAAACCGGACATCATCCAATTTAAAATCACATACTAAATTGTTTTCTTTCTCCACAAGGCAAAGTAATATAAAAAAGACGGATTGAAGAGAGAGAACAATTAGCAAATATCACACATTGCAACATGTTACTGCAAAAAAACAGGATTTGATTTATAAATTCCATCTGTATAGAATTGTATTCTTTAATTCGTCGATTGTGACATCGACCCTAAACTATCCCAAAAAAGTTTAAATGACAAATTTCCTAAGGTTAAACATAAGCGAGATAGAACGGGGATCTTTAATAGATCCTTGTTTTCGAAAACACAAGTATCATCTTAACGTTTTCTTCCTGCGGAAGTTCAGGGCCCATATTGCAAGGGAAGCAACACAGTGAGGGTGGCTCAATAGGCAGGTCGGATATACATAAATTAAACAATTTGTATAGGTGAATGACTACTAATAATGCCATCCAAAAATTCCATTCAAATATGGAATTTTTGGATGGCATTATTAGTACGATGGGAGTCGGGTGGAATGTTTGGATTCCATTCAAATGATGGCATCCAAAACTTCCAAACAGGGAAGTTTCGCACTACCTCCGGATAAATGCAGCATACCTTATTCTAAACTTTTCTCGAAATACAAACTCGAAGCCAACGAATCTTTTCCATACGAACATTAAAATATCTTAACTTCTCTTTACTTAACGCTCTTGTTCATTTAGAAATTTCTTAGGTCTTGACTGCGTTTATATTTTTTATTTGAATCGTAACCGCTCGTGAGCATGAGGTGGCTCAAACTGGCGTATGCCTCTATTATACACTGTATAAAACCTCTAAACTCTTAATCGGAAGAACCATCATTGCCAACACTCACATGTTGGCAGATGGTGGTTCTTCCGATTCAGTTCAGTTCTCGACGTTTTAAATATTTATAATTGATTTAATCAGAATATCCTGGATGACGTGCACTTTTCTTATGGTGAATCCTCTTTAGTCTTATTCTGATTTGTTCACTTTTTTTGTTTTTTGTGAACATTCACCAGACAACGTTAAAAAGAGCGAGTACTGAAAAAAATTGAGGTCATTCATTCCGTTCCTAATTAATTGTGAATATTCAGTACGCATCAGGTTAAACTCATCCAGATGATAGGGTACCTCTCCCAATTCGGATTAAAAATCAGTTCCTCCAAATGAGCCCTGGTAGTATAATAACGCCCAAACTATGTAGCTCTCAGATTCCTATCTACCAAAAGCATACTGATTTGGGTGTAACATTTGACTCAAACTCCGTTTATACAACCATGTGGAGGACCAGCACTTCAAACTATATCGTTTGAGGTGCCAGATTCATCAATATCTGCTGTACTTTCGCAATCTTGCGGATACCAGGGATTTCAGCATCCAGAAAATTTGTATGGCGTCGAAATTTGGTGATCGTCTGCTCCTCTTTGAAGCTCATGTATTCTGGAGAATATTGTCTTCACAGGTGGCATGCAAACATGGATGTTACACCCACCGTATCACTGAAGTTAAAGGAACTTGCATTCACACTTCTGATAGCGAGACTTCTGACACTTTTGCAGTATATTAAGCTAATTACCACAGTGAAGCTAGTTTGACCTTCACTGTGGAAATTTTATCTCCACAGTGAAGATTGCTTGCAGGGGCTTATAGCGATTCCGAATTTTTGCGATAAATGTGGTTTCCGGATTTTCAGTGATGCCTTCATAGCTGGCACGTCACTTTTCACAATGAAAACAAGGCTCCATTGAGTAGATGGGATTCTTCTGAATTAGCAACTCCAAAGAATCCAGGCTCTCGATGCAGATTATGAAACTTTGCTACTGATAAAGTTTCGATAAAAATCACTATTTCAACTGGTCTATTTATATTGTCAACTGCCAAGCTTTGCCTTTCCGTATACTCCACTTGTTTGCTATAGTGCATGATGGCTATGTATATATATTCATTATGCAAGAAAAAGAATGTAAATATTTAACTGATCCATAATTTATTTTATGTACTTCTACATTTTTTTTTTGTTAATATGCGAAATTTAATAATAATTTTGTATGCCACAACCTGTATATTCTCCTTCTCCCCTTCACGTGCCAGCCAGTGTGCGCAAGGTTCAGCTGCACCTCACATCATTTTTCTCCACAAGCAAGCTCGTATTCATCGCTTTGAAATCCCTGGCATCTGCTTGCCGTAATGGGTAACGAAGCCACCACTGCAGGCAATAAAGCTTTCTTCAAGTAACTTTAATAAATATGTGAAATAAATTTTTATCGTACGACATCGAGTGCAGGTTGATTCATTTATTTTTTTTATTTTATTATTATTTTTTTTGTAAGTAATGAGGAAAGTTATGCGAATTACTCTGCAAGAGTTTAATGATATAATTAAACTAAGAACTGAATTGTGATCTTAGGGGATAATAAATAACTTTGCTAAACGAATACGGACATATAAAATTAATACAATCTGGCCTTGAGTTGTTATCGTTTGGTTTACTGTGATTAAATTACGCCCTGTATAAATTTATGAATAAATTTTGAATATGTACATAGGCAGTTAGAAAAGCAAGAGACAGTTTTCTCCCATTACTCGTAGTTAAAGCAATAATTGTAGAAAATGATAATCAGCAATATGTTTGTTTCATTATTTATTTGTCGTATTAGATGATTCCTGGTTTAACAAATATCCAACCAGCTCTAAAGCTGGTTGGATGTTTGTTTCTTTTATTTACAATCCGATGACTTTTCCACTCTTCTGAGAACTTTGATACGATTGTAATAAAAAGCCAAAGCCATAATAAATGCTGAAACTTTGTGCCTGACAGGAAGAAGCGTCAAGAGTCATCTAATGACGGGACTGTCAACTATTGATTTCAGATTAGCAACATTTCAAACCAAAAAGACGAGGAGAAAAATACCAATCTAGCAGGTACATCGCCAGTCAAGTGGAAGATACGTTAAGTGTTCTTACTTTGTGAAATACCTCTTTAGGTAGCGATGAGAAAAATGAGGAAAGAAAATAGCTACCAGAAGTAGAGAAAACGTTATCGTCAAAATATGACGGCATCGTAAGTTTTGAACCCTGCCGAATGGGGAAGTTCGCTTTACTAACAAAAACAAACCAAAGCTCGAGTACTTCGTGCATCAAATTCTCAGTACAGCATGATTACCAAACTATAACTTTGGACAATTTGGGAGAAAATTTTCAAATATATTTCATTTTCTCATGAAGGAAGCCAAGTAAAAACTTGGCATCTTTTATGATTCAAATGACAAATACAAGTAGTTCTCAAAGATGGCTTCTCTATGTTGACCTTCTCCTTTGAGTTGCATTCATCGATAAAACGTACAATATCAAGAATTCCGTCCCAGTACACAAGCAAAATAAGCAATGAATTTGAAGAACGTGTTTATCTTTAAATGAAGACATAAAATAAAATTTAATAAAAAAACAATTAAAATACATTGACAACTATTCTCGTTTCGGCTCAGCCCGGTGAGCCTTCTATGCGTTAAATCGTAGACACATCTGAGCAATTATTTCTCTATTTAACAAAAAACTCTCTTTAAATGAAGAAATATTTTAATTAAAAATAAAAGGGTCGTGGAATGGTCTGATCATTTTATTATATATTAACGTTAAGGGAAACCTTGCAAAGTGATCAAAAATACGTTGTATGAATTACATTACTTTCGTATCACTGAGGCTGCATTAAATATGTTAATAAAGAGAAACAATTTTTTCTCCACAAGTGCGGTGATTGCAAGCTTTTCCTGATAAAACCCGTAATATGCAAATACTCTATGCAACCTTCGTGTTACTCTAGTCCAGTGGTTTTCAACAGGGGTGCCGTGTAATTTGGGTTTAAGTTACTTAAAGATATTATTATTATAGTAGTTTGAAATTTATATTTTTATTTCATTATAAAAAGGGTACAATATCCATTGCGTATCTTTTTAATTTTGTGGTGCTCTATAATTGATCTTTATTTAGTACATCTATATAAAGAATAAAATTATTATATAGGTATACATTAAAAGGTGTAAAACCACTGTGTTAGGTGTTTCGTTTGGCCTAGGGGTGCTTTGAAAAATTACTGGGACAGTGAGGGCGCCGGGAACCGCTGCTCTAGTCTCTGAGAGTGTACATAGTTAGCTGTCTCAGAGATAGTTGCAATTTTACTGATGCATGTAAGTTAAATATGATCTGTGAAGAATCAACAAAAGATTCGAAACTTATCGAAAAGTCTTTGATGTCTATGCATTCTATTTCCATTCTGAACTGGGCAATATGCTAGCTTATAAGGCAAGTTAATTCTCATTAGTCGACTTTTGTTCAAAGCTATTTGTAAACGAAATCGGATATTAATATTTCTCTTGCAAAAAAATAACAGATTGCAAGATATTTTTAATCAAATATTAACAGTAAAACTGAAAATCTTGGCTGAAAATCTTGTCGATATTCAAGATCCCCCCTTTCAATCTCTGCCAGGAGTTATTAGGCTTAGTGCACTAAAAAGAGAGGAAAAAACGGGAAATCATGGCATTATTTTCCTTATATGAGAATATCAGAAATAGTGTTTTTTTTGTTTAATTGTCACATGCCTAAATTGATTATGATACTAATAATCAAGGTTTGATTATTCTCCATTTTCTCAATCTAGATAGTTCGATGCAACAATCTGTTAAGGTTTTTTAATATTTGTAAGAAAACCTTAAAAGGGTGTATCGATTTATTAGAGTTAACAGACATCATTAACAATGCACAAAATTCATATTTCATTTAAATGTACTTATGGAAAATTAAATACACTGTATTTGTAAATTACATATAAGTTGTATAAGGACTCCTTTTCGCGAGAATGACTGCCTAGAAGAATTAAGAAAAAAAAACTGTAGAGAATGGTACCAGCTAAGCAGCCCAAAAATGGATACTGGCTTTTCAGTCAGCTTTAGCCCTCATGAGTAGCATTGTTGCGCTCTCTGTCTCTCTCGTCGTTGGGATTCCATTCTTCTCAAACTGCTTTTCATCAAAAACAGGAGGACTGAATCGGCTATGAATTTTTTCATATTGCAACCTGTTATTCGGTCGTTGAAGAGAGTGGCAATTATTTTTCATCTCGCTAATGTTTTTTTGTTTGTTATTTGGTTTTTAGGAGCATTAGCAACTAAGGCCATATTGCTCCAGGGATATGCTGCGGTCATTCCCTGACCTTTCCGCATCCTCTGTATTTGGTGGTCACGGACTTGAACTCCGGTCTAATCAAGAAGCATATGCTATGCATTGCTGCTCCTGCCCACGGAGGCGCCCATCTCGCGAATCAAGCCAAATGATCACAGAATATGAGCAACTTGCAATTACCTCATGGCGTTAATTCGCGAATTCTATATAATTCAAAAAGGCTTGTGGAAATGTTTTGTGGAATGATTAGTGAGAACAGAGAAGATGCGAGAAGATTTTCTCCATTGGGACATGGGAACAGAGCCGTGATCAAGGATTTGTTGACGGTACTTTTTGTTCTTAACAAATTCATGAAGTCATGAAGGTCTGCTTTGAGCTACTGCGTACTTGCAACTTTTCTTTGTTCAGCGGATATCCAAGAGTCTCCAGGTGCTTGCAACGCGTGAGATTGGGATGCTCCGGTGAACATGAGCTCATGAGATACGGGCTGAAATTCGTCCTGTGATTATGTTTACGGTAACAGTGTGTCTTTGCTCAGAGATTAATTTGTGGAGACTTGATAATTTTAATTATTCTGTCAGTGCTGTTGTGATTCTGATTGGAATAAGACCAGAGCTTGTTGGTGCCCACTTGAAAAATAACTAAACCTTGAGAAGACACTACTCATGCATGTACAGTTGTATGCAGGTTATAAAAGCCGCAGAAACTCATGTTTCCGCTTCTGCTTCTGAGTGTTTACTCAGCAGGAGGTTGAATTAGCATCTCAGTTTAGCAATTTTCTGCTGAAGTGCGGTTAAATAATTTAAGAGCTGAATTTTTGGTCGAAAGGAATCGAAATGTCCTCATCCATCAACGGATTTATAGACGGCTAACATGAAACAAAATAAATGCCTTGGGCGATTTCACGGAATCGAGACATAGTTAAAATTTGCAAAGATGTAATCTGTACAGCAATGTGCTGTGCAAATTATATAAAACACATCTTTGCCGATTTCAATTTACATAAAAACAGAATAAAAAATAGAATATACGGTTGTTCCTTGCGTTGAATATGTGAAAATACTGAATATGGCTCATTTATGACACACGCGGTTTAACTGTTATCTTGGATCTGAACGGGAAGAGTTGCATAATGTTATGAGGGGCCTCTGAAGCCGGGTGATCAGCAGCGCACGCTCTTTGAGTAGACCTGGGTTCAAGCCTCTGACTGCTAAATACGGTCGATCTGTCAACCCGCACTGTACCAGCGTGCAGATTATGGTCCATTTCCCTCTACATGAATCGTTGAAGAGGCTTCCATCATGCAGTAGATTGATAATGGCTGCAGTTTTTTTTATTTTTTTTATGAGCTGCGTAAAATTGTTAAAATTAACTGAATTTGCGGTTTACACAGATGATTCTTATGTACGGTGTTTTCAGAATTTTTCAGACCACAGGAATGGAGCTGGAAATGAAGAAAATTCTATATTCAGGTTGTTCTATCTCTTTCTGTAGCAGTGGTTATTGGACGTAGTCAGTAGGCTCGAATTACTGTCGACGCACCCTTATGGAAATGTACCGTAGCCATTCTGTAAATAAAACTAGATCTTTAGATGAAAAACTGATAGTATTAGCATTTCTGTAATCGGAACTTAAAATACTTTGTCGTGTAATTTTAAGAATAACTTAAATGTTGACACAGATTAAATGTCATTATGCTTTTTTTTACACTTGAAAATGACATTTATTTGTTTGAGAGACCGTTACGAGATGCAATTGAGAATCAATATTTTTTCCATGGTTTTAAAGTTTTAGGTCCACTTTTAAGTGAAAAGTGTATTGGCTATAAATGAAATTTGTATCTTTTCGGCACTGAAAGTTTCGAAATGTTATCTGATCTTCACATTCATTTTTTATGGGGTATTTTCCTCCTCCATCACTTCAGGTAATAGCTTATTGTTTGTAGGCTTACAGCAGGCTGTAGAGGATCTCATTACTGTGCTTCCCCCCAACGATTATTATTATTGTTGTTGGAGATTTTAATCTCCTCGGAGCCTTTACATTAGATTTCTCGCAACTTATCTGTTTCTCGAAGAATCTTTTATTTCTTTGATCTTAAACAATCATAGCATTTTCCTTATAGAGATACTCATTTGCTCCAATAGATTTAATAAGTTGAGTATTAAATGTTTAATAAATATGTAGTACTGAATCCCCCTGTCCGTCATGCAAGTACTTTTTTCTTTGTGTTAATTCATGTGACCTCAGTCCTGTAACTTTTCTGATGGCCAACATAGAAGGCGAATTGGGATCGTATTAGAGGTGTTTAATGACTAAGCATATAGAAAAGCTTTGGAGTATCTCTTGCTTTGAAATACAACGTTATATGCCTAATGGCATATACGCTACTGTACCAAAATAAATCGAACACCGTCACCTTTGTAATATGAAGAAAAAAAATAATGAAAAAATTAATATGGCTTAGTCCCCACTTTGGTGCCAATGACAGCGTTGATTTCGAGTGGAACGTTATCAAGCAGTTCTTTTTAGCCAGTAGTAAGAATTTATTTCCTTTTTTCATTGAAGAGCGCACTGTCCGGCATTCCAGTTCATTCTATAAGTGTTTGATCTGATTCTGGTCTGAACTGTGGGTGAGCCAAGAAAATTTTTGAATTCCATTTTCCTCTTTCTAGGTTTTTACATTCATTTGCGATGAAGCGTTATCGTGCTCAAGCATGGAAAACCATTTCTTCATAACTATCTACCACCTGCCGAAGGTAGGTGGTAGATGACTTTCATCAACCGATGAAATACCACCACTTTGCTTATTGGAGGCTTGAAGTGGTGAAACCCATGTTTAGTCTCTAGAGCAAAGTTTCCGGCACCCCCCTCCCCCCATACTTCTCCTTCAACCCATGCACGGTACTAAGTACTATAGGTGTTGATACCTTTCGTGTTTGGTGTTTTCATAAAAAAAAAAAAAACTGCCCGAGTTTGGGCACCACCTAATTGTCCAAGATGTCCAAGAGTAAAATTGCCTTTAGACGCAATTTTACTCTTAGCAGCAGCTGGCCTGCCTTTGCAATAGATTATCGCTGTAATCAGTGATACGGGTTAGAACACAAGAAGCTACCATAACCTCCCCCGAACGTCATTATGGATACACTGCGGAAGGTGAGGTTCTTCATGCATTTTGAACGCCTGTACCCAACCGTCTTATCTGAAGGCTGTATAACACAACTTTTCGCTCCACAGGACCTGTTTCTGCTGTTCCATGATCCAAGAATAATGGATTAGACACCTCCAAAAATCAAATTTGGCGTTCGTTGCTGCGATGTAGAGATTTTGATCAAGGGTTCTGCCATAAAAACCAACGCCGTGGACACTCTTGTGCATAACTGGAACTTAATGTAACGTTTTGCAAATGCATCGCTAATCTCTCTTTCATCACTTTTTTTCAGGGTGGTGATTCTTATCTGCCAGATTTTTATTGACTCATTTCGCGCCCTCGTTCTTCTGCCTTTTCCCTAAATTGGCTGTGATTGATTTTGTGTTATCGTGTGGCTGTTGCCCTGACAAACTTACGACATGGCACCTAATAATTACGATTCTTTGACTCGTTGTGAGTTTCCACAGCTTATCCTGATTGCGATATATTTTCCATTTCCTAAGTATTTCAAAAGTGTGTAAGCAATAAAAAAATATGTGCATTTGCTTTGCACCATCCAGTTCGCAACTTTCATTGTTTTTTGGAGGGGAATCCAAATAACTGTAGTAGGGTAATGTGTATATGAAGGTGTATTATTAGCGTAACTATTGCAAAGGCAAGCCAGCTGTTGCTAAGACCTCCAAAAAGGTATCTTATTGTTTCTATCAGCAATTTATTCTCAGCTGCCTCCGCTTTTCTTAGTAGTTATTATTATTATATAGGGTTATAATAATTCTAAAATAGGGTTAAATTATTCTACCAATAAGTTGATCTTCCCAAAGAAGTTTTATTGTGAAGGTTCATACGCTCGTAGGTTAATCTTTTCTTCTGTAACCAGGTTAACAATATTCTGCTGTTTTCCTTATTGTCAGTTCCGAATGTATTTGGTTTACACAACATCCCCATCTGGACCACTAATACCTGATTTTCGCTGAGAAGATTAATAAATAGATTCATCACAACCGTTGTTCTATAATGGAAACAAATCTAGAATCCAGATTCTACAAGCAGTTATTTAATTTCTCCGTGATCTCCAGCTCTGTGTGGAATAAAACAGGATTTTAATTTTTATTAGTTTTGCACAAAGTTTGAAATGTAATTGGCACATTTTTTTTCCAATTTATATTCAGTTTTGCTTCAATACAATAGCTATACAATCGCTGCAGGCTTTCGACACACATAACTTTTCCACAGCCTTTATCAGGTGTTATTGTGGCCAATTCGGGCATATTTTCAATAAATGTAAGTAGTGTACCGAGGCCAATTATGGAAATGTATTCGAAAAACTCTTAAAGGACTTTGTTTTGTCTTTTAGACTACTGTGCAGATTGCGATGCTAAAACTTTGATTCTCTTAGTAATTGTGTTCGTAGAGAGAAACTATATTTGCCAAAGTCTAGCAGTCTTTATTTTGAAATTCTTCAAAAATTCTGTCCACGAGAATGGTTTTCATGACACAACCATTGCATAAGCAATTGCTTTCACAGCATTATCGCTTACGTGACAAGCATTAGTGAATATGGACTGATAGAAATACTTGTTTGCCAGTTCAGTTTATATTTCCGACAAGTGTGCCTTAAATTCCTTGAATACATCTGTTGCTTGCAAATTAATCACGTGCCATTTTCACTGATATGTAAAAAAAAGGCCTTCTCCACAATTTTATGTAGCATTATAGTTTTAATTAGTATAACGTTAAACGAATAATACCATTCAGCTGCGTAATCGATACATAATTATTGAACATACTCATCACAGGCCTCAAATTAATGTGTTGGCTAATTACCGAAACAGTCACTAAATAGAAGCGTATTGGAGAAGCCCAAACACGTTTACAGTGATATTCGTTAATATATCAATTATAACAAAACCCATTTACAGGCAATCCTCCATTGTTAAATAGAGAGTAAAGCGAATTGCTTTTAGAAAATGATCGTGCAACTTTTTATACTTGATGACACTTTTGTGATGGCACGTGCGCTATCCTTTGAATTAAAAAAAAAAAAAAAAAAAATACGCCCTTCATATTTTGAGGGAGAGAGCTGAAATGTTTAACGATTAACAATATGGACCCAAATTATCTCCATTCTCACAGAAAATAGAGGCCGTTATAATAGAGCATAAATTTAAATATCCTAATTGAATAATAATGTAGGTACTCGCTTTCTATGGGAGAATATTTTTGAACTTAACTGCATTAAGCTCTTTTATTATAATATTATAGTTTAATAACTGGTTTAATACACTTTATCAGGGTGGCAGCAGCGAAGCGAGCGAAATTAATATTGGGTCGTCTTTTTGTTGATGGCTTAACATAAAGGCCGTTGATTAGAAAAACGCCCTGGCATTAGACAAGATAGAACTCTGTAATATGACCCCTAAACATGGAAGTAAAGTCATTTTAGGGAAAGAGCCATTTGCTTGCTTCATTGATTAGCCTTAATAAACCTTTTATATATTATTTTATTATAATGCGATGAAACTTTATGTCACTAACCTCACATGTTTATACCACTAATAAAACTGTTTCGCACATACCTAAAATAAAAATAGAATTATTACCAATAAATGTAATTTTTATATCATTTTTTGTTCCGAAACATGCGTAGATACGGACGCACAAGTACATTACGAGTTATGCCAAGATAAAGCAGGGTAGGGCAGCGTATGTTAATTAAATGAATAGTAAGATAATATTAATTCAGTATACTCCAGAAGGTTCATCCCAATGAATACCACATATGAACAGCCAGTGTACAGCCAGTGAACTAGGTGAAGAAAGGCAGGGATCCCTAACAATCCTTCATTTATTCAGTGGCTCAAACAGATTTTTTCTAAAGCTGTCCTATTTCATTTGCCGCATGAAATGAATTGGTCGGAAAGATGCCATACTAAAAGGAAAATGTTGAAATTCCTTTTATGTGAAAAAAAAGTTGTACAGTAGCTGTTTAGCTACTGAAGAGGAACATACTTGTCGTTCCAGTTCATTCCATAGGTGTTCGATCCGATTGTGGTCTGAACTGCGAACTCGTGTATACGAGGGTGTAGTCAAAAAGGTCTGATAACAGAGTATAAAGGTACAAAATTCTACTTTTTTATTATTATTATTTTTCGATGTATTCACCCTGAAGTTCAATAAATTTATTGTATTTAACCTGAAAATCCTTGAAAAATTCTTCAGATTGAGAATCCAACAGGGCTTCCACAGCTGCTTTTAGCTTTTCATCAAGAGTTCCACGAAGATGAGCCTTGAGATTTTTGAACAAAGAATAGTCGCTTGGGCCCAGATCTGAGCGCTACGGGGAGTGATAATTGTTCGAATCCACAGTCATGATTTTTTTCCCTATGTAATCCGAGTTTTGTACACGGATGCTTTGTCATGGAGAAGCAAAATCTAATGAGTCAGCTTTCCTGGTCTTTTCCCGAATTGTAGCTTTAAACATTGGCATAAGGCATAATATTATATTATTGTGCATTTAGAAGTAAGGTAATCAATTACAACAAACATTTTGTGTAACTCAGGAAATTAGGGCAAACACTTTTTGATGACTGGGTGTGAAACTTTTTCGAAGTTGGAGAACTCTTGTGCTCACTGCATTTTTTCTAATCTGGAATCACAATCATAAAAATGTAGTAAAGATTAATCTTTATCTGGATGAGTGAGAATTAATTTCATATTCCCTTGTGATGACTCCACCCTTTGATTTTGTCATGAATGAAAATATTTCTGGAAATCCATCTTGTACAAGCATTCGACATTCTCATATTCTCATGCATTTTTCATGAAATGCTTCCATGGAAAATGTTAAGCACTTTTTCAATCTCCGACACTAACGATTGCAGTTGTTTCAGAATCGAGAGCTTCATATGGTCGACCAACCCTTGAATCATCAACTGACTACTCGCCTCTTTTGACCTCTGCCGACCATCATCTTGCAAAGGTTGTGGTACTTTTGGTGCGTTAGCGGGTGATACTTCCTCAAACACTAGTAATTTTTTCATGGATTTCTTTAGCATTTTCTGCCGCCTGTGGTAATAAAATTTGATTACTGAATGATGCTCGATTTGCTAGATATTCATTCTTCTTCCACCTACTAACATTTTCTAAAATTTCATTTTAGAAACTGCATAAGACGTTAAAATGGAATTTTTTCATGTTATTTAAAAAAAAATAAGTTATTAAAAATAACCTATATTATAATTTATTAATACATTTTATATACCCAGTTCCTCTAACTTTTTGATCACCACTCGTACGTACTGGCTGGCTGTTTGAGAATAACTGCTCAGTGGGCACCCTTCCCAGAAATTGAGGAGAGGTTATGGTCAATTAATGCAACTGTCCTTCTATTCCTCTGACGCTTTCCCATCGGCCACCGAAAGCCTTGTCTTCTTCCGCCGAGATCGGCTAAAATTAAAGAGAACTTCAGTGATCTCTGCAGTCATTGATGCAATTTAAAGTGAAGAGCTTTCTAATTGAATTGCTAATAGTGAACCAACTAACTTCGCTGATGACATTATCGAATGAAATGAAATATTATTAACTGGCATCCGGGATAATATGGGACATTATTTCACAACAATAATAATTATATTTTACTTTGGGTTATTCCTATCATAAAAAAAAAATATATATATATCAGTGAATGAAATGTTTAGTCACAATCCTACATTTCTCTTGACTAACAGCACATTCTTTTAATTATCTATGTTTCAAGTAACCATACGAACTACAAGTGATCTTTATCTTATGTTTTATATATATATATTGTTTTAAAAAGCAATATATATAAAACACAAGATCACGGATAGTTCTATAAATATCAACCCACTATGGCCGATTTTTCTCCTCTAGATTAATACACGTTTCTATATGCTAACGGAATTATATTTTATGTTTTGAAAATTTAAATTCTTTTTTATAAATAAAAAAAAGTCCTTCCTAACATCAATCGCGTTCCGAAAATTCTTTTCCTACCTCTCTCCCTTCCTTACCATTAACAGCGCTTTCTGGTTTGAAATTTTGATATTTCAGAGATTTACAAGTGAACTTCAGAAAGCAGTTTTGAACAATTTAATTCATTAAACGTTGCGACCACCAGGAATGAATTTTCTTTGGAATAGAAAAAAAAAAGCTATTACGAGCTTGAAGTGTGCAGTGAATTAAATACTAATGGCATTGTAGGTCTCATAATAATTCGATTAAACGAGTTGACCGGTGTTTAAAATTGCCGAATTTAATTCTTTATTACTGTGAATCCGCAAGCGAAGAAGAAAAAAAAAAAAAAAACCATTTCGAAATAGGTTATTTTAATTTACAATTTTGAAATAATCGGTCTGCATAAATGCTTAATGGCCATTAGTCTATTTTAGTTATGTTATTTATCTGAAAAATATATATGCCTTACTTTATCACCCTGTACTTTGCAATGTTTGAATATTTCTTGAAAGAGATTCAAAACTAGATCTGGAAAGTGTTAACGCTTTCAGATTTTGTTTAACGCAACACGCTTCCGGTAAATTTGCACTATTTGAAGAACGACCTGACTCTTCTTCTAACCTTATCCAATGTAAGTGAGGTCAGCTCTTCTAGTCGTATTTCTCTCTCTGCACTCGTTCCTGATATTCACCTTTATATTCACCTCCTCCTGTGTGCTCCTATTGATTAATCCAATATCGTCAGCATATTAAATACCCGGATTTCCTCCTATTAACTCATTAAAAATCATTGTAACAAAGTATGGGCTTAATGCGACTCCTGGTGCGGGTCTACTCTTGCTGGAAACGTTCCTGTTTCCCCACAGACGCTTCTTACACTCGTAATGATCTTTTCATACATATTCTGCATAGCCCGAATATACCCACAAGGGACGCTCAGCTATATTACTTCCCTTGGGACTCTATTATAGTTCTTTTCTAAATCGAAAAAGACTACATGCATATCAGTCCTCTCCTGTCTGAAATTCTCTATAAATTGTCTCACTGTAAAAACTTTTTCCATTGTCGATCATCCTGGCATGAAACCAAAGTGGTTTTCCGAGATTTCTGATTCCTTCTTTAACCGGCACTTCACGCTCCTCTCCAACAACTTCTTTCTATGGCACCTAAACTTAATTCTTCGCAACTAGCACAACTCTCAACAGCCCCTTTGTTTTTATAAATAGGAACAATTTACTTCTTCAATTAATCGGGCATTCTTCTCGTATTAAATATCTTGTTAAACGGTCTAATTAGTCATCCAGTATCCGTTTATGGGCCTACAGCTTTTCCTGTCTTTGTCACGTTCTCTTTATTAGAATCGAAATTTTCTCAATCAAAAAGCCATATTCAGTGCTACCTCACCATTTGGTTTTCGTATTGCCTTTTCATTCATCAATTGCTGGTAGTAACTCTTCTGCCTGTTTATTTCCATTGGGATTGTTTGGACCGTTGACGCGCCTGATGTTTTATAAATTTCTGTTTTTCCTTTCTTTGTCCGATCAAGTTTATACAGCATATATGAATTGCACCTTCCTGCATGTCAACTTATTTTAAACGTAGTCACATGTTTTGCTTCACTTAGTTCTCTCTTTGCTTTATTCTCATTATTGTGTCTGCTGTGACATATTGGAAAAAAAAAAAAAATAGAAATTACACACCTCTGCACATAAAATTAAACCATTGACTATTTATATACTGCAAAAACAACCATCAAACAGTTACTCTAAGGCATCAAATCGTCATGCATAGCAGTAATAAAAGTAAACTGAAGTTTACATAAAACGGTGTATTTTATAGCATCTAATGTTCGAGTCCCTTCACAACGAGTTGCCATACGCATGTACTTAGAATAAGGAGCACTTTCCCAGAAGAGAAGTATACTTCTGTTTATTCTCAGTTGAGTGCAATCACCCAGACGTCACCATTTCGCAAAATGAACGTCCACTCAGTTTCATCTGGGTGGTGGCAATCAACTGAAAATAAATAGCAGAATATTTCTTTTCTGAAGAAGTACTTATTCGAAATGCATGAGTTGGGCAACTCATTGTGAAGAAATACGCACTATGAGATATTATAAACGTTGATATCGTTCTTTACTCTAGGGGCTTGCTAGGCACACCCAGGGTCCTGAGCTGGACATCATCCTTCTTGGTGATTCCCTTCTACTTTTCTCTCTCTCTCTTAGTGTAATTTGAATTTTTTGCTAGTGCATCATAAGCCTCAGGCTTCCTTTCACCATGTAGCTAATAATATCTCATTTTGTGCAAACTTCGGTTTATTTTCATTACAGTTGCCTACAGTTGGATGTCCTAAAAAAAGCACAATCGGAGAAGACACTATTTTGTAAAATCTTTCTCCAGACCCTTTTATATCATCCTAGAATATTACAGATTCTACAAAATTCGGCATACCTGTTGGTGGTCTTCTTGTGTGATTTAAATTACCTTGTTCGCTGAATAAATCATTAATAATTATTGGATAAATTTCTATATTTAATTTATTGACTATAAAATTGTTTTTCGTGCTCAGTAACTTTATGTAATAAAGTTAATTAGACTGGCTCAGTTTTTCAGTTGAAAAACTGAAGCAGTTTAATTAACTTAAATTTTTTGTATTTTACTGGTAGGTGTAAGCGAAATAATAGTCCCAATATGCACATCACTGCACTTGAATCTCATTATGAGATAAATCTTACGCCAAAAGACAATTTTATTTTTCGCTGTGTAAATTCTGGCGTGCTGCTTCCTAACTCCTCATTTCAAGCCAACACGTTGTCATTCTCTTCCAAAAGTCGCTTGTCGTTTATTAATAATGATTTATGAAATGCTAGCCTGTAATTCTGTGTTACAGACGTAGATTATTTTATATACTTTCAAGCGGTACTGAACTATTTTGGTTATTAAAGTAAGAGAAGTTCGCACTAATGAAAAACTGGGGTGGGGGGAATTATGGTATGTTAAATAGCTGGACTGTTAAGAACTAAACTCTCCAGTAAAGCTTTACAATAATGATTCTTCTGAAAATGCATAGCTCTAAGACTAAGTAATGTAATATGATCTATTTTGTTTACTAAAAAAACTGCAGTGTTTAATTTTTGTCACAGAAGGATAGTTAAAAGTTTTTCAGGGCATATTGTTTTTAATTAAATTTCTAAAATGAACGTTCCACTTTACCTTTCTTTTAAAGTGCAATAAATAAAAATGGGCTGGATTAAATTTATGTTCTTAGTCAAAAGAAAATGGCAAACTACATTTATTCAATAATGTAGTTCTATTGTAACCATTTGAGTATTATTTTTCTTGTTAAATTTACTGTTTGTATTCTGATACGGTTGATGTATTTTGAACATTGTGTCTTCAGATGCATTTTGCACATTATAGTGTCTGCTATAGCATATTGAAAATAATGTAAGAATTATTACTTTAGTACACTAATTAATCTGTAATTATATTTGTAAAAGCAATAACTGGAAACTTATTTTAATTTATTCTTTTAAAAATGTACGATGCAAACTGAAATTGTAAGCCTTAATTCACAATTTTTATACCTAATCCGCTAAAAGGTTTCTTTCTTCGTCAAATTTGAGAGGTAAGTGCATTCGCCTGCATGCATTTTACATCAAATTAAACGTTGAAAGCCACAGATTTGTCTCGAAATTAGATCAAATACACTGAAAGCAGCGGTAGCCAAGAACTATGGTTTTGTACATTACGCATGCTCAGACGACAAAGCCGAAGACAGTTCAAAAGTTTTAACTTATTTAACTAAATTACTTGGTTTCTACTCTTTCGTATTCCGTCTTGTAGAATTCAACATGCGTTTATGGAAACAAAAGCACAGTTCTGTTATTTGGCCATATTAAAATTCCTAGTTACTGGTCGTTTTTGGTCATTTTTTTCTTAATACATGACTTATTTTTAACCAATTATTCGACATCCGTTATGTTAGAGAAAAATATGCCTCATTATGAATGAAGTATATATATCCTATATGATAACTGTTGTGTATTGGTAAAGGTGCTGTTTTATTCCTTAATAATTTAAAAACAAAACATTTATAATATTTTTAATTATTAGGGAAGGAAGGAAAGTAAAAGTTTTAATGGGTTCTTCAAACAGAAACTCAAATGGGAGTAAGTAAGTTTTGTGCTAGAAATGCTTATATAATTGCAGCAGACTATATGACCTTTGCATAAAGACATATTTAGCATATATGTAAGGGGGTCCTCCTTGACAGTGGGTTTGCCACTTGTTTGGAGAGGTGTAAGTTTGGACGAATGCCATTTTTAGTATTGTGTACATCATAATGCGAACCACTTCTGTTATCAGAAGGAAGCCAATTGTTTGTATCGATGATTGTAGAATATTTCCCTGTTATTCCTACTTGTTGTTCTTACATCAACTACAATTTCTCTTTAAGACAAAGTATTTTTACATAAAATATGGAGTCGAGCAGTACGTCTCACGCTTATGACCAGGAAAAGACAGCTGTTTAATAACACTTACTGCTCAAAAATCTAATGCAAGTAGAACGTGGGTTATCCAAACCGGGGCGGATCATTTCTAAAATTGCAGAACTAAGCTTGCTGGCCTGACAATGATTACATTACAATATCATATCCTTTTTAATTGGGAGGTTTGGATTATTATTCTAGGCGCAGATATGCGTCTAGAACAATACCAAAAACAACCACATGTCTGAGATAGTGGACTTATTTAGGCAATAAATTGAATGATCGTCACTAAGCCACTAACGTCAGTGAAAGCATTTCGAGGACAAGTATCTGCTGCCCTGTAGTTACGTGATATCTTCTTGTAGAGATGGCATGAGCGGTGCTTTAAACTGTAAAACATTCAGTGGAGACCTTGAATAAACAAATAAATACAATAGTGTCTGGTATAAAAAATCAGGAGGACGTTGCAATCTAGCATATAGAAAGCAGATGATTACGGTCTAATTGCGGTTTACGGCGTGCAGTTTACTAAACGTTGTAAATTGCAATTACGAATTTTATTTTCAGAAATTGTTCAGAATGTTGCAGAAATCATTGAGCACGATTGTTTTACTAAAAGTGAATGGTTTCTGTTAATCAAACTGCAGAACTAATGAATTTTCTCGCTAATCTCTACCATGAAAATGTGGACTTTTACGTCTAACCCGTTGTAAGTATTGCATTGCACAGTGTTTTTGGATTCTGATGATCAAAAACTCACATTTCGTGAAAAAAAAAAAAAAAATCCTTCCCGCCACAGCTAAGGAACCCGACGAGTTTAACAACTTTGTTAATGTTTAGTACTACGAAATTTTCTGTCTTCATTCCTTAATGCATTTGAAGGTTAAATAAATGGAATTTAGAATTTAGTAGTCTTTTTATTGTATTTAACTTAAGCGATAATAATTTGATTTGTTATTCCCAGCTGCGAAATACTCCACAAGAGCATTATAAAATGTAATTGAATGAATTTCAGATTAATATGGGAAATGCCACCAACAGGTATTCCGCCACTCTTTTCCGAAAGTTATTTGCAAATAATGCCAATTTTTATCATTATGCCAGCTATGTTAATCATGAGATTTACTTCAGTGATTTATTTATTTTTATCTCTTTAATGATAATAGTTTAGTATTCGGCAGCCGCTAGTTTGCGTTGATTGATTCTCCTGTGCACGGACGCAATGTTTTCCGTGGCTCTAATCGTTTTAAGTGATGTCGTTAATGGTTTAAATATTAAACAAAACACAATATAAATGTGCTTACATAGCCTATTTCAATATCTTTGAAGGAAATCAAGCGAACGAATGAAAAAACAAATAATAATGATAATGAAGAAAGAAAGATTTTAAAAGCACTGCTTTTGGTGGTCGCATCATTAGAAGTTGAAATTTTTCGAAAACGTACGACCCAAAATCATACAAATACATACATTAGATTTACTTTATGCTCAATACATGCAAATCTGAAATTTTAATTATATTTTTTCTTATTAATAAAAATCTTGTTGTGAGTGCTCTGTCTTAAAGCAAGTCAGTACATTTGGGAACGTTCTGGGAACTAAACAGGTTAATTTGGTGGTTAGTTACTGCGTCCATGGCCGCTTTGCGAGAGATAGAAAATTACGGAATAATTCACGAGGAAAAGCCTTTCACCTCTGCTCGAGTCCGACTTACTCAAAGACATGACAAATTCTTCCGTGTATAATTGGATCTGAACCCTGACTAAGTCACTATTGATAAGATGGTCTGTTATAAGAATAAAAACACAATTAATTGAGCCAAACAGGTATAAGTAAGCTCAATTTCTTCCACAAGAAAGAAGGTTAAAGGGACTGAACTTATATGTAATTGTTAAAAAATTCTACTTATGATTGGTCAAACCTAGTTTAGATTCAACCATCATAGCACGCTATATGCAAAAGAACTAATTTTTATATAATATTCTCACTTTGATTATGGGGCCAATCCATTTCATATTATACGTGGTATGGGATTGTATGATATCATATTTTCATAATGCTTTACTGCTCTGGATTATAACTGCCTCGGGTTGGCATATGATCGGCCATTATCGTTATCACAGAAGCATTCTGACAACAGCACACTCCATTTGTTCTCAGAAAATGCAATCAACTTGTCGATTACTTATATATATAAATTTTTTATATCGTTTCTTATAATACTTAAATGCATCTATTGCATAAAACGAAATTCCAAAATGTTGTGGGATGCCTCCAGGTATATACCGTGAATTAGTAATTAAATTCACGAAATCAGCTCCCGCTGCCGAACAACTTTTGAATATTCTCACATAACTATTCCAAACATAGAGGATACATTTCTTTGATTATTCGGGTCGAACTTTTGGTTCTGTCGTGATTCCCAAGTGATTGATGATAGAGAACGAAATTTAATATTGGCAAACAAAAGATATTCTTCGAAAGATAGAATTACATTCAGTCTCAGACACACGCATATGTAAAAAATACCCAGCGTGCGTATGGATCTTCTCTGTCATTTTTATGGCATTAGTAGGATTTGTTTTCAGGAAAGAAAAAAACAGGACCGATGAGAGAGGTATTGGTCGTTGCAGAGGAAGTTCAGCGTTGATATTAATGAATAGTTTTTTGATCTGTTTATCTGGATGCGCGTGTGTAATTTGAATATTTTAAAACACTTTTCGTCTGAATGGGTTTTTTTTTTCGCTTGTATATCCTCTGAGCACTTTTTTTTTCTAATGTTTATTTTTGTGCTCACTTTGTAGTTAAAACCTTGATTATCCATTTTAGAAATTATATGAGAGATGAATCAGGTGGAAGGCGGAAAAAAACTAAATCCTATTTCCGCACTAAATTACTTTTACTATAATTGTGAAAGGCAATCGATAGAAAGAAAATTAAGTTTGATCCAATTTTTTTCTTAGATACTTCTACGAACAATACAGTAATAGGGAAGGAAGAAATGGAGTATGTTGAAGAAATGGAATTTCGATAAATTTCAAAAGGAAAGTTTAAAATGCATTCCTTTTAAAATTATTATCTAGAAAAAACTGAAAGCGCAGGAGACGGTGTGTGTGTGTGTGGGAGGAGGGGGGGGGGGAAATAAAGAGAAAGAGAAGAAAATGCCTTTGTTAAATTCCATTGTGCTATGATTGATGCGAAAAGAAAAATATATCTTTATGCTGCAGTTTCCGGCCTATGTTGGAAGCCTTTGAAATATTCGCAGTAAGATATCTAAATTTATGCAAATTCCTGGATTAGCCCCGTGCACGTCAATTTTGTATCGATTCTGTATGTACTGATTTCTGGGTTTCAAAGAATTCTGTAAAAGAGAAAAACGTGTAGTTCGCAACCGATACCTCAAACTTCATTAGTTAAGCATTTATTCAAGGAAACTTCGGTCATTGCTATTGTCAACGATACAGGGACATTTGATTGATTTCTCGATGGCAGTAATGAAAAACGTGAGTATTGTTTTGATTTGATGTTAATATTTCGGTGTGCATCCTTTGCTGTAAGTATTAAATCGGATGCGTCCAACTTTTTTTTTTGCCAAAGGCCAAAAAAGATAAAATGCGGAAGGTCGCGGGTCGTGTACACCAAAAACCGTTTCAAATATTATTACTACTACGGTAGGATGTTTCAAATTCGGAGATTAAAATTTTTCAGAATTTAGAGAGCATATTTCAATTATTATTGAGTACAAATAACTGAATTTAATTATATCAGAACACATTTATGGTTACTATCTTGTTCTTTCACTTGTTTTCGTGGGGAAAAACAGCATTTAAATTGGATTTATCATGCAATAGTCTTAATTCCTACAGCAGAACAAATTTATATTTCTAACGAGTTTCCGTGGTATTGCACTGCTTTCAACTGATAGCTTTAACTGTATTATAACATTGAAAACTGATTTCGTATAAAGGCGAAAAAAGAAACAATTCTTTAAGTCTAGTTTGTTTACGAGTTGTCACTAGAGACGACCTACTTTAGTGACAACACCAGAGCAGGTGGTCTCTAGCGACCAATTAGTCCTGAAACAGGCTGCCATAGCAGTCGCATATTTTTAAAAAATTTCAAACAGAGGCCATCTGTTTGAAAATAATGCAATACCAGGGCAACTCTTTGCAAAGGCAAGTTTGTTCTCCTGTGAGAATTTAAGACCATTGCATTATCTGTGCCCGCAAAAACAGATCAAAAGAAAAGATCGTCCAGCAAGCATCTTATAAAGAAAGAAATGCTGCAGGGACCTTAAAAGAATCCATGCAAGAAGGAGTAACATTTCTTTCTTTATAAGTTGTCGGCTTTGACACTAGTGCCAGATTGCTGTATTAATATATCCACATTATTATTTAGCGTTGAAGACACTAAATAACAATAATATAAACATATCGCTGCAAAGGTAGTTTTAGTTTTTATAGCGGGTTCGCTAGTTATTTCTTTTTAATTACGTATATATTTATACATTGTATAAATGTATAAATCTTGTATAAATATAGTCATGTATAAATATTATATGTATGCATGCCGACCCATTTGCTTCACACAGGAGAGCGTGCCTGACTTAGTGAAACATATGCACACTCATATTAAACGCTTGGATTGTGCACACCTAAAACTTTAGTTTGGGTAGTGGTGATTTCACGATTTACCTAGGTTCGAATCCCATAAAGTCATCCTTTAGTTAATTCGAGATCGCGGGCTGTTGGACGACTTGAAGCCGGACAGAGGCGCAGGCACCACACGTTGGCTTAATCAGTTGAAATACTGCAAGAGGACGTGATCTTTGAAAGCCAAGAGGAGGACATCAAAGGAGAGCTTAGGGATGAGATGGTTTCATCATTGGCAACTCTTCCAGAAGAATCTTATAACCATAGACTATTGAAAGTGCTTGATGGAAGATTAGATTTCGAGGAGCTGGATAAATTTTTTCTTAATCTGTATGGTTTAAGAAAAACCGTACGGATTAAGAAACCTGGAGGAAAGAAGTCAATCGGGAGGGAAAAAATCAAAGTTAAACAAGAAGCAGATGAGGAAGAGAGAGTATGCACAGATGCGCTCTTCAAGTAATTGATAATATTAAACTAGGAGATTGGGATACTGGTCATGATCCTTTTTTCACATTTTCGAAAGTCTTGTTTTGTCCCGAAATTGAGCCACGTAGAGAGGGATGAGGTGCCAAATAAGGAAGTAGCTAGAGCAATCCATAAACCCCTGTTAATTGAAGATGGTTTCCCAGCTGCAAAAACATCTCCAGGGCCGGACAGTTTAGCTCCTATTATGTTGCGGAATATTCCGGTAGCAGTGTTAAAAGATTTGTTTCCTATTATATTATATTCTGACAAACTACTGGAATCCTTCTACGAGGCGTTAACAATATTTATTCCTAAGAAAAAGGACCCTAGTATCCCGGCAGATTTTAGACTGATTTCTATGTAATCAGTGTTACTCAGGACTTACCATAAGATTATCCAATGTTACTGTTTGATCCACGTCAACGGGCTTTTGTTCCGGTTGACGGAACAGCTGAAAATGTTTATCTATTGCAAAATATATTTTCTGATTCTCGATCTAAATTAAAGTCATTACATTTGGCAACCATGGATCTCTTGAAAGCCTTCGATTCAGTTAGTCATTCCGCCGGCATCACTATGAGATTTAGAGGTAGACGCCATTGCATAGCACCTACAAGAGGGGCACGACAGAGTGATCCCCTCTCACCCTTGTTATTTAACATGGTAATAGATCTCCTCTTGAAAGATTGGAGGGAGAGATTGTTAATGCATTGGCCTTTGCCGACTGGTGCAAAAGCTGGACTTCAGAGTTTATTAGACAGAATTCTGTCGTTTCTATATAACAGAGGTTTTGAGGTTAACAGGAAAAAATCACGGACACTGTCCTTTGTCCCGTCTGGAAAACAGAAGAAGATTAAAGTGGAGTCGAGCAAATTCCTTTTTGGAAATAAAACTCTGACGGTTATGGAGTTAGAAGAGAAATGGGCATACCTTGGTGTAGAGTTTTCTGCATTTGGTAAAGCTAAGATATTCACAGATGTAGAGGTGGAGTTCGGTCGATTGAAAAAGGCACCACTAAAGCCCTTTTTAATTTCCAGACTATACCATAGATTGGTGTTAGGAAGAACCACAGCAGGTAGACCCAACATCAGGTTAGAAGTGCACTAAGAAAATGGCTAAGCCTACCCAAAGATATTTTTATTTATGTTCCATCCTTTCGGTGGAGCATCCCGATCATCAAGGTAAACAGCATGAATAATTTGCTGACTTATAATACTGCACTTGTTAGGAAGTTGGCGAATAGTAGCTCTTTTCAGGGGGAGAGGGGCAGTGTCGAGAAACTTCAAAAAGATGGCATAACAATAGTAAATTCTAAGAAAAAGAATGAAGATAGATGGAAATATCTATTGCACAACTCTGTCGATGGACGGGCACTGCGGGAGTCTTCCTTCATCTGTGGGTTGGAGATGGGACCCAGTTCCTGACTGGTCAGGACCCGTATTAATGCTCTTCCTACTCTCTCCATAACATCAAGAGGGTGGTCGGGAGATCGTAAATGTAGGGGAGGCTGTGATGCAGTTGAATCTCTTGCCCATATTGGTCTCCGGTGTCCCATGACACTAGGATAAAAAGGCATGATGCTGTGGTCGCCTTAGTTAACAATCTGCTGAGTCAGAGGGGTTGGAGGCGTACTGTATCGCGGTTGGAGCCGCGATACAGTACGGTGGAGGGCGTAAGAAAGCTGGACTTTGTCTGTACCAGAGAAAATGCAGCCTTTGTCCTAGATACCCAGGTGATGGAAGCTGGTAGCGGCCAAGAGGCATCGCACCGGTTAAAAATGAGGAAATACGATTTAAAAAGACAGACTTACGTTCAGCGTGGCAATAGACCGGTAGTATCCACAATTACATTATCCTATAGAGGTGTATGGTGTAATACACCAGCAAAGCTATTAACCGGACTAGGATTATCGGTGAGGGTGATCCGGGGGAGACAACTCTCCATGTCTGTTGCGTACTGTAGTTTATAGGGGTATCATACTCCATTACAACACATGAGAATAAAGTAAAAAATATATACAGGGTGATTCACTTGCAGGAGGTGTAGGCGGCCAAAGACGAATCGGACTCACAAAACATTGCAGGGTCCGAAATGCCTTCGTCATGCGGTAGAGGACGTTGAACGGGAGGTCGCGTGAACAGCGATCCCGCTGGAAGTGAGCATTTGCGAACCGTTTCTGTTGAAGAAACCAAGTAGCAAAAGTCCTCCGGAGTGGATAATCCGCAGGCTCCAATGATTGGACGCGTTGCCGATGGTATGAACTCATTTGGTTTGTTGACAGTATCCTCCATACAGTGGATTGGGAAATATCCAATCGTTGGCCTATCGCTCGAGTACTCGTACTCCGATTGCCTTCTGCAAGACGTAGGACATTCTCCTCATTGTTTGGCGTCCTCATCGTTCGCTCTCGATTCATGGTACCTTTCGTGAAACAACCCATCTGACGTAACCTTCTGTGCACACGTGCGAAAATCGTATGATGAAGAGCACGCCTGTGCGAGAAACGTTCCTGGTACAAGCGCAGTTCCATACGCTTGAATTCTCGTCCATCCTACTGCCTCGGGAACCGGTTCGCAAATGCTGACTTCCAGCGGGATCGCTGTTCACGCTACCTCCCGTTCAACGACCTCTACCGCATGACGAAGGCATTTCGGACTCTGCAATGCTATGTGATTCCGATTCGTCTTTGTGCCCCTACACCTCCTGCAAGTTTGTCGAACTGGTAGTGAATCACCCTGTATACACAGCTTCCTTTTCTTACGAGTTTGAAGAAGTAGTACTTGGACAACCTACTTAAATTTGAAAATAAGGTGGCCACTGAAAGACTGAAGGGTTTGAAAAGTCATAACTTGTTCATTTTTAATCTTTTTTTACAGGTTATAGAGCATCCCTTGGAGATTAAAATGGCTACGTATGATGTCTAGCAACGAGTAAAACTCGTTGGGTTTTTTTATTCCAGTAAAAGATCAATTATTGAAACTCAGAGAAAATACCGGCAACATTTTAAAGTCCTTCTAGCGATAACATGATTCGGAACCTAATCGCCCGGTTTGAAAGAACTGGATCAGTCGGCGATCTTCCAGGAAGAGGTCCTAAGCGCACTGTGTACACTGACGCAGCGGTGGAAGCTGTACGGCAGAGTGTCCGTGAGGATCCATCTGCCTCTACCCGTCGTCGCTCTGGTCAACTAGGCATCGCCAGAACATTCTGAAAGGGTGGTCAGTCTTTCAGTGGCTACATTTTAATCTCCAAGGGATGCTCTATAACCTGTAAAAAAAGAAAATAAAAAAAGATTAAAAATGAACAAGTTACGATTTTTTCAAACCCTTCAGTGGCCACCCTATGCAGTCGAGACGTCACGCAGTGTCGTCTCGACATTGAAAGCTGTTTAAAGAGACAGGAACCATTACAAGAAGGCGAAGGTCGTGTGAAGGGCACGTTAACTAGAACAGTAAGACGGAACGCTATGATGACCTGTCATCAACTATCTCTTAAGGTTTCCGGGACCACAGGTGAAAACATTTCCAACCGGCCTGTGCTAAGGAGGCTCATTTCAAGTGCTACTCAAGGAAGCCAATGGTTTGTATCACCTTAACCCCAAACCACAGTAGAGCTCATCAAAACTGACGGCATAAACATGTGACTTGACAATTAGGGTACAGTTCTGCTCTCTGAGCAGTCCCGTTCTAGTCTACAAACAGATTATAGACGTTATTTCATCGGGATACAACGAAGAATGCGGCACCATCCTTCCAAAATCAAAGAAAGGGAGGAACACTTAAGGTGTAGGCGGTCTTCTCGTGTGGTGCGGTTTAATGATGAACGGTCGCACCAGTTTGAGGTTTTTGATAGGGGGTTACCCTAACTGCGCAGAGGTACGGAGAAAAGATCCTCGAATCGTAAGTGCAAATTTCTAGGGATGCGGTTGGCCCAGATTTTCTTTCCATGCACACCTACAGCCAACTCCTCGGTCACTTGGTGAGCTGAGGGCTGCGCTGGTGGAAGATTGGGATTTGTTGCCACAGAATCTTATAGACATCTTTTATCGAGCATGCTTCATCTCTGTCAGGCCTGTTTCTCCGTACGATGTCATGTGACCTTGTATGGTAATTCTTATTACAACCTTTTAAAATTTCCCTTACAGCTGTCGTAAGTTTCTCGTTGTCTCCTCATTTTATCGTTATTCTACTTTACACCACCATACCAAATTTTCTGACATTTCATCGCAAGCTGCACGAGTTACACTACGTTTGTGATAATTTTCTCGAGTGGTATATTGTTGTATTCCTTAGTGTGTCATTACATATATGTGTATATATATTGGGGAAAAAAAGGAAGTAGTCTAATGCAGCAAATGCTAAACCCATGCAGAGCATGGAAAATAGAGTAAAAGAAAAAAAAACATGAGGAGATAGATAGTCATAGAAGGTAACAAAAACCCAAAAATAAGAACCGTGATGGGTAGTTGCAACTGCACTACCTCTATTGCAATAAAGATGTGGCTTCTCGTCAGGTGTCAACGGCCAGGAGTGTGAAGCACAAATCAAAGGGTAAATAGTTACAAGGATTAAAAGGGGGGTGGTGTAATTTCCAGAAACATATAGCTTATGTTTCTGGAAATATTAGTGAGGAGGAAAAGCTGACTGTTAACCCTCGCAAAACTGGCTACACCAATCCACTGATTGTTTTTGGAAACACACATGCATTTTCGTACACCGTTGCTATTATGTTGGTTGTCACCTGAGAAAATCTATGCCAGTTGTTAGATTATGTTATTCGCAAAACAGTATGAAACGCAAGTAAATGAGGCAGCCCTGACCTTTTATATAAATAAAGTTAAATTACTTTAGATTTTCTAGACTTTATCGATGTTATGAAAAAAATTGAACTGAATAACAAACACTGAACACGATTTACGAGTAAAAATCCTAATATAAAACGCAAATGAATACATTAGAATTATGGAATATTTTTAAAGCAGTAGTCATGAATGCATGTATACCATTAAAAAAAAGTACAGCAAGAGGAGGTTTCAAAGATGGATGAAAGCAGAGCTGGTCAAATTAACTAGTGCCGAAAAATATGGCGTGGGGAAAGTTACAGAGCGTTGAAAAGTATTAAAGATTATAATAAATATAAGTTGATCAGTAAAAGTACTGCAGAAATGGTTAGACTAGTTTAGGTAAATAATCTTTACTTCTTCACAGAAACAGATTTGGAGAAATATTCTCCACGAGAATTCTAGTTATGACATAATTGAAATATAATTACAGTGACTATCAATCAACTAAAGAAAAAATAGGTCACGAATTTAAATTCCAAACAGGACTAATCAATTTAAATTTGAACCATAATATATAACGCAAAATCCAAATAGCAGTAATTAAAATGCGTTAATTCTTTTACTCTCAGAATATGTAATTAAAACAACTATGATAGTAATTGTAATAATAAATGTTGTAAACATCCACCATCTTTTCATCATATTCGATAATTCAAACTTTGAATCAAGAATAAGCTGGTTAAACATTTTTCTATGGGAGCAAGGAACTACCCTCTCCCGGGCGGGGGTAGCTCCCGTAGGAGAAACTTGAAAGTTCAATACCCCTTAAACGGGGCATTGAAATTTCAAGAAACGCGAAGTGTAATGGTCTGTAACGTGTGTGTAACCGACGGTCGATTTTAGGTCTGTGAGGGGAAACCGGAGTACCCGGAGAAAACCTCACTCCACGGCCTGAGATCGACTAACTCAGCACCGAGTGGAAGAAGGCAGGAAAACTTCCTAAATACCTTCTGCTAGATTCGAACCCAGGTCCTTCCACTCGGCGAACAAGCACGCTACAACTGTGCTACCGTGGACCACACGAACGGTAAGCGCAAGTCAAGGTATATGCTTTACAGTTTCAACGTATTAGCGGTATCGTTAATAGGTAAGCGAATTGCAGTATTGATTTTCAGATGCTACGAACAGTACAAGCAATTTAAAATTGCGAAACTCCAATATCATTAATTAAAATATGTTAGTTCTTTTTACTTTTAGATTATGTAATTATAAAATTTTATAATAAATACTGAAATGTCAAACTTCTTGAATACATTACGGAATCTTTTGTATGATTTTTTTTTTTAGTGTGTGTCTGTCACGAACTCTAATCTATTTCACGAAAAAGGGTTAATTATCATGAAATTCTGCCCCGAGTGCCAAGCGATTTCCTCTGAGATATAGTGTACTATTTCTAAGCGATAAAGTTTAATTTTATATCTAGTGTCGTTTTCTCTTTAGGTAAACAAAAGTGGTTCTATGCTTCAAGTGTTAAAGGAAAGCTACCTTTCTTTTTTCAGAGTATATATATTAATTAATAACAAGCTACTAAACTTTTCAACCGCTTGGTCACTGGTGGCACCGCTCCTGCCTCCACGTAGCGGGACCGGTAACCTGGGAGAAGAAAGCCACTCTCCCAAGGCTAAAAGGAGTAAACATGGAATTTGACAATTTCCCTCCAATTGAGCCTCGGCGCTCATGTCCTAAATCAAATGATAATGACACATCACAGTCGAAAAGACAAGACTGACACAGAGCAAAAGGAATGTCCATCTTCCACTCCTTGTCAAATAAATGCATGAGTACACTCTCCCCATTTCTGATACAGAAATGTTTGGAAAGCACAGCAGGTTCACCTAAAATGGTGATTTGCTAATTGAAAGTGTGAGTCGTAAGCAATCAGAGAATCTGCTGAACCTCTCAACCTTTGGTGGTATTCCCGTTCAAGTTACCCTACATGCAACACTAAATGCCTCCAAAGGGATCATCACTGAATCCAAGAATTAAAAGAACAAAAAGTCACACATGCTAAGCGGATTATGATCAGAAAAGATGGCCAGCTTGTTCCAACGCAGAACATCATCCTTAAGTTTGGCACATCAAATTTACCATCGAGTGTTAAAGCCGGCTGCCTCAATTGCCGTATAAAACCGTCTGTCGATGGGATGCAGTGTGCCCAAACTGTGGTTCAAAATCCCACGCTGAAACACCACGCCTTTTCAAAGTCCTGTGAACTGTGGAAAACAGGAAAAAAGATCCAAAAATACAAAGTAGAGCGGAAAGTGACTTACCAAGAGGCAAAGAAGCAAATTATGCTTACTACACCTAAACACAGCTACGCAGCAGCCACTCAACCTGACAGCAATCTACTGAGGAACAGCATGTGATAGATAGTGCCAACAACACCAATTACAGTACCGCCAACTGCTTTGCAGTATTCCCCAGAATCCATAAAAACTAAAACAGCAGTCCCAATGCAGAAAAGTCTGCAAAATGGATACAAATGAAAACATCAACCCGGATGAGCCAATCTTAGATCTGTACGCAGAAGACGACATGGACACAGCGCGTCCTATCTTCTCGAAAAAAGAAAGAATAAAATTGGAGAGACAAAAACAGACTAGACCTAAAAAGCAGACTGAATCAAACACAACCGCTAAAAACAAATAATGGATCACATCATACAGTGGAACTGTAGTGGTCTATGTAGTAATATAGATGATATCCAACAGTATAGTCCGGTAAGCATATGTTTGCAAGAAACTAATTTACCACCGCAAGTAATTCCAAAAATCAAGAACTATACTGTATATCAGCATAATAGAAATAATAATACCACTGCGTGGCCATTCTAGTAAACTCAAGAGTCCCTACTAAACACATTCCCCTGCAAACTTCCTTAGGAATCATGTTAACAGTAGTTTCAATCTACCTATCACCAAACAAAGAATATACTTATAATGACCTAGAAGTACTTGTGCTACACATCCCTCCTCCATTTTGTTTATTTGGAGATTTTAATGCACCCCACATACAGACGAGGAAAAGTTCTGGAATCGCTGCTTGACAAACACTGTTAAATACTGGTGCTGATACTTACATTCATTTCTCCACTAGAACAACTACAGCTATAGACTTGACAATCCGCTAAACAGTAACCATTATCCGATAATTTGTGAAATCCAGGCAAATAATTCCCGCTTAAAATTGAAATTTTCCAAGGCCGATTGGAAGTTATTTGCTTTCAGTATCTCAATCAATGATGAAATTATCAAATTCTAATCCATCGATGATGCCGCAACCAAAAATCCGTACTGGTTCCTTTAAACATGCCAATCTTTGGTGGAGTGAAGCGTGCCAACTTGCCAAAAAAGAGAAAAACAGGGCATGGAACCTGTTTCGTAAAGACCCAACTATTGAGAACCTTATAAATTTCAAAAAACTGAAAGCAAAAGCGCGATTCGTAAGGAAAAAGGCGAAAAAGATTCTTAGATCCAATTTGCCTCTACTATAACGAAGAACACAAACAGCAAAATAATCTGGAAAAAAAAAAAAAAAAAAACTAAATGGTAGATTTCTCCCAGCATCCTCTCCAATACTGAGATGGAACGGACAAAATTTACCATCTCCAGTTGAAATAGCTAATGCTCTGGCAGAAAACTTTGCCAAAATCTCAGGTACAGCTGCATATGAACCATCGTTTCAGCAACTTAAATTTCAGTACAAGAATAGCACTCCCATATAATCAACCCTTTACAATGTTGGAGCTACAGGATGCTCTAAACAAATCAAGAAATGGGCATCAGGACCTGATGGTCTTTATTACCTCATGTTGCAATACCTAGGCATAAAGGCACTAAATTCCCTATTGCTTTTTCTGAATCGGGTCTTTTCCGAAAGCTATTATCCTCCCTCATGGTGTCATTCAACAGTGCTAGCTTTTCCAAAACCTGGGAAAGATCAGACCAATCCATGCACCTACAGGCCGACATCTCTTACCAGATGCTTGGGAAAGACATTGAAAAAGATGGTACACAATAGACTTGTATGGTACATAGAATCCCACTCAGTCATCAGTTGTAATCAATACGGCTTCCGCAAAATCTGATCCACATTATGGTGAAAGCTGAGTCTAACATACGGAACGCCTTTATTCGAAAAGAAGATCTTGTCATGGTGTGCCCGGATATTGAAAAAGCAAGACCTGTATGCCATAGGACTCAGAGGTCGACTCCCAATGATCATAGAGAGTTACCTTAAAAATAGAACTTTTCAAGTGAGTTATCGAAATGCTGTTTCGCAAACTCTTATCCAAAGAGAAGGTGTACCACAGGGATCGATACTCAGCGCTATCCTCTTTGCTCTTAGGATAAACAATTTAGCGCAGAAATCTATCTTTATGCTGATGATCTTGCCATTCACAGAATATCATTTGCAGCTTGCAATAAACACAATTGTGTCATGGACTTCTCGTAATGGTTATCGTCTATTAGCAATCAAAACTGCAGCCATTCACTTTTGTTAAAAACGCCAACTACATCCAGAACCTAAATTATCACTGGAAAATCAACCGATATCCGATTCTTGGGCATAACCCTTGACACTAAACTGAAATTCCAGAAACACATAAAGCTGAATATACTCAAAGTCATCTCATCTATGACATGGGGAGCTGATCGCTATACTCTACTCCACCTATACTGGGCCTTAATCAGATCTCGATTAGATTATGGTGCCCCTGTTTATGACTCTGCCCGAAAGACTCTGTTAGCCTGTCCCAATGAACCTCCACTCCACCTTCGAAGAAAGATGCTGCTCCTCAATTATGCAGTTAAAATATATAGCCTTCCATCTCATTCTATCTGGTCCTACCTCTTTGATCCACAATGGGTAAACATTTTCAGAATCCGTCTACGAGAACTGATTCAGCAGTTGACCAATTTACATCAAGACAGAAATTGTACACCCTCTATGGAAAGTGTGTATACCTTCATGTGATGACTGCTTCCGACGTTGGGGGAAACACTCCCTGAACAATCGAACCATTCAGAAACTACATGCAGACACTTTGCAAATTTATACTGACGGCTCCAAAAGTGACACAGCTGTGGTGTTACCAACATCAACAGTCTCTATTTCATTACCACAAGAATGCAGAGTTTTCACTGCAGAACTCTATGCCATTAAGATGGGTTTGACCTTACTTGCTTATGTTTTCACTCCGAAGACTATTATATATACAGACTCTTTGAATGCAGTGACAGCCCTCCAAGGCAATTCTCGCTCTCCAATACCCATTGATAAATAAAAGAAGAACTCAAATATCCGAATTTCATAACAATAGGCAGACTGTCACATTTTGTTGGATTCCAGGGAATGAGAGTGCAGATAAAGCAGCAAGAAATCCCACTGATAATAATCACATCCAGATTCCTCACACAGACTATAAATCAATCATACGCCGAATTTGCAATGAAAAATGGAGAGAACTTTGGCATATTCAGGTAAATAACAAGTTACGAAATATAAAACAGAATCCACAGTTATGGAAATCCAGTTTCCGCTCAAACAGACACGAAGAGGTTGTGCTTGCCAGAGCACGTATAGGTCATACCCATCTTACACATCAATATTTATTGCGAGGAAATGATTCAACACTAATCTTAAAGCATATTCTTATAGAGTGCACTCACTATCAGTATGCCAGAACCACATCATTCCGATCCCTATCTAATTTAAACGAACCTCTTCAAATTAGACATATTATTGTGGACAACTCCAATTTACCTGAGTTTTTCCACTACCTAAAACAGGTTAATATAGTGTGCATAGTGTGTGCATAGTGTTAGGGTCAGGCGCCACCTGTGATTTCTCACATCTGCGCCATATGTACGCTGTGAAGAAATACAGAACTACTGTAAATGCCAGAAAAGTGTTGTCTGTTGTATATGACATATTGCGTTAGGTTCTGTTGGGTGTCCTGGCATTTGGCCGCAGGGCCCCTGGTGGGACCTCACGTTGCCCGCACACACCGCTAGGAGGTAGCCAGGCTGCCCATTATTCTCTGGCTAGTCTCCGCCAGGGTCGCCTGAGCGTCCTGGACGAAGACCAAGTTAAAAAAAAAAAGAAAAAAAAAAAAAAAAAAAAAAAGAAAAAAGAAAAGAGAAGAAGAGAAGAGAAGAGAAGGTCTGGGGAACAAGAGGAAGAGGGATCTGAATGTGAGGAACAAGCTAAAGTGGACAGATAGAGAAGGCAGTCCACCCGAGTAAGGAGAAATAGGGGATGGGTAGAGGGATCAAAAGTCACAGGGGCAGGCGCCACTGTGCGAGTGCCAAAGGCCAAGCACTCTCTGGGAGTCAGCTTTTCAAGGAGTGCCAACCATGATGATGCCAGCATAGTATTTTAATCTTCAGTCTTACTCTTTTATCAGTTTGGGAAAATGCTATCCGACCCCAGTTTGTGTTTGCACTTGAAGGTCGTTGTTCTGAGCAGCTCTAAGTTCAGCAAACTTTGCCCGTCTGATGGTAAAGACAGCTTGTGCGTAACTCGTTAAGGCTTTGTATGTCGTTTCATTCTGAAGCAGGTATGTTTCATGATTACGAGGGTTCTCCTGGATTTCAGTTAAAAATTTGAGCCTACAATCATCGTAAGCAGGGCACTCATACATGAGATGCCCCCATGACTCCTCTTCGCCACAGTGGCAGAATGGATTGCTTTCAATTCCCATTGCTGTCAATTTTTGTTGAAAGGGCCCATGTCCTGTGATCAGGAATGTAACTTGCAGACCAGGTGAAAACCAGGAAGGAGACTTCGGGAAAGTCATGTCAATGGATGGGAGGAATCTTCTGGTAATTTCTCCTTTGGGCGTGGTTTCCCATGAATGCTGCCAAATTCCTTGAAGGTGTGTGAAGATACGTTTTCTTTCTTGTTTCAGGTCATTGGTAAGTTGCAGTTGAAGATTTAACAACTGTGTCGGAATTCCCTTCTTTAATCGATGGTAAAGTCCCCTTTTAATCACCTCAAGATAGAGTGGCAAGCATCCAGTAATAGCCTGTAGGGCAGGGGTGCTGACAGTGCGACATGCCCTGCAGATAGATAACATCATGAATCTTTGTATTGAGTCAAGTTTACGCTTGTTCTTTTCCAGGATAGCCTTTGTACACCAAACTGAGGCTCCATAACACACAATTGGGAGAAACGCCGCTTTATAGATGAGTGACAAAGCTTTATGCTTCAAACCCCAGTCCGCTCTGCTGACTCTTCTTATCATAGCCGTATACTTTCGGATTTTTGTGGATAAGTACTTCAGATGAGAGTGAAAGGTAAGACCGGTGTCAATGTAGATTCCCAGGTATTTGACTTCTGTGTAGAGACGTATAGGGATGTTATTTAACTTCATTGTTGGAGGCCTGCGTATTTGTAGCTTTCCTTTGAGGAGAATCGATTTTGTTTTCTCACCAGAAATTGAGAGGTTGTGGAGTGCTGCCCAGTTTTGGAGCTTTTCCAGAGCTGTATTTGCTTTTGCTTCCAGTGCCGCTCTTGTGTCACCTTGCACCACCAGAACAAGATCATCAGCGAAGGCTAAGGGTCTGGCTCCACCCAGGTCAAACCCCAGGAACTCGTCCAGAACAATGGACCAGAGAAATGGCCCAAGGACAGAGCCCTGGGGGCAACCCCGGTGAACGCATCTTGTCATAGTCTGGTATTTGTTTACAACTTGTAATTTTCTATTGCTGAGATAGGATTTTAGACAATTGTATAGGTTTTTGGACGTGTTTGCCTGCCGAAGCCTCCGAAGGACACTCGGCCACCACAGTCGATCGAAGGCACCAGCAAAGTCCACCATGATGGCTAGAGTATACTTTGAAGTTGTATGTGTGGCCTGGGTAATCAAGTTGTGTATAGCGTCTTCAGTGCTGGAGCCTGTCTTGAATCCAAACTGACATGGTGAGGTGAGTTGCTTGTCGGTATAGCAGATGGAAAGGCGATACAGCAGAAGTCGTTCTAGAAGCTTGGCCAAAACGGAGAGCAGAGCAATTGGTCGGTAGGAAGCAGGAAGTTGGGGCGGTTTATCTGGATTTTTCAGGATCAGCTTGAGAGTAGCAGTCTTCCAGGGTACAGGGAAAGTTCCTTCAGCAAGGCACCTGTTGAGGAGGCTCAAGAGTGTGGTGGGATAGACTTCAGCGAATTTCTTGACTACGTCGACTTCGAGTAAGTCAGCACCTGGCGTTTTGCCATCTTTCATTTTAGCCAGAGCCATATTCATCTCTAACATAGTGAAGGGCGGTTCCGTAGCCTCTGGCTGATAAGCTTGATTACTGTCGATGAACTGCTGCTGCTCCAGTGACATCGCTGTAAATTCAGTAGGGTAAATGGAATCAAGAATATTGTTTATTGAGTCAGACCAGGTAAAGGTTGAAGAGCCATCCGGTTTGAGAGTTGTACTAAGAACCTCACCTCTAGGCAGCCTATTGGTGACGATGCGGAACACGATGCCCCATGGGTCTTCATTGCCAATAGTAGAGACCAGGGTGTGCCATGATTCCTTCTTACACTTACGAATTTCCTTGGTGTACATGTTTCTAACTACCCGATATGCCTCCCGGGCAGCTTCAACCTCATGTGGGGGAAGATGAGCACGTGCACGTTGGTAAGTTTTCCTGGCTTGTTGTGCCCTCTTTCTTAAGTCCCGAAGGTCTGTATTCCACCAGGGGACAGCATAGCGGTATGGCCTCCTACGCGGAATGGACAGATCACAGGCACTTTTGATGATGGTAGTAATATTGCGTACACAGTGATCTGGCGAGAGTGAAGCCGGTAGAGGAACATCATCCGGTAGCCTTCTGGACAGTTCCACAAGGAAGCGTTGCCAATCCGCTTTTTTGGTATTATAACGCACAATGTCCTTTGGAATCGATGCGACGCGTTCCACCGAGCGAACAAGGGAGAATGTGATCGCTCTGTGGTCTGAAGTGGTCCAGGACTCCTGGACCGTCCAGCCGGAAAGTTTGTTGGCTAAGTCAGGCGTAGCCATTGTGATATCAATTTCGCTCTCCCAGAGTGGGCCACTGTAAGTGGGTAGATGTCCTGGGCGGTTTAAGATTTGTAAGCCTGATGTGAGGATAAGGTCCTCCAGTCTTGAGCCATTTCCTAGGGCATTCCTATCTGGTGCCTGACTGTGCCAGAGTGGCGAGCGACAGTTTGAGTCCATGCCTATCAGTAGATGCCCACCCGGGAGGAGCTGGAGTGCCATTTCAATCAGAGAGATCGCAGCAGTGATGTCTTCACCTGGATGGCTGTAGAGAGAGAGGATGAACAGTGATCCAAGAGATGTCATGATTTGGGCACAGGCACTGATGGAAGTGCATAGTGGGGTGATCTTGGTTGCTGTGATATCAGGGTTTCTGATGACAATCGCAGCCCATGGTTGGTCATTTGTACAGTGGATAATTTTATATGATGAGGGGTAGCCCATAACCACCCCAGAGCGAACATAGGGCTCCTGGAGCAGGATTAGATCTATTTGTTTTTCCTCAGCCTTTATCTTCAGCTGGTCTGCAACAACTCTTGCTCTCTGTGCGTTTAATTGTACAATTCTTATCCCTAGTTGGTAATTGGGAGAAGGAATTCTATCCATAATTTATTCGCATTTGGTAAAGACTCTTTACTTTTAGATAGACAGGGCAGTTGGTATCTCGGATGGAATGTTGGTGTGGAGCCTTTGCAGCCTTGCAATTTGCGCAGCTTGGCGGCTGATCTCTGACAGGACAATCCTTATAGTCGTGTCCCTTTTGGGCACAGTGGCCACATGTGGATTCACGCTGATTGCAAGTATGTGAGGTATGGCCAAAGCGGAGACACCTGTAACATCTGCGGACAGGAATATATTCTTTGAATCTATGGCTGCCCCATCCAATGAATATTCTGTTTTGAGCTCCCAGAATTTGCCATGCTCTGGTTGATAGTTCGATTACCCAGTTTACGTTTGTAGGTGACTTGGTCTTCGTTTTGTATTTCGGAATAATATCATCCACGCTAGCCTCATCTTGTAGGTATATACTTAGATTTTTATTAAAGATCTCGGCTTTGAGCTCCTCTGGTGTTAAGCTCTTGTCCACATCAAAGATCACAATTGAAGGCCCTTTTTTCTTTGGGGCTTCTGCCCTAAGCCCGAAATTTGTCATGTCGGCATTATTCAGGATGGTTTGTGCCTCCTCCCTGGTGTCTGTTTCTATTAAGACTCCTGGATGCCTGGTCTTTCTAATACTCTTTATTTTTACAGTTTTCAACCTCATGTGGGGGAAGATGAGCACGTGCACGTTGGTAAGTTTTCCTGGCTTGTTGTGCCCTCTTTCTTAAGTCCCGAAGGTCAGTGCTTCCTTGACCGCTTGACCTTTTTGTCAGTGCTTCCTTGACCGCTTCACTGGTATCTAAATGTGCGTCTTCCACTGGTTTAACCAAAATAACATGTGATTCAGGCTTTCTTACCGCATTTCGGTTTTGTACTTTTCCTGGTTGGTTAGGCACATATTGAGCTCCATTCCTCAACGCCGTTGAAAAGGAGCGAGAGCGTTGTTGCATTTGTTTTTCTCCCTCCTGTGTGAGAACTTCGATTTTTGCTTTCAGCCTCTCGTGGTCGACGTGCAATTTTTGGACCACTGTCTCCATTTTACTGAATATCTCTATCACGTCAGTTCTAATGGCAGCAGTAATTCTACTTGATTGCTTAGCCATGTATTTTTCTAGGGTTCCTCTAATGGCAATATTCTGTTCCACTGGAGTCCCAGTCAACGGGGGAAACCTGGGTAATAGGGGGTTCCTGACTCTTTTTTCCTTCATGCTCAGTTTCCTGACTCTTTTGTTCTTCATGGTCAGATTCGCTGAATGATTCATTGGCAGCCTCTTCAGAGACTTCCTTCGTTGTTCGGACGTCTGTAGCAGACCTTCTTCTACCCTTCTCTTTCTTCTTGGCCTTGGGCTTTGTAGGTTTATTCATACCTTCCCCAGTTGCCGGGGCCTCATTCTTTGAGCGGATTGGGTAATCCGTCTGTCCCTTAACTATCAGTTCAACTTCAGTGTCGCTCATGTTGTTTTAGTGGGTATCTGGATTAACGAGAGGAATACGGATAAACGATTTTCTACTCGTAGTAAGTTGAAGCAGAGCTCGTTGTAATTGCCAAAAAACCACAAGTAAGTGGTCAAATAGGGGCTGAACTAAGTTGGCGATTTTTTGGAGGCTGACTTCAATGTTTTAGAAAAATATATTTACATACATTGAAAATAAATGATCAAGTAGGGTAAATTTGTAAGCTCTGGAGATAAATTACCTTATTGTATAGCTTGCCCTTTTTAAGTTCAAACAAGTAAACAACAAACACGGTGCACTATTAGCTACTTTCTATTTCCTGAGAAACAAAAGGCAGAGGGTTGGAGCCTTGTTGCTCGAGGCAGGGATTAGCCTAATTGCGAGTACGTGCAGCAGGGTGGCATTCGCTCTAAGTGCTATGATACACGTGCATCCGGTCACTACTGCTAAATCATATAATTATGTCTATCTAAAATTATCAAAAGTAAGTTTACCTCAAAAATTCGGGGCCGATAGTTGGAACTTTTGTATAGATGACATCTTTAGCTTTCAGAATATTCGAAATAATCTACACTTGGTTGCATAATTGCACTTGAAATTAAAGGAAATGTAAGAGCACAAAATCACTAGACTGACACACTCACCGACCCGACCGAGTTGGTAACAGGTTAATATATTTATGATCATATAAACCCTTTTATTAATCCGTACAGTGTCTCTCCACAGGAACAGGCGTAATATGGCCAAAGCAGCTCTTGCGCCAACAAAAACAACAATCATGAAATTGTTGATTTGTTTGGTTTCGAGAAAATTCCTCTTTGATGTTCGTATGCTTATTTTTTCCGATTTTGGATGAGGATGTCAAAGTGTAACCTTACAACCACTGCCCTGCATGATACAGTGTTGCCAAAGATGTGGTTTTGTAGGAATTGCGTATGCTTATCAAAATGAGACAAATAGATTGTTCATGAACGTCGTTAGTACTTTTATATTAAATTGTTGCACAATCGCAGATTTCTGCAAGATTGCACACCGGACTTCAGCTGAAATATTTTCTTACATGTTTAGGGGAGAGATAATAATCCTAAAAAAAAAAAAAAAAAAGACTGAAAATAAAATTTTATTACTTCTCAAGCTGGTAAATATATAATCACACCTTTTGTGAATTAGGAGATGTATTCCCTATATGTCCGTGTTTAAAAATTGGAAAACTAGATGAATCGCTAATGCGAAGCATTTTCTAAAATGCAAAAATATTTGTGTTATTTACTTCCCTTTTCTGGGTGGTGTTAGTTGTCAGATGGTACCAGGGGGTTCCCCTCATCTGCCCGTTGCTTTCATTGTGTGAAACGCGGAACACTGTTGAGGCCAGATAAATAAAACTGTGTGCGGGTAATGTATATGTATAGTTGTTCATCTGGCCTTTTAGCCGTTGGGCCCCTGTTGGCGCCCACCGTTGCCCACACTAAACCCCGTGGAGGGAGACCTGGTACACCAGTACAGCTTTTATTTTACTCTGGCAAGCCTTACCACCTAGTTTCCTGAGATTTCAGTGACTAGGACTTTAAAAAAAAAGGGGGACACTTAAGTTTAGAGAAAGCCAGGAGAGGTTGATGTGATTGAGGTGTTAATTTTGATTAGTTGTGTGGGGTTTACGCTGGCGTATTAGTCAGAGCAGGGGGGGGAGACAGAAGTATGGGGTCGATAGAGAAGGCAACCCCAGGTGATCAGTAAGGCATGCCCATGCTTCGCCAGGCGAAGTATATGGGGTGGCAGGAGAGGGAGGAGACAGGTAGACCGTCTCCTCCTCCCCCTGCCGGGGAGAGAAAAAAAGGTACCAGGCAAGGGAGCTGGTACAGATCGCCATTTGGCTACATGGCAGCGAGGCTGCAGTAGTCGTAGTGTAGTCATATAAGATCACATCCGGTAGTAGAGTCTGTCGTGGGACAGTGTCCCATCCAGGTTGAATGGCTTTGTCTTTGATTCCCTATATTCGGTTAGTTTTTTTTTTTTTTTTTTGGTAGTTGTTGGCGCATCGGCATCTGTGGCCATAATGCACCTCCCAAGGTTTTTGCAGTACTTTGATCCAAGCCCGAGGCGGGATTCGAACCCGCGACCTTTGGGTTGCTAGGCAGGTACTTACCTACCCGGCTATTCGGTTAGCATATTTGTCCGTTTCACATTTGTTGGTATATAAGCAGGGTTTCTTGGTTCCAGTGTTGGTTTGTATCATTCTAGGAAGTGCACCATTACTATTCCTAGGCAAGACAGCTAGTATCTTCCACATAATTATCATTCAGGGATGTGTCCAAAAGGATGTTTTGATTTGTTATCTGACTAGTCGTCTTTCACTCCTGGTGTATTGCATTTAGCGTTCTCCTTCTTGAGGGAAATTGGTCAGGTGTCTTATACTCGTGATTAGGATGCACCTCAGATCCTCGTATTGCGGACAGTCGTATATGAGGTGTTCCCAGGTTTCGATCTCTCCACATGTACAGCATGGGTCCTCTACAAGGGCCGTGTCCAGTTAGGAAGTACGTTGTTTGCAAACCCGAAAAGAACCAAGTAGGCGATTTTGGAAAAAAATGTTTCAAGTTGCAGCAAGAATTTGTGGGTGGTGGTTCCTTTGGTTGTTTCTGCCCACCTGCAGCAGGTGAGACTGAAGCCGGATCTTTTCTGCTTTGTGGTTGTTTGTTGGGTCTATTGTAAATTCCAGGGAAGTGATTGTTATTCTCGTAGATAAGTAGTAGGGAACTTCTGTTCTTGCGATTTCAAGTGGAAGTACTGCTGCTATCACTTGCAGCGCAGGGTTACTCGCCGTTCTGCAGGCGCGGGTGGTAGTAAAGGTGGTGCGTTGAATTGTATCCAGGGTTCTCTTATTTACGACCAAGGCAGTTTTGTCGTACCAGATTGCTGGTGGTATTAGTAGTGGCAAATGATGCAGGGAAGCAAGCTCACCCTCATCAGCCAAACTATTATGACTACCTGCCTGAAAGTGTTAGGCCACCTTGAGAAAGCAGGAGGTGTTTTCAGATATCCTGGACCAGCTTTACAGAAGGACGTCCCGAAATTCGGCAACAGAGGAAGGCACTGGTGTAGACCCGGCGAATACTGAGGTCCACCGTATCCACAAATGTTCGATAGGGAGTATCCGAACAGTGTTTTTTTACAACTTGATTATTTCGTAATGTTTATAAAATTACTGAAATGTATATTTTATTATTCCATAGAGCTGAGTGTGAAAAAAAAAAAGTTTAGTTTTGCAGAAAATAAATTCTGAAAACCTATTTAGAGCATGAATATTAGACCAATAGTAGTGCTAACATTTTGTGCAACCTAGAGATGATAAGCATAGTAACACGATAGAATATTGATTGGAGGTCGTTCAATAATAGGGATGGGGTGTCCTACCATATGGTCTATTCTGATGATTGATTAGATCTTTTTAACAAAACTCAGTGAACACCTGGAACATTTTCGTTTCGTGAAGTACATGGTAAAAAAAATGAGCAAAGAAAATAATTTAACAGCCTGTCTTTATTCGTTTTCAGTTCTTGATTTGATTTCTGTATTAAATAGAAAAAGGGGAAAACGCGCATTGGGCTCAGCTGTTAATATTAATGCATTTTATACACAGTTGCCTTATTTTTCCACCCAAGGCGCTATTTTAATCAGCCCTTAACGGAAATCGAGATATCTATGCATATGTAATGTTGGATGTAATACAATGAGATTAGTACTAAAGTCCCACAACAAAAGCTGAAAAATTATAGTAGCGCAACGTTATTAATTGAATTACATACGCAATTCTATTTGTTAATAGAATTAAGGTAGGCTGTTGACACCCTTGGTTCAAAAAATGTAACTGGACTGCAATCGAAATGCGATATTGTCTTCCAGATTCACGCGCCGATCGTTGAAGAGGTGTCAAGATCTTGAATTGGTATTGATCTCTGACAGCATTTTTCTCGATAACGTCACCAGAGTTGCTTCGCGACAATCTTAAAGGTCTTGAAAGCTATACCAAGCCCGCAAGCAGTTAAAGTTCGCGTCTCACCAGTATGTTGCCCGGACGACCTCTTCCCATAAATATATATCCGCCGGTAACTGATAATGCTATTGGCTTCCCAACTCAAGTGCAGCAGTCATAAATTTCTCATTTTTTGCAACTTCTCATATTCTATGGCTATTCTTTTGATCTATTCACTTGTTGTAGCCTGAGTTATTTTTAGTATTATTATTTAAGAAGTTATTTGCTAAACTTCTGAATTGTACCGTTCACAATATCCTTTCGTTCAAGGTTCCTGCACAGTTCCCAATATTGAAATTAGATAATGCCCATTGAAGCAGTTCGCCCCAAATTAAATAACCAATAGATAAACAAAGTTTAGATGCTGGTTTTATGTCATGCTTGGAAGTTTCCATGGAGCATTTATATCGGGTATTGACTATATTTAGATAGTTGGAGTGCAGATAAACTAGTCAAATATAAAATTCAACAAGGATTTTAAAAATACGATATTCGCCTTAGGCGAATTTCATAGGTTCTGCAGTGGAGGGTTAGGAAAAAATAATATCACAGAGACATGGCTGTCCCCCAATGAAAACGACCTCGCGTTCTCTCAACTCGCTTGCTGCTTAGGCATTTTTGCCTCCAGGGAATGGACGACTGGTGGTGGTGTAGGCATTCTCTTCAACACACAAAAATTCTCACTGACTAGCTCAGTCACTCTAAACACAGAACTGTTTGAAGCTGCAAGAGCCTCACTCAGCATTCAAGGCCACAGACTTGACGTGTGCAGACTTTAATATTAGCTCAGGCCAACAGAGTCTTCGCAGATTGTTATATTCTAATCTGGCTGCAGTAGGTCTGACCCTCCAGAATTTTTCCTCTACCAGAGGCACTAACCTGTTAGACCTAATCTTTGCAACAGACACCCTCACCGTTAACAGCCAGCCAGAAACAGCCTTCATGACAGACCATCTACCAGTAGCTCTCATTCTTTCAATCACTTCAAGGACATCCTGGCAACACCAGGCACCCGTTAAGAAGATAGTGATTAGCCCTTCACTGCACAGAAATGCTGCTTCGCAGCATCCAATTTTGCTTGGGAAGCCCTAAACCAATGTCATCCACCGCTCGGGCTGCACTGTCAAAAACAGTTTCAATCTCCTGTCGGAGCAAAGCATGGTGGATCCAAGAGCTCAGGCTTAAATTTCAGAATAAACAAAGACTACATGCAAAATGGAAAGCAACATCAGACCCACCAGACAGGACTGCATACTCAAGAGTCCGTGCCCAATTCAATAGAAGCAAATCTAAAGCCATGAAAGCCTACATCGACAAAACAATCAAGATCGGGAAGGCATGATGAATTCACTCAACAACTGAATCCGATTGAATGGCTAGACTACATCACAAGATTTAAGCCGAAGTCAGCGTCAGACCTTAAGAGCATTCACAACAGTTGTCAACGAGATGTCCTCGCTTCCATCATCATCACAAAAAGAGAGCTTATACAGGCCATCAATGATATCCCAGCAACGTCTTACACCGGATATGTTGGGATTCCACAATTCATTCTTAAGAGCGTTAGTGTTTTCATCATTGATGTACTACTAGGAATATTTAATGGAATCCTAACAACGTAAAGTTTCCCAACAGCCTGGAACCAATATATTTTCCGACCAATGCCCAAAACACAAGGAGCGACCTCAGTTTTACAATCCATGCCAATAATGAAAGCCTCATGTCTCCTTAAAGTCATGGAGAAGTGCCTTCTTCCCATCCTAACCAACCAGATTCTGTCACGTGAATCACCATTCATTCACTATGCCTTGAAACGCAGGTCCACCATTACCAACCTGCTGCAAACCACCAACACCATTCTGGGGGCTCTACAAGATAGGACTAAGATGGCAATTATTCATCTGGATATCCAGTCTGCATTCGACAGCATAGGCATCCAGCCCCTCCTGCAACTTTGTGAGGAGGGTTACCAGATAAAAAGGCGCCTTCATAGCCAGGTGGGCAGGAGCAGCAGTGCGTAGCACACGCTTCTTGATTAGACCGGGGTTCAAGCCCGTGACTACCAAATACGGAGGATGCGTAAAGGTCAGGGAATGACCACCGCATATCCCCGGAGCAATATGACCTTAGTTGCTAATGCTCCTAAAAACCAAACAACAACAACAACCACCAGATAAAAGGCAATATACTGGAATTGTTGAAGTCGCTACTTACGACCAAGGGGTCCTTCACCTGATTGAATAAAAAATCTGTCACAAGGAACGTTTGTGTAGGTGTATCCCAGGGCCGAGTTCTTTCAGGGCTCTTCTTTATTGCTGCCATCCACCCATTCCTGTGGCAGCAAACATAATTTATCAGTTATGCAGAAGACTTGAAGTTCCTCTATCGGATCTACAGGATCGTCCGACCTGATTCTGTTTCTGAAACCATTATTAAGAGCGTTAATAATCTGATTACATACTTGGCACAGTTTTCGCTTAAGATAAATAAAAACAAATCTGCACAAATGGTGTTCTCGCTCAAATCAAACCCTACGCAACTAAACCTGGAAATCCACGGCACCCCATCACCCTAGTCATCAAGCACAGAGATCTCGGCGTTATCTTCGACCCTAAACTCAGTTTCAAACCCACCATGTTGCAGACATTCACAATAGGGTCTGCAGATCAAAATGGCTTGCCAAACAACACCTCCAATACATATACCGGTTTCTGCAGCCAGTCATCACCTACGGTTCAGAAACCTGGGCGTCGGCAACGAAAACCACGCTAAAAACCATTCCATCTGATGAGTACTGGCTTCTTCGGTGGGTCGTCTTCAAGCATAAACTGCCAACACTCACACATACTTCAGATATCACCCAACTTCTAAATTACAGAAAAGTCTCCAAACCGATATTTGCCCTCCGCTTGCTTGTGTCAATTAAAATGATAGCGGGTGAAGTCAATACCCCAAGTTTTTGGCAGATGTGCAATTGGAGAATCCCCCGAAACCATTAAGAGCCTTGCCGGCTCAGGATTGGGGATAGATTCCTGCCCATGGAGATGCTACAAAAAGTTCATAGAGGACACATCATCAGAGAACAGCTTTCGTCTTCAGCCGAGTGACTGCAATCGTCTTTTCATCGCTTTCCATGTTCTTTCATTTCCCATATTAACATTAATTTTACGTATAAAATATGTAATTTTTCCTGTATTAGTTATTTCATGTTAAATCCCTAGCATTTTCGCTGTTAATAGTATTTTTGCATCCGGCAATCATGTAACCTTTCACTGCCTGCAATAAAGGTATTACTACGCAGCGTTTGCTATTCTCCGTAAGAGTACAGCGAGTTTGTCATTGATTTGTGGTCGGAGACTGAAAGAATTCATAAAAGTCATGATTAAAAAGACTATCGACTTGGTCTTATGAGGATATAATCTTATTCAGAATTCTTCACTAGATGTAAATAGATGAGCTGGCGTACCATGACCAAAGTAGTTGAAGTGCTACCCCGACCCCGTCGCTGAACAGGAACTTAAAGGTTATGAAAGGTACGTATTTATGTCAGAAGGGTAATTATTGTCATTAACCGTACAGCTGATATGGTGAAGAAGAGGCTTTGTTGAAGCTAGTTTCCGGATAAGTGCACTTCGTTCATTACGCGTCTTAATAAGCAATTTAACTATTATAGTGAGTCAGGAAAGTTGTTATATTTATTAGTTGTAATTAGTTTCTGAAAATTATTTATTTTCACCTTTCCTCTACTATCAACAGTAGAGCCAGTGAACTCCCGTTAGATATTGCTCATGAAAAGAAAAAAAAAAGCAGCCAAATATTCATACCATATAATGACTTCACCATAAACAAATGCATATATATAAAAAAATTCCTGATTTTTGACGTAATAGAGTTACAATATTTGCTTGTTCTTCTCTTAGTCACATCCCTGAGGCAGTTACGCGACAAAAAGGAATCGCAAAACAAACGTAATAAACCATAACCCGAATTTTAATGAAATTATGTCACTGTAATAATTTTAAAAGAGACAAGAATACAAAGTTATTGTGAGTTTCATAAGTGAGATAATTCAGTACATCCGTGTTAGAGACAGAGAAAATAAATATGCTCCTGAATGGTCGTGATTTTGGAATTTACGACCACTAATAGAAACAGTATCAAATAAGTTTCGTCAGTGTAGGTTACAGAACCAGCTACTAGAGAAAAGTTCGGTTTTTGTCAGGTATAATTTTCAACTGGAAATATCTAAATATCTTTAGGTTAAAAGTACTTCATTCCTCTCTGTTCATATAGTTCAGGTTTCCTTGTATGCGATCAGTACACATTGCAGAAAGAGAAATCCTTGCAATCAATATAAACCACCCGCCACAACAATCAGCATCTATTCAATACTTAGCTAATCGCCACAAAGACCGATGCACTTCTCCCATTGGTGAAGTAGATGATAAATCGCAACGACGTAACGCCAGCAGTGCCAAACCGATAACTCTGGAGTGGCTTCTTCTACAGAAGAACTAAAAGTAATCAGACGAGGAGAGTTCTCGATAGTAAAGAGAGGTGTGCCATATTTTCCAGCTCCTTGTCTCTAGTAGTTGTTGTACAATCGGATGGTACATTACATTCCCCCTGAAAGAAAATGATGCCACGTTCTACAGGTCACGAAATAACCCTGCGTAATAAGCTCCATTAACAGTGGCATACGATAGTCAAACACAATCCCCTGATAGGTAAATAGTACAAACCGCATCAATTTCTGAGCGCCTTTTCTCGATATTCCCGTCTGTAGTTAATCGCATCCATCCATCATGAAACGGGTCCACAGGCTATTATTGAAATAGTTAAAGGCAATCGCTTAGAATGTTTCGAAACGCGGCAACACATGGCGTTAACCACTGTCCGAACATTCTTAAGGGGCAACCCATTTTCAGTTTTTCCACAGTCCAGGGACGTGGATTGAATGGACACGCACGTTTGGCACACCGTATGTGGACATTCAGTACTAGAGCAATATCTAACGGGAGTTCACTGGCGCTACTGTTGATAGTAGAGGAAAGGTGAAAATAAATAATTTTCAGAAACTAATTACAACTAATAAATATAACAACTTTCCTGACTCACTATAATAGTTAAATTGCTTATTAAGACGCGTAATGAACGAAGTACACTTATCCGGAAACTAGCTTCAACAAAGCCTCTTCTTCACCATATCAGCTGTACGGTTAATGACAATAATTACCCTTCTGACATAAATACGTACCTTTCATAACCTTTAAATTTCTATTTTGACACGTTAAATGATTTGGTCACCATATCCCGCTACTCGCTTGCCAATAGCCGTCCGCGCGTCACAATTTTCCAGATGTCTACTTTGCATACTGTAGAAAGATAAATGAGCGATGCTGTTGCCGTCTGCACAATTTCTGATATCACAGTGGATGTAATCACTATCAATCTCAAACCACTGGAAGAGGCCTGAGTTCGAATCCTGTCAATAATACGCTTATTTCATTCCCTTGATGAGTTAGTCAGTCTCAGGCGAGAGTGCGCTGTTCTCATTTATTTATTTTTTCCCGGTAACTCGACCACATAATATCGTACATACAGTTTACAAGTATAATATGCTGACGCTTCACAGGTTTAGTTGCTTAAACACACACACACACACTGAAATCCAGAGTGTAAACATGTATTTATTAATGGTTAAAAAGTTGGAAATTAACTTTTGAACATACGTATGTGGGTGCGCGCGCACACAACTCTATCGTTAATATCCAGAAACCTCTCTGATGGTACTTGGTCACATCCTACCCAAGCACCACGTGTGACACAACTATAAATATACTGTAGGCCATGCGAATAAAGGTAGTTAATAGATTTCCAGCGCTGAATGATAATAGGGTGACACATAAACAATCGGTCTGTACGTGACATTTCAACGGCACTGATGATCCCTAGGTGGATGATTGGCGATGTGATCAGCGAGTGGATGCGAACTAGTTCTGAAAACGTCGCGACCCCTAAAAGAAGCCATACATATAATCGTCCTCTGAGAATGCAGGTCGACGTTGTCGCAGCCCGCACAGGCCCTGAGTGAGACAATTGTGGCACGTATCAGCACCAGGACAGTGCAGTCATTACAAGCTACTAATCACCTCGACAAATGCCAGACGCTCTCTAGCTTGATGTAAGGCCTGCTGTTCTTGTGCCGTAGACTAGTGGAAAGCTGGGGCTTTGGAGTGTTGAATCACGGTTCATTGTCTGCCTGGGTGTGAAGGATTCCTGGAGACTACTTGCTGCAGGAGCGGATTAAGGTCGGTTGAGGCCCCGGGCGCAGAAGAAAATACTGGGCCCCTTAAAAAAGAGAGAGAGACAGGGAAAATAAAAATACATGTTAACCATTTTTTTAAATAATAAAAAATATTATGTACTATTAATGTTTTATTTTTTTTTTTAATATGTATAATATAATTAATAGTAGCATAATAATAATCACAAAGTTTTGAACTAATATGTTCAACTAATTTGTTGGGGTTTTGCGTGGGCCCTTCAGAAGTCGGGGCCCAGGGCGCACGCCCGGTGCGCCCGCCATTAAACCCGCCTCTGACTTGCTGGACTGTATCGTGCCGACAGAGTTTGGTGAACGCAACGCGATGGTCTGGGGCTGTTGTTCATTGTTTGTTTCTGATAAGACCGTGAATGCTGAGAGCTGTCTAGACATTTTGGATAATAATGCGTTACCTGTGTTGTGGCAGCTTGTCAGGGCCGGTCCATACTTGTATCAGCAGGACAATGACTCGTGTCCTACTGCTTGCATTATGACGGACTGTTTTGAAGATATGAGGTCGAAAAGTTGGAGTGGCTAGCCTAGATCACCATACGTTATTAGTTTTCCTGTAATAAACCTTATTTATAGATATGCAGGTGCCCGGTTATTAATGGTAGGACAGTGTGTGCGTATATATATATATATATATCTTGCCATATTTTTCTCATCAAGTAGAGGATATAAAATAATTTCACAAAAGCAATTAATGGAATTGGTCGCATACTTAAAAAAATATATATATATATATAACAAATAAAGAGCCTATTTCAGTTTTAAGGAATTTGGACATAAACGGGAAATATTTAAAATCCATGAAATACGAGGTGTTATTTTACATTACGTTCTCTTTAAGCTGTCCCAAGTTATTACAAATTATGCTATAGTAAACAGATACCACTGGGCCAATAAAATAAAATACCGTACTTTCCATACCGTAACGCGCATCCACGTTTTAGAAAGCCTATTGAAATGCTATTTTTCCATAGTGTATAAGTTAAGTACATTTCGTATAATCACTCAATACAATTACTTTTTTTCCAAGGATAAAAATGCTATAAATCATGTTAGAGGTTACGTCTTTTTTATAAGCTGCATTCGGTTACTCTCAGCTGAATTATCAGATGGCCGTGTTTTGTTTTCTGTCTTTAGAACCGTTATCAAGTAATTAATCTAAGTGGCATTTTTTTAATGTGCATCAGGGAATGCGTCCAGTTTTATTTTCTTACGATATTCTGAATTTTTTATTCGCTCAGTTGATCAGAAACAATAAATCAACCTCTTCTAAGGTTGATTTATTTCTTCGATTTCTTTTTTACCACCGAATAGTCAAGCGTGCTATTTTTCTTTCTAAATTTCATTTCTGAAGCGCCAGTGTTTAGACTACTTCGTAAACATTAGTGTTTGGTTTATTTACGAGGAGCGAGAATTCAATCGAAAGTTACTTTGGTATTCAAGTAGTGAAGAGTAACTTTTACTGCTTGTTGTAGACGACTGCGATTCATAAATGGGTTGTATCTATTATTGAAAACGATCAAGAGACGATCAATAATAAACAGAGCTTGGTTGCGCTGTCAGCAAATTAAAGAAACGCAACAGCATAAAAGACCAAAGTAATCAAGTTATAAAGTCATAACCAGTGCAAATAGTGATTGTTTCCACCTGAAGGGCTTTGTGAGTTGTTTCGTTTGACAAAGCAGATGCTCGTCAACAACAGATTGTAACGCTTTGCAGGCGCGAACCTGCACGTTACGACCAAACCATGGCAGGCAGATCTCTGACAATCCACTAGGCTGTTGTAATGGTCGCTAATCAGAGCAGTGCTTATGTATCTTTGACATAAAATGTTTGTCTAGAAAGAACAAATAGCAGCGCGGTTGCTTTCAGTTAACTGAAATAAGGCAATTTGTCATTTGCAGGACAATAAGGTCCATATCCAACGGTTTCAGCAAATCAAAATTCTGTGTACTTAGAAAGAAACTTTCAATAACATTACGTTAAATCTCCCTTTTCGTGAAATTTCGCAGCCATCGCGGGTAACACAGTTGATCTAATCGCCGTCCTCTCCAAATCGGATGGAAAAGACCTGAGTTCGAATCCCGTCGATGACGTTGAGCCTTTTCACAATGGTGGAGTTACTTAGTCTCATTTGAGGATAGCACGGTTTTCTCCCAGAAACTAGATTTTTCGTCTAGAAAACAGGCAAATCGATCGTATAACATAATACAGGGTGTTTCAGTTAAACGTTTCAGAACTTCTAAGAGGGGTAGGGTACATCTGACAACTCGAAATCATATAGCAATGTGGGGTCGGAAATGCTTTCCTGAAGCGGTGTTGTACACAGAAGCACCATAAAGAAAAGAGACCGTAAGTGAGAAATCGTTTTAATAATACATGAAAAGAAGCAAAAGGTACATGGATTAAAGTAAGTGTTCGAAGTTTCTTCCACGGGCTACAATGCACGCCTCACATCTCCGACGCATGGACATCCGAACATTCTGGAATACTCCAGGCGAATTTCGAATTTCTTCGGCAGCTACTGCGATTCTTGCAACCAGCTCCTCAGCATTGTCAACAGGGGTGTCATAAACTAGCGATTTCATATGACCCCAGAAATAAAAATCAAGACATGATAGGTCGGGTGACCGAGCAGGCCAACGCACGGGACCACCACGTCTGATCCACTGTTGACCAAATGTGACATCCAGGTAGTTACGAACATCTCCGCTATAATGGGCAAGGGCTCCATCGTGTTGGAACCACAGTGTCTGTTGCGTCGATGCAGAAATCTGTTCATCTCTCAAAAGTTGCGGCAATACTTGCTGCAGAAAGATCAAGTAGATAGGTCCGGTTAGACGACACGGTAACAGGTAAGGTCCGATGAGGTGATCTCGCACGGGACGTGGTGGTCCCGTGAGTTGGCCTGCTCGGTCACCCGACCTATCATGTCTTGATTTTTATTTCTGGGGTCATATGAAATCGCTAGTTTATGACACCCCTGTTGACAATGCTGAGGAGCTGGTTGCAAGAATCGCAGTAGCTGCCGAAGAAATTCGCCTGGAGTATTCCAGAATGTTCGGATGTCCATGCGTCGGAGATGTGAGGCGTGCATTGTAGCCCGTGGAAGAAACTTCGAACACTTACTTTAATCCATGTACCTTTTGCTTCTTTTCATGTATTATTAAAACGATTTCTCACTTACGGTCTCTTTTCTTTATGGTGCTTCTGTGTACAACACCGCTTCAGGAAAGCATTTCCGACCCCACATTGCTATATGATTTAGAGCTGTCAGGATGTACCCTACCCCTCTGAGAAGTTCTGAAACGTTTAACTGAAACACCCTGTATAATACGGCGCAATATGGTCTAAATGGCTGATTCGCCGAAAACCCGATAACTTGAAATTTCGCACGTGGCTAAACAATCTAAAGGTAACGTGCAAAAAATCATCTCCCGATACAAACCAGTAAGATACACAAAATTTCAAAACATTTAATGAAAAAACTGTTTAACGTATTTCGTCGTCTTTCGCTATTATGTATCTCTCTATACATTAAAAAAGTTTTCCTCCTAGTGATATTTATTCGCGTCAATGGGAGAAGAGAGCGGGGAAATTACGCCACTTATTCCAGCTATAACTAAATAAAATAAATTAAATTATTCTATGTATACTCCGGCATGGCAACCAAGTCAGTAGAGTTTACAATAAATCGTCAATACAAATATTTATCTTATTCAGTAGTCACGGACTTGAACCCCGGTCCTCTCCAGGAACGCGTGCTATGCACCCTCGCTCCTGACCACTCGGCTACGTCAGCCCTAACTGCCTCCATAACGTTCACCAACCTCGTGCACGTGCGTATCTGTCTAATACACGACCACTCCTGACAGTGGGGCAGGTGCCGAAGGGCGCCACCGACAGACTACATCAGTACAGTGTCAAGCTATTTCGACACCCGAGGCTAGTTGCGAAATGGAGCCCCTCGATGATGTCGAATCAAGATGACAGCACAGGGAGGTTGGGTGATTCAAGCCTGCATGCATTCTTACATCTGAGTACATACTGCATAGCATCATAGATCTATTTGCTGTCCAGAATGTAACTTTTAAGGGACCAATCAGGCGATCGCTTCATCAGCTCATGCTCGAATGCATAGTAGTTCGCAATTCAAGCATTGTGTACAAACTGAATAATTACAAGTTAGTGTTTTTGTGATTGCTATATAAACAGGTAATCGTGCATATTGTGATTTATAACTTAAATAAAACAATAAAGGCCAAATTAATTTTAGATATGTCACCAAAGGAAAAAAGTGAACATCAGTAACGCATAGAAAGATTGCATAAAGAGAAAATTAGGAAAAAAACAACATTCCGCTAGTTTACAAAACTGGCATACAATAAGCCACTCCAAACCTGAAAGTGACAAAGAAAACGAACATGATTCGAATGAAGAAGAAACGAATGATGGTGCCACTGAAATGGAAGTCAAAGAAAAAGCTCAAACAGTTGAAGTTATTTTAAAAGAATTAGAAAGTGTGGACAATACCAACAACAGTTGGCAGAAGAAAATGATGGCAGCAATAATATTAACATGGAACATTAAGTCTGAATTTTAATTATCCGACCAGATGGAACTTTAATGCCCACAAAAACAGATCTCTTATGGCGCAACAGGGTCCCGAACTTATAGTCTTAAATACGTATCCTGTCACTATTGGCGGATGTTTCAATAATTCGTGGAAATACAAAAATGAAGATATTTCAAGATATTTTCAAGATGAAGATATTTTATTTCAAAAACATAGATGCGATCTATTGTTTTCCTTGCCTCTTATTTGTATCTGGCACAAATAATGTTCCATTTTGCAGCTCAGATGGATTTAAGGATTGGAGACATCTAAATCCAAACGTTCTTTTTCATGAAAATTCATTACAACTCATAAACAATTTCAAAAAATCTAAATTATTAGAAAAGGGTCTTCAAAAAGGTGGACTAATTGACGACGCTGCACAAGCAGCGAAATTTGGAAATGGCGTCATATATTGTTCTGCGCTGAAAATAATTTGGCATTTGGTGGATATGCTATTAATATCGATACCGAAGAAAAAAATTGTGGCCTATTTTTAAACTTGATAAAATTTGTCAGCCAATTTGACGTTGGTATGAAAAATGTTCTGGAATCTCATATTAAACACCACACTAATTATTTATCTCCAGAAATTCAGAATGAATTTATTAATTTGTTAGCAACAAAAGTACGAAGTGGATACACCATAGATAACTCTTAAGAAAAAACTACGATAGTAGCGTGGGAGGCATCATTTCCTCTGTACCTCATATTTTGCTCGTCCTTAACAACGAGTTGCCATAGTATTGCACCACTTCGAATAAGTAATGCTTCACTAATAGAGAAGGCTATTGTTACTTATTCTCTTTGGACACCATCACCCAGACGGCACCGTTTCAAAGCTTGTTTGTATATGTGTGTGCGATAATAACTCTACTATCCACTTGTCCCTATTAGACTTAGAAAAGCAAAAAGTAGAGGGAAAGTTATAGTAGGAGTGGAAGAATGAAAGGGACAGTAACTCCTTCTCCTCACACCATTCAAAAACTCCTCAAATAGGCAACGCTTCCCTAGTAGAGAAGACTGTTGTTACCTATTCTCAAACTCCGTGAATACAAGCTCCCCCTGGTGAACGTTTCAAGGCTTGTTGGCCTTTCATCGGTGGATGGGCAGGTACCCTGGTATTGCAGATATGACAATAATCACACAATATGAGAGATGCCAAAAGGTTTGTATAGTAATATTTAAAATAACTAAATACAACAAGGCATAATATGTTAAGAGTAAGAGTTTTATATCTACATAATATCTGTGTGGATACACCATAGATAACTCTTAAGAAAAAAGTACGATAGTAATGTGGGAGGCATCATTTCCTCTGTATCTCATATTGTGCTCGATGACAGGCCAATTGCTTTGAAACGGTGCCGTTTCACTTCTACGTAACAACAGACCGCTTGTCGGGATAAAGGAAAAGCACTTTCTTCTAAATTTCTAACAGGGTGCTTACAATAGAAAGTTGACCAGAGCCTATTATCCGAATGTTTAATACACCTTGATCTGCTCACTGGCTATGGATACACAGAAAGTAGTTGACCAGCTCGACTTCTCGGTATGTGGGACAGGTGGTCGGATAGGTTTTATGGGTCCCACTGAGTTGCAAATGGTAATCTCTTTATTTTTTAATTCGGGCGTAACAAAAGCACTATTGCTTGCTTGAAGGCTATGGGTGAGAACGATGTGTACCCAGTTAAGTCTCGTAATGCAGTCGTTATATGGAAAATTTTCTTCGTTCTATAAACGAAGAAAATTTTCGTTTCCATAAAACGAAGAAATAAAAAAATTCACTATAAAGAAGTTTGTTAAACAGAGGTCTGACTGTACTTATTTATTATGATTTTACCAATTATCGAAAAAAGGCGCATAGCTACGCCTCTGACTCCTGGCATCATTTGATGTTACATTGTAATGTTAGCTGACGAAGGGACTCGATATAGTTTGTATATTTGTAAATAGTTTAGTTCTGCTCTTTCGGATGGAACCTGACGCAAAAGGCCTTTTGTTAAGTAAACGCTGGTAAATAATTGCATAGTAATATTTATTCCACCTTGCGAATGCCGCTTGGTGGGGTAGCCAATGGGAGATGTGGTGCAAGTGGACGGGACAATTACGTCACTACAAATAATTACATAGGTCATTTCCTGATTAGATATTGATCAGTGCGTTCCGACAGGTGTGCCTTTTACATAGAGAAGATTTGATTTACTCAGTCATACCTCTACATTTTACGTGGAAAGGCGTGCTCGGTTATTGGGGAGCAAAGTGAGCCCTCTAGTTTATTATTATTTAATAAAAATGGATTTTCAGAAAATATTTTTGTATCGGCATCCAACTTTTTGTAAGCAATCTGTTATTTATAAATCGACCCGTATGGGAAATTCAAGGAGGTTTCACCATAATGTTATTGAAACTTTCGTTGTTAATCAAACTGTACCCAGTTTGTCAATAATAGCTGTATTATTGCATACTTGTACTTAACATACATGACATTTTGAGCCGATTTCATGACTTTTGACCTTGAGTGACGATAAAATCGTTCAAGATCATGCCTTTTTGTTTCTGAAAAATTACAGCCGATTGTCACTTGTCGTCAATGTTGAATAGACGTCTTTGGGGCTTGGTCAGGTTGTTGGGTTGTGCAAAAAGGTTTTTTTTCCCCTCTTAAATGAAATGAAGTTGTCATGTTGTTATAAATTATTTTAATTGTTCAGTACTCTACTATAATCTGTTATAAAGCAATATTATTTATAATTACACAAATGACAGTACATCGACATGCACTAACAATAATGCAATTTTGTAATCTCATATAGTGGCGTAGCTGGTTGCAGAACACCAACTGATAACGGAGCGTGTGGAAACTTACATTGTCTTAAGTGCCGGTAGTAGTCCAGGAAAGTCCAATTTTAAAACATTAGTTAGCTTTGGCTCCAGACATGCAACGTCAATCAGAATCGTTCAGTTTGATTGGGTGCCCGAATCAGACTGAGCTGGTATGTGAATGCTTTGTTAGCCACTTCGCAACAAATCTCATGGACTTGGCAACTGTAGATTTATGTGATTATAGCAGCTTTGTGAATGTAGTTCAGTTTCAAATTTCAAAAAAAAAAAAAAAAAAAAAACATTACCTACCATAACAAGTAGAGATAACGATCTTTGAAAATAGAAAGTTTCAACCGTTACTTTCTTATATTGTGAGCCGACACATTGGAGAATAGATGTCGGCTTTTGCTTCGCTATCACTTCTGAAATTCGGAACTCCAATAAGATCTTTTAGTAGTCCAAATAGGCGGTAATAATTATGTGAAATAGGATGGCTGTATAGTTCAGGCCTTTCCATACTACTTTTAACAGGTTCCTGGATGATTTTGAATGAGAATACGCATTTTTATTCAATAAATGCCACTTTTCGACATTCCCGTTTTGTTTTATTTTGTGAGTGTACCAAACAAGTAAGGCTATGCCAGAATTGTGTTGTGTTTGTAAATTTCTTATTTTATTATATGGATGCAAAATCTAAGTGTCCAGGAAGGAAGAGAGAAACCATGAAACCTTTGCTCGAGCCCGATTATGTCAGCCACAATGTGGAAAAATGCCTCAGAAATTCCTCCCTTCTTGATGGGATTCGAACTCACGCCTTTTCCAAACTAAACATCATTGTTCTTTAACGTTAACGATTACCATTTAAAAATAAAAGTGTATTGTTCGCTTATTCATCACCTTAAAATCTATTTAGTTTAGTCATGACTCCCCCCCCCCCGCAAGCTCAGTGTTCTCATAGAAAACGTGCCGATAATTCGTTGAAGATTGATGCCCATTCCGTGGAAGATATTATCTCACTTCCAAAATCAAGAAATAGAAACCGCCAGAAGCAGTCCCTCCCACTCGTGAAACTGGACGCCTTAAGAGCAATAATCCCAACACTTTACGGATTGATCCAAATAAGGTCGAAGACAATAAAACCTCCAGAATTATCATTAAAGGTTGAACTTACTTATATCAGTAAGTTATAGTGCGCGAATAATATCCTCTAAATTTCTATCGAAACAAAAGTAATATGTATTTCTGAAAAACTGAGGTGTTTTAATGTATTTAATATCAATTACTATTTTAATGTATTTAATATCAATATTTTATAATTTATATAAAATTATATGCTCTAAATGAACAAATATTTAGGGTGGTGAACATATGGAGAATGAAAGAATTATTTATAAGTACAAATAACGATGCAGTAACCTGCTGTTTAAATTACTTTCCCTGTTAATTAGAGAGAAGAAATTAATTTGCATGGAATTGCATTTTGCACATTTGGCGTTTTTAATTTTGAATCGGGAATTAACTTCGTAATCGAAATTAAAAATACCGATCTTTACTTTCAGAACTTTATTCAGGTAGTGGCCATATAAGATGTCTCTCGTATATCATAAGTGACAAGCACAGTATTTCATTTTAAGTAAGACAGGCTACATTTCTAATAATTTACAGTTTATAAAAAAATAATCAAAACAAAATACATCTTTGCAAATAATTGCGTTTTATAATTTAGGTTAAAATATCTTCCACTCTTTGTGCGTAGCCTATTATATCACGCGATGAATGTAGAAACTATGCTCCGAGTCCCTAATTTAAATCTAAATCGCCTTAGGTTCGATCGCTGCATTCATTTCCTGTTGTAATTCAATTAGCTAGTTATGATATCGAGGGCCTTTGTCTGAGTTTGATGTGACAAAGAGCACAGTCTGAATTCTCCGCAGTTGTATTGGACTTTAGATTAGGTGGTCCTCGGCCTCATCTGAAGCTTTAACGCTCATCCAAGGTAAAAATTCCATTCAGTTGTTGAAAATTGTCTTTTTTTTTTTCTTCGAAAATCATAGGGATTTAAATTACTTAAATGGAATCTGTAGCAATCCAATTCTTTGTTAAAAAATTAATCACAAAATGGGTTGTAGCCCGAATGCTAATAGTTAATACTCTGATTACACATTAAGTATACTTTTACAACCAATGCAAAGTAGGCATTTTACGTACTTTAATCAGGATTATGTCGATTTATATGTGGTATTTTGATCCAAGTCGATCGAAGATGACGGGGAGGCTGTAAAGGTAAAAATACGGTTACATTTTACCCTTCGTTGTTTTGTTTATTTAGCCCGTGAATTCATCTCCTGTTTTTTTTTTTAATTTGTCATTTCTAACACTTTGTTCAGTCTTACGCCTGTATCTGAATTTGATCAAGAATACGAAGTGCACATGAGACACTCTTGTCAGTTAGCCGGTTCAAGAGGGTTGTACTTATAATATCAGTTAATCCTTCACTAACATTGTTTAATTTCCCATTTAAAAAATAACTTATTAAATTCTGATTATCACCATAAACTCGATCGTGAGTGAGCCTTTCCGAATGATATATGATTTATCTTCCGAGATGTAAAACTCAAGGCTAAATGGTGAAGAAAATTATATTAAAAACGGTTTTGCTAATGTCTAATAGATTTCGGATTACTATTTGTCTTGTTAATTGGATATGCCACCTTTAAAACTAAAATTGTTTGCTGCCATTGAACGACGAGTAAGCTTGACATCCCTGCCCAATTTGTCGAGCAAAAAGTTAACTTACAAGCTTCAAATGCGTTTAAGGTGCAGTTTGATGTAATAATAGGTCTGTAATCATTGGCAAAGCGATTCATGCCTGACCCCCTAAGGTACATTATGGAATAATGTATCGGGTCATCAGGCATGGTGGTTGTTGTTGTGGAGGTTTTTCGGCACGAGGCCAAAATGTGCCTATTCAAATATTTGAAATGGCACCGGAGTTTGTCTTATTTGTTATTAGATATATTCATAAAGTCTAATTTGTTTGAGATAAGCGAAAAGCTCATCCAGATTGGCATTGTTTCCCAAAAAGTGGGTTAGTGATAAAGGTTCTTGCATTTGTGTCAGGGAAAGGAAGGTAGTATTTCTGATATGGGAGTAATACGAACAATCTAACAGAATATGTCGAACTGTAAGTTGTGATGAACAATGCATACATACAGGAGGGTCTTCGCCCATGAGCAGGAACAAGTGGGTCAGGTGCGTGTGCCCTATGCGCAATCTTGCCGGTATTACTTCTTCATGCCTGTTTTTCCTCAAGCTCGAGCTCCATATTTGTGGTTCTTGTTTAATTTCAAATAATTTATTGTTTGTCTGTGTCTTCCAAATGTTTAACCATTGTTCCCTACAGATACGTCGGATATGTTTTAATAAATCTATATAGGGTACTTGGTAAGATGGAGGTGCGTTGCTCTTTGGGTGCTTAGCTGCCTGGTCTGCTGTTTCGTTACCAGTGATTCCAGCATGCCCTGGAATCCAACAGAAACTTACGGTATGATTCAGATTCCTCAAATGATTTAGACGAGACCGGATTTCTTTTATTATGGGATGTGGGGTTGAGAAATTGTTACTTATTGCGGAAAGCGCACTCATGGAGTCTGTATATATTAAACTATTAGTGTTGAGACAGATATTGATATTGTATATAGCTAGGTGGATTGCATAAAGTTCTGCAGTATAACTGCTACATTCAGCCGGGAGAGATACAGATACTGTAAATGTGGGAAAGACTGCTGCAGCACCTACGGCATCATCTGATTTTGAGCCATCAGTATATATTAAGCAGCTCTGCGCATTGCTAGCGGCTAGTCCTTCGTGCAGTTGCTATATGTAACAGCTTTCCATGGACTTTTTTCTCCATTGTTGGAAATAGGTATCACAGTAAGGTGGGTTTGAGGACCAAGACGGATCAGATATTTTGGTTTCTTTGAGCGTGTTTTCAAAATGAACATTCCAGCAATGCATCAAATCTTGTAATCTAATACCAATTGGTCTATTTTCAGTGGGTTTATTGTTATAGAATGTTACCCTTTCAGGATTGAAAAGCATAGGTGAGGAGTAACATTTTCCTTCTGAGGTGGAGTGGTGGTTTGTATGCCTCTGTATAGAGACTTTGGACCGGAGATGATCGAAAAGCTCCAAGTGCAGTGCGAAGAGCACTGTGCTGTACAGTATTCAGTCTTGCAAGTACAGTTTTCCTAGCTGAATCGTATACTATTGAACCATAATCTAGACGAGACCTGATGAGCGAACGATACAAATGCAGGAGAGTGCATCTATCTGCACCCCATGCCATGGCTCTGAGTATATTGAGTTTTCAATCAGAGAGTTCTGAGATAAGTTATGTGCATGGAAAAATTGAGTTTAGTATCTAATATTAAACCTAAAAAGCGGATATTGCTGGCAAGAGGGATTGGTTGGTTTTTTAATTTAAGTTCAGGCTCTGGATGTAATCTGCGCTTTTTACAGAAATGAACTGCAATTGTCTTTTGTTTTGACAGGCGATAACCATTTTGTACAGTCCATGTCTCTAATTATTTATGGTAAGTTGTAACTGTCTTTCTATGCTGTTAATGGTTGGTGAATGGCATGATATAGCAAGATCGTCGGCATACATATATATTTCTACGGTTTTGGGGATATTCTGCGTCGTGGTATTTAGTCTAATTGCGAAGAGGGTAGGACTAAGTATGGACCCTTCTTCTTGAATAAAATATTGTGAAAGTACATTCTGGTGACGAACTTGAAAGGTTCTGCACTTGAGAAAATTCTGGATGAATTGAGGTATGTGTCCTCTCAACCCTAGGGTATACAGCTCTCGAAGAATGCCATACCCCCATGTGGTATCGAATGCCTTTTCAATATCTAGACACACCATTACCAGGTGTTCATTTTTAACATATGCATTGCGAATGTTAGTTTCGGCTCTTACCATAAGGTCTAAACAAGATCTGTTTTGTCTGAAGCCATATTGGTTGATATTTAGTAGCATTTTGCTTTCTAGTATCCATTTTAATCTCCTATGTATCATTTTTTCTAGAATTTTACTCAAATAGCTGGTTAGGGAAATTGGTCGGTAGTTTTGTGGAAGCGATTGATCCTTTCCTGGTTTTGGAAAGGCAAGAATTACAGAATGATGCCATGCGGAAGGATAAACACGTTGTAGAATACTAGTAATAATCTTAAAGCTGTATTATTTAGGTGTTTAAGCATTATATAGTAGATTCCGTCTGGTTCAGAGCTTCTTGGAGTTCAACTAGGATGAATGGTTGGTGTTGAAATTTAATTTATATTTTTCTGCAGAGGTTTTCATTTTCAGGAAAGGATTGTCGTACGCAGAAGCTGATGATATTTGACTGAAGGTCTCTCCAAGGAAATCGCCTATTTCCTTTGGGGAGGACAGTTCTCGTCCATTCTTAATCAAGATTGGAGCAGAAAAGGGAATGTACTTATTATTTAATTGTTGGATTTTCTTCCATATTAGCCGACTGCTGGTATCGTTCGTGATGGTACTGGCAAATGTTATCCACGCTTGTTTCCTGATTTGTCGTGCCCTTGCCTTTTGTTTTTTATATAAAATGAGGTTGGCTGTTGTAGGAAATCTACGAAATAGGTTCCAAGCTTTAATTTTTTCTCGTTTTGCACTGTTACAGGCTTCATTCCACCAGTGTTTTGCATGTCTTTTTTTTTGGTTTCCAGAGGATTGAGGAATTGCCTCAGAAGCTGCTGCCAAAATTTGTGCGGTGATGTGCTCTGTGACTTTATCTATTGGTTGGGTTTTAATAAATTGATCATCAAAATAAACACAGAATGAATATTTTGTCCAGTTCGCTTTTGTGAATTTCCATTTTACTCTGTAATCTGGAGAGTGGGATTATTTTGTTTGTATTTTACGTATAATTGGAAAATGATCGCTGTTGTGTGGCTCATATAAGGTTGACCACTCCATACTGGGGAACAGTGTGGGAGGACAGATCAATTGCTGAAGTGGAGCCTGTGGGTAGATGGACATAAGTGTGATGGCCAGTATTTAGCAAGGTTAACTGCTGTTGATTCAGTAATGTCTCTATCATATGTCCTCTTTTATCCATGCTTGAAGATCCCCACAACGGGTGATGCCCATTGAAATCTCCAAAAAGGCAAAAAGGTTTTGGCAATTGTGCTATAAGATCTTCTAGTTCTTTAAGCATGAAAAGTCTGTTTGGTGGGAGGTATATTGAAACAAGAGTTAGTGTTATTCCAAGCGCAATACGCACAGCAACAGCTTCTAAGTCAGTCTGTAGAGAGATATGTCGAACTGGGATTTTAGAGTTAACTAGTATTGCTACTCCTCCATGTGCAGATTTTGCAGTATTCCTGTCTTTTCTGTACATTGTGAAGTTTCTAACTGAGAGAGTTACCTGTGGTGTTAAATTTGTTTCTTGCAGACAAACACTCACTGGATTGTACTTATTAATCAGGTCATATATATCATCAATATTGGCTCGTATGCCTCTGCAATTCCATTGAAGTATGTTGATATGGGGGTTTGATGGCGCATAAGCTGCTTTGGCTATAATGCGCCTTTGAAGTATGTGCTGCATTACTTTCTTTTAGGAGTTGTGTTTTGATCTGCCTGTTTTTTTTGAAGCAGTTTGTTTGTAACGATTTGATTTATTTCTGTCTTTTTTGGGGAAAACTGGTCTCTCTGTATCCATGTGTTCTTCTGCATGAACATCTAATATAGTTTCTTGGTCTGAGCATGATCTGTAGGTACTGTTTTTCTGCTTTTTTTTTTTTTTTTTGTAGTTTCAGGCACGTTAGGAGGAACTGAAATTGGTATATTAGTTGCTTGTGTTTGGCAAGTTGTGGCTTAGCATTAAGCACGGACCTGGCCCAATCTGCAAAAGAAATATTTGGAGGGACTGCAATGTCAGTTTGAGTAGCAATAGAATGATTGTGCTGGGTTGCTTGTGCATACGTGCGTTTTGGCATAAACTGCATGATGTGCTTTTTGGCTTCCTGTTTTGTATTTCTTTCCCCACTTTTTTGAATATGCCGGATGGTTACCTTTGCAATTGGGACAGGTGAAGGAGGTTACGGTACAATCAGCTTGAGTGTGTTCTGTTGAACCACAGTGCCACGGCAAGCTACCTGGGAGTGTCCATATTTCTGGCATTTGTAACACCTGATGGGATTCGGTATATCTGGAAGTATACGACAATTCAGATACCGTGCTTTAACCATTGTTGGTAAGTTTGGGGTACTAAAGGTCAGTATTATGTTCCTGGTTGGCTTTAATTCTCCATCTTTCCGGATTAATATTCTTTTTGCATGTATTACTCTTTGATCTGTCAATTCTTGTACAATTTCATCCACTGAGATGTTAATCAGATCCCACTCTGCTATAACTCCTTTAGATGTATTCAGAGTGGCATGAGGCGTTATTTTAACGGGAATTCCACCAAAAGTAGTCAGTTTCAATAATAATTCCGAGTGTTTTGGCTTCATTGTCTCTACCAGCAGATCTCCAGACTGTAATCGCTTTACCATCTTCGGTGATCCTGCAGCATTTCTGGATTAGAAATGGGGATAATCTGATACAGAATGAATAAGGAGAAAGGCTGGGTGATCTTGTTGACATAGATCTGTTTTTTGTCTTTTATTTTGATAAGAGTCATGATCAGTAGGTGATCTCAACTGATCAAGTGAGGGAAAGGTTTCTTTGTCCATTTTTACTCCTTTTGGCCCTGAGGGTTGGCTTTCCCACTCAGGTTACCGGCCCCCGCCATGGGGAGGCAGGAGTAATGCCACGAGTGGCCAAGCAGTTGTTAGGTTAGTAACTCTAATAAAATTAAAAGGAAAGTTGTCTTTTCTTTCCTGACTTAACTTACAACTTGTAAGATGAAGTCTACAGTGCTTTTTTTAAGAACTTAAAAGAAGAGTGATTCCTTTAAAGGAAAACGCTTGGCATCCGGGGCCATCAGGCATGGAATGCTTTGCTAAGACTGAGAGAATGATCTCAAGTAATTTAATAAACAGGACTCTTTGGCTATTGGTCTGAAGTGAGATATAGCAGAGGGATATGCTGTTTTAGGTAATGGTTTCACGAGATGGGTTTCTGTTTGTCTAATAAATAATCGTTATAATGGATAACGTCGGATGACACCAATATGTTCGTAAAGTGAGGCATTTTATTTGAGGTTGTAGGTGGATGCTAATGCGAGGATGAGAGTTAACAGCCAAAATAATGTCTTCCTTGAACACCTTGATGTATGTCAGATGCAGATCATTATAATTTGACTTATATACATTTTTTCTCTGGCTCACCGTAAATCAAGATTTAGTTCACTTGTATTTTCTTTTATGAATTAAAACGATCGGTTATATTATTAATAGGTGATGGGGAGGCAGAGATGGGTATCGTCCATCAGCATGTTTATTTATTTATCATTCTGTGGTAGTGAAATTATTGTGAATTTGCTCATATAACGGAGAGATGACAACACTATTGTAAGATTGTGGCATTGCATTATGAATAATAAATGACAGTAGTATCTCTTTAGAGGGTTCCCACAAGTTACCATTTAGATAATTATGGAATAATTCAGCACATGCCTCGGTTATCTCAAAAAGATCACTGTCTTCGAAAAGGGTCATTAATGTCCTGTCTTTTCACAAAATTTTATTTGTTGAGAATCTTAAGAATGAAGATTTTCTTTAGAATACTAAACAAACGCTTCATTGTTTATTATACTGAAATAGTAATAAAAATTTAAATTTTTATTATTATTGTAGATTATCAGGATGGCATAATATATCGCATGCCCTACATTTGAAGCGCCTGAATGTAATACTGTTTGCAAAAATTGAATTGTCACCTTCCCCAAATTATATTCATAACACTGATGTAACTCGAAAGTTAGTTGACTTCGTGAAAATATATTAATAATTGGTGTTTGTACAAAGCCCGAATTTACATATACCAATTAATTGTCTGGGATGTCAAACAGACTCTTTCCCTAGACAAATAATTCAGCACTTGTCGCCGCTTTGTAATGAAGCTACAGGAGACAGCATATTGTCGAATGATGAATCAAAATATGCCAGAGGGCAAATCGAATTGAAACGAGATTTCGATTGTCTAAATTTAAATTATATGGCGCTGTAGGTGTACATTTAGGGGTTGATGCTAATGCGTCTACTGAAAAGAAAGAATAAGCAAATTGGTGGTGTTGCATGCGCCTGAAGTAATTCGCAGTAGCAGAGGCAATATGACGTTCCAAAAGTCGAGTACGCTCAAGCTAGCACAACTCAGTGTTATTTATTTGTTGCACCAGGGGGTGTCTCATTTTCTAACAGAAATTGACTGTGTAATGAAAAGTTGTACAAATGTCGTGCTAATGGGGTAAGTGCTTAAAACTGTGGTGGTGTTTTTTGAAAAATAAAGGTTAGCCTTATTAGTAAACTAAATAAATAACTCATTTTCGTTTGAAGTTAGCATTTTATTAAATACTTACAGTCAGAAAAACATCCTCACCTTAGAAGTGTAGATTGATAAACCAATATGTGATTAGGTGTATATAGAGTAAAGGCAAGAAAAATGACCACTGTAGCTTAGTGGTGAAACGTGAGGGTATAGTTGTATGGCGTTTGAGTTAGCTGTGGTTCAAATCAGCATCGCTACTAAATGTAGTAATGTTCTTGTATTCGCTTTTTGTAAACTGCTCTGACTTTATTAGTCGTCCCAGAGTATATATTAAATAAACAAAAGGTGCTTATTTTTGATTTGAGGAACAGTGGTAATTTGTCGTTCCTGAAAAATCAGTAGACTAGAGAAACATGAACAGAAAGACGCTGCTTTGAAACTATAATTAGAGCGGTGAGCGGGCATCATGAGAGATGGCATATTGCATGACTGCCTTTGTTGAGTACAGACAGAAATAACTCGTTCACTTACGTGGATCCTTCTGTCACCTTCCCAAAACGGAACATTGAATCATGATTAAAAATAACCCGTCACCAGTGTGCAGTCATGGATCTCTTGGCCAGCAGTGAGATTTTACGATGTCAACACGAGAAGCAATTGCCTGGTAGACCATTCACCCTCGTTTAATTGTGTGTATACTGTTAGTACAAATCCACATGGTCTACGTATCTTAAAAGCCTATCCGACAAACTGAACTCTCCAGTATTCCGCCATGTCTCCAATGACTGTATTCTGGTTAGTTTGTTCACTTTTATATATCATTAAGATGCACCAATATGCGGGTTTACACAAACATACCATTATTTCTTTTTGGTGTAGAGAAATTTTTAACAGTAAGTGCTCTTAATTTTAGTTCCTTTCAGTTTACCATCCTTTAGAATCCAGTAAACTGGTGCGATTCCACTGGGCGACTGTTCTTTTGTATAAAACTTATACTAAATTTGGTAATAATGTATTTTAATACTAAGGAAAAAATATCATTTTATGTAAATTTGTATAAGACAGGGATATAAATGGAACTACAGAATGTAGTAGTGTATTAACAATTAATATACCACAGAATGGAGTAAGCGTAAGACAAAATTCGGAGCTTAGTATAGAAGCTGACGAGAATTACACAGAAAAAGTTGTCAGAGCATACTGTGCGCTGATCATTGCATCAAAAAGAGACCACAGGCGAGCTGACTTCCAGAAGTCTTATATTGCATTGAAATTTAATGGAAGGAAAGAGACGTAATTACGTAGGCTTTGATTCTTGTGATGGTCTTTTTCTTCTCACTGCCATTTTAGCGACACACGGTTACTCCTCGATCACTTTTGTTTAACATGTAAGAATTCATTTTGTGACATTTTCATGAAACATATTTTACTATATAATAAATAATTATTGCAAAAGACCATCCTCTCCTAAAACGTGACCAATCTAAGTATGAGGAAATAGGCGTTATAGTGCATGTTTCAGTTATTGGTGCTCTTTGTTTGAGCGACGAGTTGGATGCAAAATAAACAAGTTACTCAAGATGGACAGACTGTCCAATTTTGGGCAGCTTGCTTAACTTTTAACAACTTGTCGAAAAATTATTTGATTTTTATAATTTTAATTGACTGTAAACGATTTCGAATTATAGTTACAAAATGTTAAATAAATGAAAAATGTGGTTTTTTAGCTTTCCCATTTAAAATATATTTTTTTTCTAACGTAATGATAAATATATTCTCGCATAATTCCTGAGTTTATACCATGTTCTTTTTCAGGATTTGGAACCCAAACTTTTTGAAAAAGAGAAGAGCTGAGGGGAAAAAAAAGAAAATCATATCGTGAAAGCTGGTCAGATGTCAGGCTCAGAGGAGCCATGGAAAAGGTGAGTTTGTTTTTGAGAATTTATAGTGCATAGGCTATTCTCATGTACTGTAGACATACTAAAACAACCCTGATAAATAATGACATTCCTCTAATAGTTATGTATTTTTATATCACAAAACGTTTAGTTTTTCACAGATGTTGCTTGTCATGGCATGCTCTGGGCAATAATCTGAAGTCTCGAAATTTATACAGCTCCACAATGAAGAATTTCACCACTTCAGTAGTAACTGGTACCTCATCAGTTAGTACTTAAATATTCTGAATATACCATAACTAGTTAAATATTTAAAGAAGCTCGAAGATTAAATATTTTAAACAAATAGCCAGAATTCTCTCCCCACCAAAATCACTACTTTAAAAATAAACCATTCACAAGACTGACCAATGAAAATGTTTTGCTAGCGTATCTCTATTTTAAATAAATTCTGCTGGAAAGCCCAGAAATACTTTCCTAGCCACATAACATGCATTGGTGGAAAATGTTCCGCAATATACTCATCACAATGGAGAGTATATTTTCGAATGCCCCTTCATATTATAAATTTGTCAAAGATTCAAATTTCTAATCTAATAAAAAGGTTTCCAAACAGCAGGAACTGTTTTGCTCCAGTGAATTTCTAGAACCTATGAACAAACAAAAGGGAGAACAGATGGCCGACTTCAACCAACAACTAGCAACTCAACGGGGTAATGCTGTTGTGCATCAACTTTAATTTGTGAATAAACGTAATTACTAAACCATCTCATTAACTTGTTAAAGAAAATTTATTTATTTTCTGCAAAAAATACTTTAATTATCATAGACTAATATCTATTCCTGGTTAATCACTACAACTGTCTTCAAATTTATAATTCAGAGAAGGAAAAATGTCAGATAAAACAAAAAAATCGCTTTACCGAATGCCAAGAAATAATTAACATGGTTAAAAATGAAGTGACATCTTCTTGTGCTTCGTTTCAGTTTTTAATATAGTTGTGGAAGATTCCTCGCTGCAACTGGCCTTTATTCTGTAATATTGTAAAGCTTCTTCAAAAATGCATTTAAAATTTTAGATTACAATGCGTTACTGATATTATGCACATATTTAACTAAGACTTGTCATCGCGATTGTTTATTTCATCGCCATGAATGAAATTTATATTTCAATGATGAGTTGAATTTAAAAATGTAAATGGTATAGCAGTGCTACAGAAACTATTTCTTAAATTAATCATTCATTGATTCCACGCCGAGTGGGTAAAGTACCTGCCCGGCGACCCAAAGGTCGCGGGTTCGGATCAAAGTACTGCAAAAACCTTGGAAGGTGCAATATGGCCACAGAAGCCGATGCGCCAACAACTACCAAATCAAAAAAAAAAAAAGATTCCACACTCTTAATTTGTCATTACAATGTGTAACTATAGAATAGCGCATTCCACAAATTTATGATTTAGAAGCAGCTGTGGTGCTCTGTATGCATTCGAACAAAATACTGCAGAAGACTAAAATGGTTCCTTCAATTTGTATCAAGGATAGCAAATAATCACAATCTGCAGCCATTTTTCCTTTATGAAAACCCTAAATACGAAAGTTGTTAGTACCGTACGTGAGGTGAAAGTTGAGAAGACGGAAGGAGATACTTGTTGACATTAGAGTTGAATTTGTGTAGATTGTAATTTTTAGAAAGAACGTGTCAGAGGTTGTTCCATCAAACGGATGTACATGTTCGGACTTGTTTTGTAGACACAGCGGGGAACTACACAAGGCAATTCAGAAGAACCAGTTGCCCATGGAAGTATCCAAAGAAAAGTTCATATTATGCATGTAAACAAGATTGTGATATATAAAGCGTGTAATGGTTTCACGAGGTGGGTTTTCCGTTTATCTAATGGATAACACCCCCAAAGGGAACGTCTCATTTAAAGATAGTGTTTGATCCTTTGGACATATTAAAGAATAATACGTTGAATCTTGAAGGTTATATCTACCCTTATTCATTTGCCCCTTGAGTGGGTTTAATAATGAAATAGTAGTAGTCAACAACTAATGGAAGAAACAGGGTTCACGGAAAAGTTCGGTTTAAAAATTTAAGAATTGTTGGTCATGGGATATTTTAAAATTTCTTGATTGATGCTGATCACGTGTAACTTCAATTCTTTTGCATATCAGTGGCTGTCTTCCGTTGACAAGGAAAACCATCACGTTCTTGTGATGATGATAATACAGAACAGTCTTCTTTTTTGCTTGACATTAGTATATAAAATAAAAATTCTCGGCTGCTGTCCACCACTAGTCTGTTAAATTCTGGTCATTTTTCATTGAATGAATAATCTAATAAATTGATTTTTCAGCCCTGTCATGTACAGAAAAACTTGTTTCGCTTAAGCTTATCTTCAGTAATATCCACACGAGATAAAATTTTAAAAACGTTTCAGAGAAAGAAGTGATTCAGGTGGTTATGCTGAAATATCAACTAAAGTTTTGTATATTAGTAGAACATAATTAGTAATGATGTTTTCGGAATTTCAGTTTACTGATAAAAAAACAAAAGTCAGTAACCTATGCAGATTGCCGCCGTCTCCTTGTTTACTCGAAATTTGATGCCCTCAACATAACGAAAATTTCTAATATTTTATTTTGTAACTTATATCCAGTTGCATTTCTTTCTTTCTTATTTCCATTAATTTGAAAATTTTCAGATGAAATTTGGACACGGCAACAATTGCTTTGTTACAATAAGTTTCAGGTTTCTCTACACACATGTATTATGGATTGCTGTTTACACATCTTGAGTGGCTCATCCGGCATCTCTTTCATATTTGCTTGAGCGAGTAATTGAATCAATTACTGAACACAGATTTTCAGTATATATGACAGTATGTATTGGAACTGAAGACAGCAGAACCTTGAGATGTGGTAACACTTCGATAAGCATCTTAAAACGAATTCTCACATTGTGGCTTTGATTTCATTTAACCTCTAATAAGGATCATATTCTGTAACAATCTTAACGGTTATTTGTATAGTCTTTAAAGAAAATAAGAATTCTGTTAGCAAAATTCCTTGAATTGTTAATGCTATAAATGAAGTGGCAGAAATTTGTTCCCTAAATAACTGGCCTATGTAATGTATATAAGAGAGAAACGAACATGTGTTAATTGGTCAGGGCAACGTTTTTTTTCCTCCATGGAAGAAAGTTGCAGATTTTTTTTAAAAATTCATGGCAGAATTATCGACGTAGGCTGCATGGACTTAAAGCGGCAAACTAAGAACAGAATGCATGAAATTTACAGACACAATACATTAACATCTCGCGGCTTTAGCTGCTTCCCAAAAACTAATTACTCTTCAATTACGATGTACTGATTTTACCACCAAACATAGTGACATATGTTCTCATACAGTAATAAATACAAGTTTATACCTATCGTGTCTGAAAAAGTGCATTTTAGAGATCAAAAATCCGGTATTCCTCACGAGGGGAAACCTTGCACCTCCACTTCCTTACACAAAAAGAAAATATCTCTATTTTCCTTTTGTGTAAACCTATAAATGCATTCTATGGATTGTGCCTGACCCGGTACTCACAAATATAATTGATGCATGCGATTCCTACGAAGTACTCTCAGAAAGGACATTATGTAAATATTAAACATCTGTAGCGTGCACATTTCCTTGTGTTGTCGCTCAAAGCTATGCATTTCTCACACTTAACTACAAATTCTTATCATAATTCATTGTATTTTTGTGCATTTTAGCAAGCACAGATTTAATCCTCTTAAATTATGAAGTTCCTTCGCAGAAACCAATCTTTACTCAAGGTCCTGTTCACTTTCTTAATTAGAGGAGGGAATATTATTTACTGTACTCCTGACATCTTTCCCAACGGGAGAATTAATTTTAGAAATTAAGCAAATGCGCGAAGATTACTCATTCTACATGATGACAGCTTAAGACATTTGTAAGATAAATTGTTATTAGCCTTTTAAATTAATTTACGAAATAAGGAACTGAAAATAAAAGAAAACAAAAGCTTTATATGGCATTTAGTTGTAGAAATATTCGATCACACCTCTGTTTTAAGTTTTCATTGATATTTAATTACTCTAACAATTCTAAAATTTATATAAAATGAATTGTGAAAGCTTTACTGTTCTCTGGAAATAATTTAATTTAAATGATCAATTAGCTTTATGACTATTATATTATTGACATTTATCATGACTGAAAAATTACAGAATATCCGATTTGGTTTAATTCCAAGCTGAAATAAAATGAACTTGGATTTATTAAAGGGTAATAGAGAACCTTTTTCTATCTTAGAAAGTTCGAAGAAAGAGTAATGATAATCAAGTAATAACAGAAAAATACAATTTATTATCCCTTAGTCATTCATTACTTTTTTGATATAATCATAGCTCATCTGTATATCCTTTGCGATTCTCGTAGTAACCAGGAAATAAATTTTATCGATATTACAAGCCGATCTATGGCTTGCAGCATTCATTTCTTGCCTGCTTTAAAAACGCTAGCCCCAGAGAGGTTTTTGCACTGTGGAGAGGAACTCTACTCGAACAAACAAATTGCGTTAATAATTAACTAACACGGATGCTGATCCCGATCACCATGGAAAGCAAACAGTACTATTGCTTTGCCCAAGAGTCTTTTATTAGACATTTTACCTGCTGCCTGTGTGACAATGAGCGATTCCAGATGCGGCTGCACCTATGATGCATCGAAACATGTACCACACTAGGACCAGCGTCTCTTGAAAATGTCGATAAAAGATCTTGGCAGATAGATTTTCTCCTTTAACCAGAGAGGTATGGGCAGTAATTATATTTAAGGAGTGTAGTCATGCGATAATAAATGATTTTGCTGAATGGCTTCCTTCTTCGTTGACTTATAAGAAAATGCTATCTGTCTATCCATTATCGTTCTTTATATGCAGGATGAAAAAGAATTATGGTATAATATCACTGGCAAGGCCGAATTACCGAGGTGTACTTGCAGGAAATATAAACTTGTTCATCATGGATTAAATGATAATTCACTAAACGGTGTTGTTTGTAATTATCGCAGAATGCGAAAATTCTGGTTGAGATTCCCTGTAATAGTGAACGTCGAAAGATACCAGCACAGTCAAAGCGTTGAGAGAAATGTTGATTAATTTCACTCTGTGGAGACATTAATTATCTTGCCCGATCTCCAGATTTTACAGCAGCTGACATATTCTTGTTGGGGATACCTAAAGGAACATTTAATGAAGTACTCAAGTAAGGACTAAAATCTATGCCATAAAAAGTTAAAAACATTAATTGTAATTATGAGAACATACCAACATATAGGCGCCTGAAGATAGTCATTTTCCGGAACGTATTTTCATAATAATTATTACTTCGGAAATACTAGCATAAAATCCGAGCACTAATTTAGCCTTACTCTGCATTTATATCTTAAGAGTACTGATTTATTATCAGTTACTTTTGCTTCAAAGAGATTGAAATTATAGTAAGACTTTGATATGTAATAAATCTTCTGTAAGTTTAGTCATGCAAATTAATACTTACACCACACGAAGAATGTTTAAATAATCGAAAACCTAGAAATATAAAACATGGTATAGTACATTTAAATTTAGCAAATTCAACTAATATAAGGGGTTATATATATATATAATCTTTATTACAACCATTAGTAAAAAAAGTTACGTAGATGATCGATGCAATAATCAGTAGTAATTCTAGCCGAAAAACAGCAGATGATGTTGTCATTCATCCTTGCCATGCTGTACTCGTTGAAAAAATGTGTAAAGATAATGGTTAAGGATCAGTCTAAAGATAATTACGCAATTGCAAGAACAACAACCTACAGGCCTACATGTGCAATTAAATTGTCTCATAATAACCTTTCTTTCGCAAGTTTATATTAAAAGCAAAAAATGTTGAAGTTGGAAATTAATAAATTATCAGTTAGTCGAGTTATATTACAAGTACCTAAACTAAAGAAATATAATTAAGATAATAAACCATGATGAGGGAGAGCGAGGATGTGTTTAATAAAGATCAAATTGTATTCGGGGATAAGAGGCAGAAGATTGAAACAATCAATTTGATTACTTTTGGCATTAAGGGATTGAAATTCTGCATAAGGTCTGCCCTACTTTTGTTCATTACTATATAAAAAAAGTTTTCTTTCGTTAATTATTCCTCTGTTTGTAAAGAAGAGAAAGTGAAACTGAATAGTCATTTTAGTAGTGTGAATTCTGCTGTTCCGATGGCAGCGTTTATCCTCATTATATACAATATGGTATGTATTGATATTTTACCAAACAACAAGAAGAATCTAGGTGCACAAAGAGCGTAACTTTTGAGGAGTTTTATAATGAACTTCATTGAGGTCAGTGTCGCCGCTGGAAAAGTTGAAGAACGAAGTTCGTGCGGGTAAACACATTCAACTCACAGATCTTCCGAAACGAGTAATACAACTTCGACATTAGGAGTGTACGGTTTCGCTATACTCCTAATGTTTCTCTATAACGTAAGGAAGCTTAGCTTCCGGGCGATAGCGAGAAACATTAACGAAGTTCTAAGACCTCTAAAACTGCAAGTTGAGTTTTTTTTTTCCCTTTCAGTTTAGTGGAGCTTGGGAAGTACTATGATAGACATTACAGTTTCACCACTTTTCCCTAGAAAAAGGTGGGCTTTGTTTTGGTAAAAATTCAAGTCACTTCAATTCCAAGGAAAAGTAGGAAACAACACTAAAGGAGCCGCCTCTAAAGCACATCTCCAAATCTTAATAATTGTATTTGCAAGCTCCAGTGTTTTTTTTTTCCTAGTCGAACATATATCGCAAAGGAATTGCCATATGGCCTCTTTTATATAATGAGCGCAGTGTAAATGCAGCAACACAGTTGAATAAATCACCTATTTTTTTAATTAAAAAAAAAAAAAACAAACAAAAAAGATTCTCTTTATATTCCTGCACAACCACATTTAGTACCCAACGTGACCTCCAACCACGCTCAGCTCAAATCATTGTACTGTGGTTTGATTAGCAGTCACTTGGGCTAGAAATAGGTCAACTCAAACACTTGTATTAATGTACACACGCGTTTGATCAGTTACTACCCTGTATGATTATGATATGGAAGAAGAGAAAAAATAATTACTATGCTAGCAGCGTGAGTAAATGAATGTAGACAGTATATTGTCCATACAAACCTTCTTCCCCTGTTTCTCCTCTGCTATTGGCACAACCTTGCTACTTGTAGTACTAGTTGAAGTCATGAATGAATGTGCTGCCAAACTAGTACCGCATTCTGTCATGTGTAATATTTACATTTCATGTGTCTCAAGAAATAAAACATCTTATCGGACCACTTGAGATAAGTTAAATTGTTTCCCTCAATATTTCACTTCTCTTCCGAGCAAGATAGTTGTTTTCACTGAAGTAACTCTCTGTGTTCATCAGCGATTTTGAAAAACACGAAGAGCACTTGAGCCTCTTCGACCAGAACGTTATTTAGCAGTCACTTGGGCTAGAAATAGGTCAACTCAAACACTTGTATTAATGTACACACGCGTTTGATCATATGGAATGTTATGCAGCGTTTTATGCGACAGTCATCAATAAAAAAGAGACCTTTTGTCTCTTAGTAGATTTCGAAGGTGCATCATGAATAATATCCTGTAATGGATGGCTTGAAAGCCATCCATTACAGGTCTCCGATCGATAGGGTGGAGTTCGTTACCGCCGCCAGAATCAGTTCCTATTACTATTTGATTTATTTAAAATGCGTGCAATTCTCCATTTAAATAAACTGTGTACAGTGTGCAATTATGTTCTCTAGCTGTTATCGTGATGCTTTTCTTCTAAAATTCCTTGAATAACGCAAGATCAAAATGAAAGTAACTTCGTTATTTTTTCTAGAAATAGCTCTTTGATAAACATTAATAAACAAGTTAATAAATAAAATCATGAAGAACACGTCTCGCGAAAGTTATAATCTTTAGATGGTATCAGTAATAGATTCTAATGTTACGCAGGTGAAGTGGCGTTACAGTTTTTTTTATTTGCGGCCGAACTGGGAGACCCATCCATTCCATTTCACAGAACAGCTTCTGTGAAACGGAAACTTTTCTGTGTAGTCATAAAGGAAGCAGCAGATCGAGCTGTAAAACTTTTAATTTTTGATTGAATACGTTTCAGAAAATAACAGAAGGCGGGTTAGAAACAGAACCGAGTGTTGTCTACCACAAGGGAATAAGTAACCGAAGACATTTCTGAGAGAAGGCTATTTACTTTCGGGCACGCTTTCTAATACCTGCACAAATTAAAAACAAGTAATTTGATTTACGTGCCATTGTTCGTATTGTAACACACAGTTCTACGAGCAGCTTACTGTTTCTCTATTTAATTTATCTTGTACGTCCGCGAGCCCTCTTGCTTTGAAAAGACGCTTCGTAAATCCGCCTTCCTAAGGACGCATTACCATACGACAGACAGGGTTGCTTTCTAAACAAAACATGCGCCGAACATTCAGAAAATGGATTAGAGAAACATATTATTATCAAGACTGGTCTTGGTGGACGAAGTAAAACAGTACTGTTAAATCCGTTTATATCGAGTTCGGTGAATATTAAACTGGATAAAATATTGTGTAGCGCTTACTCTACAATGGCGAAAGAGATGTATTTATACTAAGAAAAACATTTCTTATCCGCGCATAACGTTAAATATTTATAATAATTTAAGGTTTTCATTTGGTTTGAGACCATCCCGTGATAAACAGTGAAATAAATAATTCATTCTACTTAAGACCGACACAAAAATTTAATTTAAATCTTTGCGTTTGTTACTGATGCTATCGCGGTGTATAAATATTCCAATGATAGGACAGTTACAAAAAGACTATCCCATCGAAGTAACAGCATTCAAATTCTTTAATGCGTAGAATTATCCATGGGAAGAATCTCCTTCCGAAAATATGGGATCAAATAATTGGATCTTAAGTGAAAATTGGAATGCAAGTTATAGAGAATCGATCTAAACAGCATTGGAATTCTTCATAAACAAAACACAAGGAACTGTTTATCTATTCTTTCGCTATTCAGTGGGATTCTCTGAAATTATATTTTGTTCTGAAGATGAACTACTTTGGATATGCCATTGTCTGAATACAGACACATGTTCATATCACCTACTGGTGAATTTATATTATCTTACGTTAGTATATAATTTTCTACAATAGACCAAATAAATGGGCTTATTGAATTATGTAAATCAGTTTAGTTACATACTCACCCAAAGTTTATTTTCGCCGAAGTGACTACGACTGTGTGGTGTCTGTAAACTGCATATACCCTATAGCCGCCATCTGCTGGATGGAATATCAAGCATCCTTCGCCTGAGAGCAGTAAACTAAGCAAGTGCAAAAAAGAAAAAAAAAAAAATAGTCTGTTGTTCTTCAGTTTAGTTGAAGAGGCTCTGAGTGTGGATGGTGGGATGTGTTGTTGTTACGTCTCAGTACAAATTCCTCCAGTCTTGATGAAATTCAAACCTAGCCCTTTTCCAAGCGGTATAGAAAGATCTTAACCATCATGTTGACCACGAGGGCAGATTTTCAGGTGATCACTGTGAATACAACTCTATCCGAGACTCAACCAGAGTACTGTTGAATAGAATCAAGCCTCAAGCTATTAAACTATACACTGATACGATTACGTCACAGCTACAGCCACTTTCGCGCAAAAAAGCTCCATTTATTCCAAATATTGTAGAAAAATATACACTCAATCATCTGATCGTGCAAGTCAAAGTGATAAATTAGCATTTATGGGACCTAGTAAGGATATCACGGAGTTTCAAAAAGCCATATGGAAGTACCTCCCACATCAGAAACGGCATGTTTTGTCGGTTGCTCACGTCACACTGTCGTTAAGATGTAAAAAGAATGGTGTTGAACGGGTCAAACCATCTCCCGACAGAACTTGTAAAGGATTACTCAAGTTGGATGTTCGCGTTGTTCACTTAATGGCAAGTTACTGTGCCGCAGATGACATCGCAATACAATATATGAAATGCAAGAACAATAGCCCTCGTGGGTAGCAGCGCCGTCCTCCCCCGACACCGGGTGCAAAAGACCTGAGTTCGAGTGGTCTTTTTTACAAGATGAAGATCAATTTTCTCCCGGAAACTCAAGTTTTTCCTCCCGAAAATAGACCTAAGAACACACGCAATTTACATGGAGCAACGTAGCCTTAGGGCCATGTTGCTCCGTAGCCGCCCATGCTCCTAAAACTCAGCAACAGCCAAGAACAATATCCAAATAACGATGCGCCACAAACTGAGACGTATGGGGCTTAACAGCAGCCAGCCCAAGAGACACACTCTTCACAACGGTGAATATTGTGGTATTAACAAGTGTGTGGTTGAATGAGTCCAAATACCTTGTGCAACACCCAGACCAACGCCTTCGTGCGTGGCGCAAGCAACGCAAATCCGTGGATCATGTTTTGCTGGCAATAACTAGGACCCGTGGTGCGTATGGACTGACGTTTCACTATGACGTCTAAAACTAAGCTATTATGTTAGGGTCATCTGGAAAATTACTTTCAGCGATGTTGTCTGGTCGATTTGTCTGCTTTTCTGTACGAAAAACCCCTGTTTTTCCAGGGTTTTTTCTCTACCCCTGAGACCGAATGAAAAAGCACATAATGATTCGAACCCAGGACTTTTCCACCCGGAATGGGGAGGACGGTGACTATACCACTGTGCTACTGCGCAGCCTCACTGGTGACGTCTGCTGGCACCTTTTCGTGGACAGAAACGGGATCTTCCGAGACGATAATGTGCCATGTCATCGGGACTGCACTGTGCGAGTGGTTTTAGGAACACAGTAAAGATATAACCCATCTTGATTGGTCTCAATCCCATTGAAAACAGTGGCTATTCGTGACTGTTTTCAGTCTGTTGTTCTTCAGTTGAAGAGTAGGAGTTGCTCTGACCGTGGAAGGCGGGATGTGCTTTTGACATATTTTTCAGAAGGCAGGCAGGCCAGTTGATAATGTCGAAAAGCATTTTAACAGTGGTTCTCCTCATGCTAATCAGTTGAGGCAGCCATGAGATTTGAAGTCGTAGTAATGGCATTCATTTCAAATAAATAGGAATATATTAAGATTTATTTGAAATGAACAGTGCTTTATATTGCAGCACAAGACCAAATTGAGTTATCTTGGTATGAGATTGATCTATTTTGTAGTCTCATAGCTACATAAACTGTTGTCCAACCCGTACACCGAATAATTATTTTAAAAAAAAGGCGGGGGGGGGGGGGGGGAGGCTAAACTAAACTTAAATAAGATCTGCGAACAGTTTTAACATGTACACTATGCGACGATAGTAGAAAGTTGTAGGGGTGCCCTACTGTACAATGTTCTTGCTCGTATTCCAACTTTAGTCTACTATTCGAATTGACATAACCATAAACTGTAAACCACCAATTTTGAGGTATATCACTTTTATCTTTCACCAAGTGATGTATGGTTCGCCACTTTTTAGGTGTTTTTTGGTAACAACATTGTTCATTTTAGAATAGAATACGTGGATGCTGAACTATTGATTTCTGGCATCCAGGAGCGTGCTTCATTATTCCAACCGAAGTACAAGGTATTCATTTTAAAACGCAACCCACAATTTTTAATTGCCAAATGTTATTGGTCGTTATATGGAGCTGATTCAGTTTAACCAGTGAGAAAACGTCGAAAATTGACGTGTGTTGGTGTACTACGCCAGAGAAAAACGTGTAGTTTTGATCAAGAAGGATGGTTCTGACTCTTTAACAAACTTTTTTCGTACTGAAGCATTATGACTTGTGCCAAACAAAACCACAATTTACCGCCGTGTTAGAAAGGTTGAAGAGACAGGAGTCCAGTTGTGAAGCTCCATTTGTTGCCACCCCCCTCTAAATCATTACGAAAACTGACCCAACAGAAGAAAATTTGTTTAGGTAGTGTACATAAAGCGAAACGTTTTTAGCATTTGAAAGTGTATCGCATCCATATCATGCTGCTATGCTCCGTTAATTGGTTTATTACGACATTCAAGTTTTAGAGGAAACTGTTTTCCGATGAAGCATGGTTTCATCTAAGCGGCTATGTAACAGTCAGAATGATTGATTATGGAATTCGGACAATCCCCAATGATATTATGAAAGTCTATTGCATTTGATTAAAATTGGCGTTTGGTGCTCTCATGGTGCAGGATTATCGGTTCAGTATTCTTTGAGGGCACTGGCAGCAAAATAGTATAAAACCATTTTAATGCAGTTTATCGCTTTGCTTGAGGTCATTGAGAGATATTCCTGGTTTCAGCAAGACCCAATAATTCCAAGTGGTTCCGCGAACGACTGTGGAATTACTACGAAATGTTTTTGGAAAACGGTTGATTTCACAGGGTTTATGGCTCCCTTCGTCACTCATCTCCACCAGATTTACTTCTATGGGTCCATCTCCAAAGAGCTTGTTTATGAAAGTAACCCTGAATAACTGAAAACGAACGTGCCAGAATAAGTCAAAAAAACTCCTCGTCGAGTGGCACCTCCAGCATATTTGTGAACTGTATTTAAGTAATTATTTCATTGTGTTTTGCGTATTTGGTTGTTGTTATAATATTATGAAGTGGAACTCTGGTTGCTTTTTAAAATGAACGTATATATACATACATGACATATATAAAAATAGGATTGTTGGCAGGAAATCTGCAAAACACTGTGTGGAAATTTCGAAGACGATCAGTGGAAAGCAGAAATTAGCGGACACCTACGATGAAATTAAACTTGCTGATTATTCCAATCTTTGTTAGCTAGCAATAAATTATTAAAGAATTTTTCGCTGATTATCAAGTTTATTACACTAAGGAGAAAAACAACTGGAAGCCGAAGGTCTCCCGCTACCCTCTCTTCCAAAAACTTCTAATTACCATTCACGTTACATTTTACTCGTGTAATTAGTGTCTCTCATACAATCTATAGCTTTACAAGGTGTTAATTATGGAGAACAACTATTGTTTTATCTTTTAACAATGCTTAATGTTATTTTTTCTTCGTCTAGAAGAAATTCATTGAATAAATTATAAAATTACCCTTGAACAAGCAGTATACTTTGGAGGGGGTATACCCACAGCATTCTGTTTCTTTTTCTTCTATTCCTTGGTTCATTTTGACAGGATCAAGATTTCTGCTGCCTCTCTCGTGGGGGGTGAATGGAAGCAAAATGGAGTGGTGTGGACTGAAAGTAAAACCGGATGTATAAAAGGAGTGTAAAAGAAAAGACTTGATTACAGATCACATTTTTAACTCAGCAAATGACGTTGACTTACATAGCGTGTTACGTGTTCTCGATTTTATTCTACAGCGGCTGTGCTCGGATTCATGCGGACTAGTCAATTAGCATCACGTCACTACATACACTTTAAATGTGAGGAGGTCAGTGTTGAGAGGGAGGCATTGTCCTCTTGAAAAATATCAGGTTCAACAACATAAAGCTGCCTCAGCGCTGCTGCTAATACTAATAACGCAATTCTTCAATTGCATTATCGAGAATGTTACAATTTTGCTTCATCTGCAAAGTACCAGGCCATCGGACTGTCTCTACTGTGCTCTCTGCAGTTTATCCGGCACTGTCCTTTTTAGGGTCCATAAGTTTAAGGAAGGACCCTTATAATGGAACTCGGTTGTCTGTCCGTCCGTCACATCATTATATCTCTGGAACCACTCAACCTATTGACTTGAAATTTTGCATGGGTTTGTACATCATGTGGGCCAACACAATGCCATATTGATCGTTATTGACAAAAATTTGTCTGAGAATAGGGGGTTCCCCCCTATTCTCAGTGGGGAGAACAAAATGTTGTCGACAACCTATAGCATATTATACACCCTTGGAAAGAGCTCAACGAGTAGGTTTAAAATATAATTTTAAAATTAAAAATGGCGGCGGCAGACAGGAAAATGTAATTTTTATTGCACTTCGATAGCGCTTATTTGTACTCAGTAACTCTCCTTTTGGTGACAAAAAGGTTGCTAAATAGTTAGTTAATAATTCTATAAAGGTAATTTATAACTTTTGCGACGAGAAGTATTTTTTAATAATTTTCAAAGCTGGAGTAGTCCCGGCAAGGAGGTACTCAGTGAGGCAGTGGTAGTGGGGCGGCGCCTGCGCTGAGTCTTTCACGGCCCTCACCTGCCAGTTACTTCTCCCTCAAGACTTTAATGGCCTCTCCAGGAAGAATTTGGAGTGTTTTCTCTCACCCTGTCATTCACAACAACTGGAAAGACTCAAATAGACAACGTTTTCGTTAGTTCCTCGGTTTTAGGCCAAGCCGGGGTACTAGAAGCTGGCGCCTCCGTAGCCAGGTGGGAAGGAGCAGCAGTGCGTAGCACACGCTTCTTGATGAGCCCGTCACCACCAAATACGGAGGATGCGGAAAGGTCAGGGAATGACCACCGCATATCCCGGAGCAATATGGCCTTATTTGCCAATGCTCTTAAATAACAAACAAACAAACTAGAAGCTTTTTTTCAGTTACCATAAAGCTCTCTATTTGAGATATTACATTAGAGACCCTTCATTATGAGTGCCCGGTACTCAGTAGTTGACCGATTTTTTAAAAATATTCTCCAGTTTGCTGCCACACTCACATAATGAAAGCAAGTTATATCGAGATTTATCTTTCCGTAGGCCAGTACCAAACATGACACCGTTGTAATCGCTGTTGTATATTAACTTTCATGATGAAGGGTTTATATGGGCGGCAGTTCATGCATGAAATCTATAACTAACTTGGCCACAGCGTAAAAAAAGCCCCAATAAGTTGAATGAAACGTTTCTCTCGTCTAGATGGGAATCGAACCTTGTTGTGGAAGGAAGGTTACTGTGAAACCATCATGCTAGGTGTAGAAGCGTAGAGGAACAATTCTCAGTACGCTTTCGAATTCCTTGGGTGCGTTTTTAAGACAGCAGACCAACTCTTTATAGTTCTCCTGTTGTTAAAATTTACTACTCACTTTGGAATGAACAACTGCATTGTACTTAAAAATCTTCAGAATATTCATAACCTCCGAAACCTGTTTTGCACTGCCTTTGTGTTTAGCGCTCCACAACTTTTCCATATTGAGATATTTTCTGTTTACGGGATGCATATCGATTTTTTATTATTTTAAGTCACTTGCATAAATGTAAAAATATTGTCGCGACAATTTTAGTAACGTGGCGCATAAGATAGGGGAAGTTTACATGACAGACTACAAGAATGTTACCGTATTTTGTAATACCAAGTAAAGTCGAAAACGCGGCGTGAGTAACTTTATACTTGCAGGGAACATACAGCTATGGCCCTTAATATTTTCTAATTAATTTATTTTGTTTCGTTTTTCCACCAGTGACAAACTAAAAACTGATTTTTCACTTATCTTTTGCGCGTTAGCATATACAGGGTGTCTCAAAAATATTGCTACGAACGTTTAGGGGAGGTAGGTAACATCTAAAGGAATGTGAATCGCATAGGAGCCCGTCACCGGAAGTCGGTAGTCGCCGCACGAAGAGCATGCATCGATATACGAACTGTGAGCTGGCAGACATGCACATAGTGTATGGATTAGCAGAGGGCAATGGACGAGCCGCTCAACGAATTTATGAAGAACGCTTCCCAGACAGACATGTACCGGACCACCGTTTGTCTGCGCGTGTGCATCAAAATTTGTGCGATCATGGGTCATTTAGATGTAACAGGAGTAGCGCGGGCAGACCACGTTCGACGCGAACTCCCGCCATGGAAGAAAGTGTGTTGAATGCCGTCCAGAATAATCTTACTACCAACACACGTGCCGTTGCAGTGTACAGCTTGTCTGACACGACGATTCCTTACACCCCTCAAGATCATCCTGCGCAGTGGTTTCTCCAAGAAAGTGTTCAAGACTTGAATTTTCCAGCCTATATTTTGATCATGGATGAGGCTTATTCAATCAGCACAATGCTCATGTGTGGACTCACAACAATCTACACGGTGTGCGCCCACATGCGGCACAACATCGCTTCGAAATAAATGTGTGGGCAGGTATGGTTTGTGACTGCTTAGTCGGCCCATATGTTACCATCCCGCATGAACTCCGCTAAATATCGGATCTTTCTTGAACAAGTTCTACCAAGGTTACTTGACGATGTTCCAGCAAATGTGAGACGCAACTATTTGGTTTCAACATGAGGGGGTGCCCCCCCCCCCAATTTATTTCTGTGAGGGGCCCTCAAATCTATCGTGTATGAATCGCCTGTGGAGACGGAAATGGATCTCGTCTGCGCTGCTGCTACTGTCAAAGAAACTCCAGGTGTGTTCGACGGTGTCACTAATTACTGTCTTGTGTTATTTCTGCCACTACTTTCCTGTGACGTTTCCCCTTATGGGTTCGTATGCGATTTACATTCCTTTAGATGTTACCTACACCCTGATGTTGAGAATGGTTGGATTCTGGACAGAACAACAATGATCCAAGAGAATCTCCCTAGACGATTCATCATCTAATGGGACCGGTCTGCCATAGTTGTTTCTAGGAAGTGTATCAGTGTCGGGTTTACTTTGTAGATCTTTAGCGTCTGTATCCGCCAGCTGTGGGGCCTGGGGTCGATGTAGGTCGTGTACAGATCGCCTTGCCCATCTGCTGCTCGGCCATGATGTTCTGATATATTCTTGGTTATGCAGCTGGCCAGGATCTTGTAAATTGTTGGGAGACAGATTATCGGTCTGTGGTTCGCTGTCTTTGTTCTTATCCTTCAGTCAGAGAGGCTGGGATTGTGTTAGGGCGCCTTATCGTTTTGGTGAACAGGTCCAGTAATTGTAGGTGTTATCGATCTGTTAACTAGGGTTTGCCAGTTGTGAGACTTCCTAAATCTCTCATATGTCCTGGCCAACTTTGCCCCAGTAGTCTTCGATCCTTTGGTTATAGATCTCGTGTTGTCTATGGACATTATCTTTCTTGAGACTATTCTTCATTGTTGGTACTGGATCAGTTGGGCTATATTCTGCTCTAGTTTTCAGATGTTCTCTTCCGCTCATCCCGATAGTATCTAGTGTCGTTGTTGAGGTAATCCGGTATTGTTCGCAGATTGAAGTGGTCTGTGAGATTCCATAGGCTTCTGTATGGTTTAGATCATCCCGGTGTCCATTCCCTTGAATTCTTCTAAGGCCTTTTTCCACCATTGTTCTATTCTCAATATCGTAACCGTGTTCGCTGCTTACATCCCGCTTGAATTTTTCCAATATTTCAAGAGCTCCACGTTCTTCTTGATGATGGTCCTAACACATTCAATATTCGGTGATCTGAACCACTCAATATTTATAATTCTGAGTTTCATTCAGTTGTAGGTGGTAGTTATTGGGAGCGATGCCGGCATTCTCCCCATCAGCCATCACTTTGACCTTTTGGGAAGTAGGTATGATTAAGTGCCTTTTCGCGGCGGGATTCTATGATATTGGTGCTCGGGAGCCGTAATCACGCCCATTATTTCCTTTTCATTTAAAAAAATCCGCCGTATTGCAGGTATAAAATTAGACATTATAGCTATTTTTCTTTTTTGGAAAATTAGTCCATTTTCATTTTTTATAAGAATTCAGGATATTATCATGCAACACCATTTGTACTGATCCATTTTCATAAGCAAACAAATGAAATGATTTCTCTTTATTATTTATTCAGTCTTCTTTGGAAGCTACGTGTATAAGATTCATATTACAGGAAAGCATCATTGGGCTCCCAAAGACGTGAAAAAACGAAGAGTGAAATCAAAAACTTTCGCTATTTGATGATCATCAAACTGGAATTCCAAGCAGTCATTGTAGGTTGATATGCCTGAAATCACTTCTTAAGTATTAATTGAGAGAATTATGAAATATATATTATTTAGCGCTTTGCTGGATACGACAAAGCACTAATCTTGAAAAAAAAATGTATGTATAAGAAAGCAAAATAAATAATCTGTATTTTACTTCTTTGTGATAGCAGGCAAAAGCATTACTTTGCAATGAAAACGGAGCTTTCCTTGAAAGCATTTTATTTCTATATTGTTATTCGAGAAAGTGAAATGGGGGTGGAGTTGTAGCATAATCCACTGTAATTACTTAATCCTTAAGAGTAAACCACTTAAAAATTAGCTGTATCACCTTATTTAAAGATTTTAATGCAGTTTGAAACGACGTTACAGGATAACTTATCTGAGTCCTCTCTCACCAACAGTAAGACAAAACAGAGAAATTTAAAGGTGAGAATTACCTTGATATGTCTCTTTATAGAATTATGGTAATGCAACTGTCAGTTTTAATTATTACCCTATTCATTATGCAAAATATTTCTGAATGCGACCAACGAAGTTACTTAAACCATTATGTTTTAAAAGTATTTGCAAAGTTTTGTTCTAAGTGCTTTGAGGTTAAGATATTGATTAGCTAATATACGATGATTCAATATGATGGTGTTTACACGCTTGGAACTCATCTGATGAGAAGAATCATAGTTTTTACTGCATTATCATAATGCAACATCACTCTTGTAAGGTCGGAGTTTCTCGATGAAGTTCTCTCCCATCTCGTTGCTGTCTTTTACAATTATCTTCAAATCTTTTGTTACTGCAGATTTTTCAGCAAGTGTTAAAGAACTTCCTTGGACATCGTACTGAACAAGAGACAGACGGTGATGAGTGAGGGAGGATGATGTGTCAGCTGCTTGAGAACTGGACGGATCACATTACTTCCCCCCTCCTGTCTCCTACAAGACAATAATTAATCTTGCGTCTGTGTCTGCTTAGTAATTACAGTTCCTCTACTCCACCAGTTATCGATCGTCCCTACCATTTACTCTACGAAGATTCTAGGAAATGTACAAGCCGTTTTGTCCCATCTAATCTCACAGAATAATGCTCTTTTTGCTCCCAGGTTTCACTCGCACGGAACCTTTGACAATGAAAAACTATCTTCCCCGAACATTTCCTGCAGACCACCCATGTCATTAAGCTGTGTTATTTATTCACCGTGCACCAGAAGAATATGAATCTTTTAATCTCTAAAAAAAAAAAAAAAAAACTCCGGCACGTGGCCATTGTTATAAGATAGTACCTAAGATAACATAAGAAGATTATTTCTTCGTTCTATAATTTTGGATTAACTGTCAAACTAATAACGTGAGCAATATTTCTACTTTAAGTTTTAGTAATTGTAGTTTGGATAAATTCCTTAAAAAGACATCTTTCTAAGATCACTGGCATACATATATTAAAGGGCAGTGCAACATCCATCACTGTGTGGTGTTTATGGTTGTGGAACAAGAGGCAGATTTAAGTACGGTCTGTTAACAATGGCGGTTGGTGAACTTGGGTCATTTGAAAATGGTAACAGTAATATCGCCTGCGCATGTTTTAAAAATAATAATAAAAGCAAGCCGGCGTAAAGTAACGTCTAGTTGGGGTAACATCACTGGTGGTAATTCTTTCTATTAAAATGAACATTACACAGAAGTATGTATCATGGAGCAAGCCTGTTTCTAAATTAATAAATAATCATTTATTACGTTTTACAGCAAGCCCTTCGCAGTACATAGCTAAGGACAGATAGTTAGTACAGTAGACTGATTTTTTTTTTTTTTACGCACTAAGCTTTTTAAGTAGAGGTTTAAGAAGGATTCTGATTATACTGTGCGACATTCGTGATATTAACATAGGATCGCTTTCTGATTGTCTTCATGGTATCTTTTTCGGATATAAATGTGCAAAATAAAATGTCTTCCATTCTGCTGCCGTGTCGGGTATTATTGTTTTGTATGAGACTGTTATAAATGTTTATATTTTTTTTGTGTTTTACCGTTTTCGTCCAGATAAGTAAGGCGTCAAGGTATTGATTTGGTCTGTAATTTCCGTGAATTCTATGGCCAGTTTACTTGTTTGCCGGAGGAAAAATTGCCCAATGGCTACGGTGTGATAAAAAGCCTTCAAAGCTGCGTAATTCGAACCAAAACTTTTCTGCATATTTATTTATCATTATATATGTTGCTAAGTTAATTTGTTCTTGACAAGATTCATACAACAGAATGTACGATTGACCTGACAGAGATTTTAAATATTGTGTAATTTTAGCAATAGTGACCGAATGTTATGGTACCAAGATCGTGTGCTTTTTTCTGTGAAAGTTAGAAGAAGATTCAGTACAGCAGTGTTTCCAGCAGCTCATTTTTATGTTTTGTCGGACATTCGCCCATAAATAAGCAATCTCGCTAGTGTTTCACATGGAAGAGTCTTATGGCTCGTTATTTACTTATGTTCATTGTTGCTAATGCTCCTAAAATCCAAATAACAAACAAACAGCCATCATTGCATGTCTTGCCGTGGCAACGAGAAAATAATTATGTACGCAGACACCTATTGCTTCCAACGCTCGATGGAACCGTAATACCAGCCATTCAGTTTATTGCGTTTTTACAATCATTTCCTGAATATGAAGCTAGAGGGGTATATACAAAATATAGTTAAAATAATATATACAGTGGCAGAATTTATTTAAAATTGTTATTTGGTATTAGGAGAGTGCAGAGTGAACGTCATTGGGTCCTCAGATTAAGTGGGAATAGACAGTTGGATTTTCTTGCTAGACATCTCCATTAGGGTTTAGGCGTAGATCACTCAAGGTTCCCCATGATTGCTGTTTTTTATATCTTATTTTCGGTTACTTTGTACGTTTCAAGTTTATTGAAATATTTTAAGGCAGTGGTTCTCAACATTAGGAAAAATTCCATTGCGTTCAACGGCAATCAGTGACAAAAGTTTGGGTACCATTGTTGGATTTTTTAAGAGCATCAGCGAATAAGGCTATATTGTTCAGTGTTTTGTCTATAAATTGCGTGTGCTCTGAGGTCGATTTTCTTTTTTAGAACGAGGCGCTTCCAAGACGTCATGTCGAGGTTGGCATTCCTCATATGCGGTTTAGCCTTCTTAAAATCCAATATTCGATGCCAAGTATCTTTTCTTGGCGGCCATATTGATCAGAAATCAGAATATCACGGCCTTGGGCGCTGTGGCGCTATACTGCCGACCAGGAGAAGAAATAACCTTCGCCAGCATGGCATAGTACTACACCAGACAGAAGAGGTACCAGAAACCGCCAACTTCTGGAGGACTTCCTCCGTAGCCAGGTGGGAAGGAGCACCAGTGCGTAGCACACGCTTCTTGATTAGACCGGGGTTCGAGCCCGTCACCACCAGATGCGGAAAGGTCAGGGAATGATCACCGCATATCTCGGAGCAATATGGCCTTAGTTGCTAATGCTCCTAAAAACCAAATAACAAACATCATCTGCCAACCTATTGTAATACCCTGTGGGAGGCCACGATCGACATCTCTCTGGCATCAAGAAATCTTGGAGGGTCGAAGATTCGTGGACCACCGGGTCATAACCTACAAGATAACAAGAACACGATAAACAGATACGCTATCACCAGTGCCAACTGGGAGTTCTTCAGAAACCTACTGAATGAAGCGGTGGAACACAATCCAGGAAGTTTAGACCCGGACGTACTGCAAGATAAGACAACTAAAATATCAAAAACCGATACACGGACGTCATCCGGAAAAGTAAGGAACGAACTTGGGTAACAGTCTACAGGGTTATTACCAAAAAACTCCCTAGGGGGGGGGGGAGGTAATGACATCTTGAATGCCATATTCAAGGAACCTGCGATCCCAACTCTATAATACGCAAATCATGGAGCGGCCTAGACATGATAGACCCGAAATACTTAAAAAAATAATAGAATACACACCACAATTTCTATTGATCCTGTTCAACAGATTCCTAGAGGTAGAGAAATTCCCAACAAAATGGAAAACGGCCAACGTCAAGAGTCCGAAATCCTACAGGCCCATCGCACTTCTTTCAAAAGCTACTGCACAACAGAAACCTAATTAATGTGACAACAAGTATTTCCTCGTAATATCGAATGACTTTGCCGGGACGGTGGCCGAGCGTCTTGGGAAGCTAAGGTACCCATCAGCCCCTATAAAGTCATAGCAATTGAGATAAACACATACAAAATGATCGCAAGAACAGTACACACGGGTCTGTATTGGGCCCACTTCTCTGGAACTTGGCATTTGATGAGTTCGTGAGAATGGACCTAGGAGCAGTGAGGGTGCAAGAAGAATTTCTTAACATATCACCGACAAACACTTCGTCGGCGCTGCTTAAAGGAACCCTGCAACTGAGACGACTACCCCAGATTGATGGGACAATTATCAAGTTCGCTAGTCTACTAAAATACCTGGTCGTCATAATAGACAATAACTTATCCTTCCAACCATATCTCAAATTCCTAAGACAAAAGATCAGAAACTACTCTGCCATGGTCGTAAATAAGAGAACCCTGGATGCAATTCAGTGCACCGCGCCTGCAGAACGGTGATAGCAGCAGGACTCCTCTACTACTTATCTAAGGGAATAACCATCACTTTCCTAGAATTTACAATAGACCCAACAAACAACCAAAAGAGCAATTACCCACAAGTTCTTGCCGCAACTTGAAAAAATCTATCCAAAATCTCCTACTTGGTTCTTTCCGGGGTTGCAAACAACATACGGCCCCTTTAAGGCAAAGTTAATGGACTTCGCCCATGTAGAGGATCCATGCTGTACATGTGGAGAGATTGAAACCTGGGAACACCTCCCCAGAGGGCAAGAGTTTCACCAACTTCGCTCCAGAACAACGCTAAATGCAATACATCAGGAGTGAAAGACGACTAGCCAGATAACAAATCAAAACATTCTTTCAGACACACCCACTAGCTGCCTAAATGCAACTGAAGATAGAGAACCAAATGGCGATCTGTACCAGCTCCCTTGCCTGGTACCTTTTTTTCCTCTCCCTGGCGGGGGGGGGGGAGAGAGGAGATGATCTCACTGTTTTCTCCTTACTGACCACCTGGGGTTGCTTTCCCTATCGACCCCCTACTCTGACTAATACGCCAGCGTAAACCCCACACAACTAATCTAAATTGAAAACTGAACCACATTAACCTCTCCTGGCTTTTTCTAAACTTAAGTGTCCCCCGTTTTTTTTTTTTTTTTGAAGGTCCTAGTCACCGAAATCTCAGGAAATTAGATGGCACGACATGCCAAAGTATATAAGGGTTCCTGGTCTGCCTCCACGGGGCGTAAGTGGGGCAATGTTGCGCCCCAGTTGGGGTTCAACGGCTAAACGACACTAAACGATCCAAGACCCACACACTTTTCAATCTCTGGCATTTACAGAGTACTGTAACACACTACAATGTAAACTAGGCAGAGATGGGGGAAACCGCTGGTACCGCTTGACCCTAAACACACTTACTTACTTTTCTTTGTAGCATATCTGCGCCGGTAGCACAGTGATATCGTTACCTTCCTCCCCGTGATGTAGCCCAGGTTCAAATCTCGTCGCTGACGCGAGGTACTTTTATGCCTTTTTTCAGTCAGTCTCAGGCGTTGATAAAAAAAAAAAAAAAACTGAGGTTTTTCGTCCAGCAAACACACATGTAGTGGAGGTAACCCTAATAAAAAAAGTTTAGTTTTTTTTTTCCCCTCTAGCATGCCGATGCAGAGGACCAGATTTCGAAAGCATACAAAAAGATGGGTGTGAGACAATTTTGCAATAGATTGGCATAATAGGGACGCATTGTGATAACCTCTTAACTGCTACCAGGTTACCCAAAATGCTGCAAATGCTCCTGAAAAGTGAGATTCTCGTCTCAGCTAAGGTCAAGGTCTGTGTTGAACGAGTCTTATTTTACTAACTTTCCATTGATGAACGCTTGGATATAGTTTTTATAGTGCCTCTTCGTGAAAGTTTTATCATGGTTCAGTTGCAGGCCAGTCATTGCAAGGAGACCTATTTCCATAGAGAAATTTTATTTGATTTGAAATGCACTTTGTGGACTATCAGAAGTGATAATGTGCAGCAAAGAGGGTAGCTGTCATCAATCCGCCCTGGGGGCATTGCCCCTCCTGACCGTGATAGTTGCTGAGTTTCGACTCCCACGATTCCAGCAGAGAAGTAAGGACCTGGAGTACAAGACCAGAGATTATAAAGTAGGCTGAGGACGGACACATTATCGAAGGCGCTCTGATGTTGAAAAAAAATGTCAATATGTGATTTGTTCTTATAGTTTTCTCTACTCTGAAGAGAGGTTTCCAAGAGATTAGAATTTGTAGATCGGCGTTGAACTGTATATATATGAGGAAGCCGATTAGCAAAGCAATGGTTGACTATTGCCGGATAAATGAGTTTTTCCAAGACCTTTAGAAAGTTGCATCCAATAGAAATTGGATGATTAGATTTAGGAATGAGTTTAAGGATGTAAGTTTGCGAAATTGATAGGGTAGATCTTTTATCCCGTTTATTATTTGAGATCATAATTTGACCCAAAATTTCGGTTTTAAGCTCCCTTAGGACAGATATACAATACGTAATCTATGTCAAAGATCTTCAAGTAATTAGGAAGTGTAATCTACTCCTCCATGCCGCTGAAGTGTGGGAATCGGAAGCTAATACAACTAAGAAGTCAATCCTTGTTACAAAATTATGGCTCCTTAAATGAACCAACCGGAAAGCTTATCTATTTCAATGGGGATGCAGCGACTTGTGGCCACAGTTAAAATGATCATGGACGTAATCTCAGCACCATCTATTTGGGATTCTAGTTACTGGGGAATACCCAGGCAAGGATTTAGTTCAACCCCGGTGCTCTGCACGAAACATCGGAGACTTCATCTCTTAGATCATTTATTCACAAATCAAATGTTAGCTGAAGTACTGCACCTTGGTGCCAACTTGAATAATTTTTCCCTTAATAACACCTATACGAAAGAAGTCTTAGCAGGTCGTGCTTCTTACCATCCGCCAAGCTCTCCTGTGTGTGTGTGTGCTATTTTCAGTTGCAGAAAACAAAACTCAGCGATGCCATACTACGGTGCGCTGGATAGCAATTTACCTTTATCTTAGGAATGCCAACCATTACCCACACTATAGATTGTTATTATTCGTCTTAATGACAAAATGAGTTAGCTATGTGTTGGGACGAAGCCTCACCATACCCATGCTTCTGCATCGATGTATATCCACATGGACGGTTTGAATACCAGTGATGTGTGTGTGTATATAATTAATTATTTCATTCTGATGTGAGCCTTTCGCAGTGCCGGGATAATTACAACATTACATAGTCTACTTTGTATACATTTAGTGCAATAAGGATTTTTTTCTCTCTGTCAGCCAACAAAAGTACCCGACATAGACGATGAATATATACCCTACCTAAGAGAGTCAACCTCATTTGATTGCCCATGTGGAACTAAATTACTTATTTCAGGTCCAAATCTTTCTGAGTCAAAAGCTGTATTTTTGGTTTGCAGATTACAGGGAGGGCACCAGCTCGCGTACAGAGGATACGCTAGTAGTCAAAAGGATTTAATAGAGTTTTTCCTCTGTAACAGATCTCACTTTCTGCAGTAATATTGATGGGTGATCTAGACTACAGTTTAACTAAAGCAGCAATACTTCAAATCTGTAGCTACCGCTGCTGATTTTAGCTTGTAGCACCAAAAAAGAAAGTAATTGCTTTCCCACCTAACCGTTTGATTTCAAGTTTATCATCACATGACAGTGACGAAAAGTTTTTTTTTTTTTCAATATATTTTCTTATTTTGAGAAGAGCACTAGAAACTGGAGCCAGCCTTGCTTCTAGTACATCTACTTTTATGCAGGCAGAGAAAAGTTACAAAGTGTCTTTAATGCATATGGATGGGTTAATTGCTATACGTAATTATGGGAATCATCTTTAGAGCAGCATGTCTCTTCGTTCTGTTGACTTACATCAATTATCAAAAACCTTATAAATATTCCTATGTTTTGAAAATTTTAAATGAGATATCACCATTCGCACCTATGGATGGGTTTTATTAATGAATCAGTAATAAATATAAAGCTATATATCTTTATTTTTTTCACGGTGCCAATTGTAAAATCAATTACAGTTGTATTTAAAAGTTTCATTTTTATTGAAGAATGAGGCAATACCATTTAAAAGTTATTGAAGTGAATTAAAATGGCTGCACAAATGCCATCGACAAATCAATGGGGGTAGAAAAGCAAGCTAATGTAAACTGTGTGGATAATAATTTTACCGAAATATATGTATATCCGTTATTTGAATAACTATAAATTGTTTACTGAGTTTCAAGCGGGCTGACTGCAAGTTTACTCTCGAGCAGTCAGACCGGCTGTGTCATTGTGATAAGATGCACGAATATTAAACTTAGTCGCTGGTTCGAGGTAGCACTACATCACATTAATGCGCAGCGTACACTTTATAAAAGTAACTGTCATCCTCACTATTTAGACTACAAGAAACTATTAATTTCCAATTTGTTAAGGATGGGAATCTTTCGAGTGAGTTTATTGTTATTATGTAACATAAAGTGAAACCAACCCTCTGGATAAAGAATAGGGATTTTGTAGAACTAAACATAAAAATCACTGGCAATCACGAGAGCCGGCATTCCTCTTTCTAAGCAGAGTTAAACTTGTGGTTGCAAAAGCGACGGCTGGATACATTTATAAAGACAGAAAAATGAAATGAACTATTTTTCTGATTATTATTTTTGAATACCGGAGGCAATGTTTCGGATTGCAGCAAAAGAGAATGTACAGCAAGTAGTCGAATCATTTAGGAGAAAGACGACCAAAATTTAAAATTATGTTATGCTGGATATCTATGGAAATTGTAAACAGAAAAAAATAGGCTTTCTAAAAGGTTATCCAAATGGAAAAGATTTATTATAGCCATCTTTTTAGTCAGTAGTTCCAACAAAAGTTAGCCTCACAGGGAGAAGCTGATAGTCTAACTTTTGTGTGTCACATGACACTCAAACAATACCTTAGTTTATTTCAGATGGAAGGAAAATACTCTGTTCAGACAACGCTTTAAGTCAATAAGGCAAAAAGGAAATGAGCAGCTTTGTTGCGCAAGCTCTTCCACCAAATCTGACATTAGGGACCTAACGAGAGCACGTGTGCAGTCTGTTCAACAAGCAGCTCATGAACAGACGTATCGCATTTGTGAAGCTTTTCTGGTAATCTGGTTTACATGAAAATGAGGAGAGCATTACTTGACTACAAGACGCATTTTCTTCATTCTGGCTGAATTCGAGCTAACTTATGGCAGGAAAGGCAACTGTCCACAGAGTACTCATCGGAGCACCACATATTGACGTCAATTTAACTAAGAATGCATTCAGCATGAGGGCAATTCCTTAGAAAAAATAAATAAATAATGAAAAGCAAACTGAACCTTTAAATATGACCTGCGACATGTTATTGACAATAGCCTATTGTTTAGTTTGTGATTTTAACTGTGTAAATTTTATAAGGAGTGATTTAGAATTGCAGGTTGTGAGTCACTTTCCTGAAAGGTGTAGGGATTGGAAATGCTCTTAAGAAAACGTATTAAAAAAAAAAAAAAAAAACGACGTTAAGATTTAGGTGGCTTCAGAGAAAAGGAAGGATGCAAAGCCAATATGATTAGAGTAAATAATATAAAACGTACCCAATCGACATGAATTCAGAAAATGAAATTATTAACAAAACAAGAGATACCTATTGATCTCCAGGGACTGCTCCCCGCATTTAGTCATGTCAGATGCTTTAGAACTGAGTAAAATGTTGACTCCCCCCCCCCCTTTCAACTATGCAATCAGTTAGGGCAATTGTTTATAAATAATTGTAACAACGGAAGCACAAGATATGACCGTAACACTGATTTCTAAACTCAGCCGATGACTTAATGCACCTGAAATCCGAGTTGAATTTAAAAGAAACAGAGCAACTCCCGTCTTAAACAAGTAGGTCGTGTAGAGGTCCAAAAATCGAAAGAAACGGTCAGCTTGGGCTATGAGCCATCAACATTTGACAACTGAAGAGTGGAAAAACGTACTGTGGACCAATGAATTCAAATTTAGTGAGACGGTGAAGGATTGTTTAACGCGTACAGTCAATCACAGTGGTATTCCATCGTGATTGACTGTAAGCGTTAAACAATCTGAAGTATGTGACATCATCAGAATTGAAGGAATTTTTAAAAAAGGAGACTATAAAAATATTCTTGAACATAATTCAATATCCATTGGATTTCGACAAGGCAATGACCCAAGCACAGCTCTGAGTTGTGGAGTGACTTTCTTGCAACTAAATAACAGGAGGGGTGTATTGCAGATTATGGCGTGGACTTAAATCATCCCATTAGAGATTTTATGGGATGGTCTGTGAAGTCTGCCCATCTTCACAAAATTTAAGGGAAACCTTACAGATCGCTTGGATCGATTTTCAAGATACTATTATAAAATTACTCGGCAGAAGGCCATGTCTGTGTAAGGTAGTGATAAAATCTCGTGGGGGATATTTTTGAGGTAAATTTATTCAGTGCTTAATAAAAAAAATCTTAAATGCTTTGCAGTGTGTTTTTTGTTTTAATATTAAACCTTAAATTGTCATACGCTACTAGAAATATAGAACTTCGTGCTGAACTAGATCGCTTGAAAAATAATAAGCTACTGTCTCTACAGGGTGAACTGCAAATGGTATATCTATATCGTCAATGAACGTACAAAGTTTAAGGGCCCATGCTCGAGATATCGAAACGGATACAATGTTACAGCAATCCAAAATATTTATATTAAGTGAAACGTGGTTGGATAATGATGAACATACAGTATATTACTTAAACCCATTCCAAAAGGTCGGATGTTTGTAGCGATCGTGTTGCGATAAATCAACGTGAAGGTTCAACTATGATCAGTACACCACATATCTTTGCACAACATAATAGCGACAACGGTATCAGATGAAATTGGAGACATTTGTGGATCTTTGTGCAAATTGAAAAGTGAATCTATTTTCATCGTTGCCATATACATCAGCTGCAGGGATGTCGTTAGATATAATTCTCTAGGTAATTGATGAACCATCGTGTTTACGTTAACTGGTATATTTTTTACTTGTCCCATAACGTACACGACGAATTTGCATAAAGCGTAATCGTGGTGATGTCCAAACATCCAGTGGAGGCAAATGAGTAGGATATATAAATCCATTTGGCGTGGCCATGGTTGGTATCCATCCCTCTTTTAATGAAGTATGTCATGTATTACACGTCATGAAAGTACTTACTTCTTATAAATGAAATTCATTTTGAGGTTGTTGGAAATGGTTTCAAATCTAACTGAAACCATAAATGATCACAAACATTACTACTAAATCCAAATGGGTTTTTATACACTAGTATTTCAAACTTACTGTCAGCTCATGTAGACACTATAGGGATGTAATCAGAAATCTCATTATTAGCCATTTTTAATTTCTCTTTTTTCGTGCACGATATTCCTTCTGCTGGAGTTTCTGATTCCTGACAAGTATCAGGCATAGCAGAACTTCATTATTAATTGAAATGGTTTAAATTTCTGATTTACGTTTTCTTCCGTTCACGATATTCCTTCATTATTTCAGCTCCAGTTTGAGAACTTCCAGGCATAACGAAACACTCTTGTTGAATTTCATCTGGATTCACATTTCTGTCCTTCACGATATTCCTTCGAACGCTGAGCTGTAGATTTTGGTACAGTCCTCGCGTATTAATCATTATGCTGACATAACGGTATAAAGTTACGCGTCACTGCAACAACAAGTACAACGCATTTCCTGACGATTTCTAGGTAACGTAACGCTCTTTTCTAAATAACGTCGGTAAAAACGTTTTTAACGCCAAAAAAAAAAAAAAAATGAAAACGATTGTCATACGCTGTAATTCCAAACTTTTAGGTGGGAGTGTATATGTACACTGATGTTAGGGGCATATTAAATAATAAATTTGAGGTACTGAGAAAGTTATCAAATGCAGGCAGTGTGAATGTTCGCCAGCTCCTGGCGTCTTTGCAGGCATGGGGCGTATAATGAGTTTGTTCACTGGCCTCTGCCTCCCATCCTTCGCTACAGGGAGGAACTAGGGTTCACATTGCACTGAGGTATGCCCAGGAAGAGGAGCCGATCCCTGGGTCCCAATAAAAAAAAAAAAAAGTGAACGTGAAAGGAAGATTGTATGTCATTGGGAGAAGCATCCCTTGTGAAAAGTAGAGTTAGGATTGTGGAACCCTTTGATTCCGATCAGGATTCTTTGGTATTGTTAGTGAGCGTCAATTACTGTATCCAACTGTGTCCCGGTTCTGATTAGAGTAGTAAGGATTCTTTTTCTGCGTTTGAAGAGGTTGTCAGCGAACAAGGTGAACCTTTGAGGAGTCGAGATGAGATTTTTGACATTTTATTGATCATACAATTCAGTGATTATTTGTAGTTGAGCTCTTAGATCCTGATAAATATGGCATTGGAAGATTCGGTGATCCGCAGGTGCAAAGAGGTGAGTCTATTAGTTCAAGAGAAAATTTGGAGTTTATACTGGCATGTCCGGTTAGCAAAAAAGATAGGTGAAGTCCAGGCCTGCATCATCTAGCGTATTGTCTGTCGAATATTTTATATGTGATTTTTCCTAGCAGAGACATCTTCATATTTATTGCGTAGTCTCTGTTTCTTGCAGGGAGGGTCTTCCTTCTGCAGTATTGAAGATGGTGAAAGGCTACTTCATGTTGGATCGGTAGCTTGCCGCATATGATTAGGAGTTCAACTGTGGACACTGTTTTGCAGGCTCTCGAGATTGCAAGTAGGTATTGCTTCACAAGGCTGATGGTGATTCTGTGGGCCCTGCACCGTAACAAGCAATGGAATAAAGATGCAGCCATAAAGCCATGAAGATGCAGCCATAAAGGACGAAGCTCAACTTGCTATCCAGCAAAATGCCAAGATTTATGTTTTGTTTTGGGAATAGAGATGTTAAGGTTGTGAACGGGGCGCCACATGTACACTGTGAATGCCAGAAAAAGTGTAGTGTGTTGGGTTCTGTTGTGTGTCCTGGCATTTGGCCGCAGGGCCCCTGGTGGAACCCCACGTTGCCCGCACACACCACTAGGAGGTAGCCAGGCTGCCCATTATTCTCTGGCAGGTCTCCGTCAGGGTCGCCTGAGCTTCCTGAACGGAGACCAATAAAAAAAAAATAAGGTAGAGTGCGGCAGTACAGGGTGTACGGAAGTAAGGGCATCCCGTAAATTGACAGTGGAGCATATGCCCCACCAGGAGAAAAGGGGAGGGGATAACTCCAGAAGGGTAAGAAAAACCACTCAGCGAGAGTGCTGAGTGTGACTTATATTTTGCAGTGGAGTGGTCAAGACCACTGGAGCCTACAAAACCATATGAAAAGTTAGCAGGTAATCCTACTTTGGATGTTCCAGGGTTAGCAAGTCGATGCTGGTAAAACAGTCAAGTACAGATTTTTTACTTCAAGTTTGAGTAAGTCCTTTACAGGTTTCTATCCCTGGCTTGAGTTGGTTGTAGAGTCCTGCGTCTAGAAAAGAGATTCTGTGCGTACTCTGTTAATGATTTATAATATTGCTCCTGTCCTTGAGGTATGTGTTGTAGCCTGGTGTACAGTGTTCCTCGAAGATCGTTATAAATCGGGCAGTTATAAAGAAGATGGTCCCAATCTTCAATTTCTTCACATGTACAGTAGAGGCCAGGAACGGAGCACCAGCGAAAGATGGTCCTCTAAATCCCTCCTTGAGCTACCCGTCCCAGCAGAGAGGGCCTAGAATATATTTGTTATTGGCAGTTGAGGCCGTGTCCACTATCATCCTAATGACATCTACGGTGGATCTTCCCCTTTGTAAAGCCAAACTGATTGGCGTGTACGCTGTTTTCAATCTAGTGGCGGTTATTTTCGCTTATCTGAATTCTTTAAGGTCCGCATTTTTCGGGAAACATCCATCTTGTAGACAAGTATTTAGAAGGTTTTGGATGAGTTGGGGCCTCACAGACCAGACCCTCTTCGCCACCGGGGCATTTCATCTAGGATGGAATGTATTTTTCCAGCAATGCCCCAAGGGTCAGAATCTTGGGAATTCTTAATAAACTTATCCCAGGATGCCTTTTTCTCTTTGTATAGTGGTAATGTCTTCCGGTCGGATTGTCTCCTCCAACGGTCTGTTTCTTCTTTTGGATATTTGCAGGAAGTGAGGCAATCTTATCGATGGTTTACATTATGCATCTTAAAACTGATCGGGTTGTGATCACTCCCGGTTCATGAAATTTTGATGCTGTGTCTTGCTAAGTTCAGATCTACGAATGATTGCCCTGTTGCTCACAGAAAGGTGGGAGGGTGGAGGAAGCATTGGCATCTGTCGTGATAATTACCTTCCTCCAGGTACCGTTGGCTGCACAGGCAGCGTGCATAAGCTGTTTATGTTTGGGTCTGCGATGACCAAGGCGACCCATATTCTGGCTACTGCAGCCCCAGGACCTGAATTCCAATCTCTGCTATAATTTTGGAAACGTCATTCATCACAGTGATCGAATGTTGACAGTTGAATAAATTTTATTTTTCTCCTGCTCTGTGGTTTATTTATGTTGATGGTCCTGGCAGCCACATGTCGTTTCCTTTGTGTAATGTCCGTAGTGTAGCCACTTATAGCATCTACATGCGACTACAAAGCCCCTAACCCCATGCATGGCATACGTGGACAGATTTTATTTTTAGCCGTGTTTTTCTCAAAGAGGTTGCCGAGGAACTCCTCTTCTATAGTTAGGTTCAGTTTCTTTAAGTTTTCTATGGTCGCTGTATCAATCAAGATGCCTTTGTTCCTCATTGCCATAATTTTAATACTCTTTATGTCGGAGCTTTCTGTTGTTAGCAGTGATCTGGGCATAACTTGCCACATTGAATTCCACGAGCAATCGCTCCATCCGGTTCCATGATTTCAAGAAACAATGTGGTGTCATTTTAGCCCCTTGCTTCAAGCTATGAAGTAGGTCGACTTTTAGGGCGAATACGTAATCTAATGTGCTTGTTCCCATCATTTGCTTCTTGTAGGCTTCGGGGGAATTCCTTGCCAGCAAAATCGACTTTCTTAATGAATGGCTCCTGGAGGTTAGCTAAGTCTGCTGTGAATTCTTCAGGGGTCACAAGGCGTGGACAGTCAGCACTATCTTGTCTATCCACAAAACAATATATAGTTATGTCAAGCAGATAAGAAAAGGGGTAAATAATTTTTGCGGGAGAGGAAGGGGCAGTTATTTTCGATGCCAAATTAGACATTTGGTGCTTACGGAGGGAAAAAGCTGTCCTATCTGTCGGACCAAGTGACGTGGAATTCAGAAACAGTTCTAATGAAATAAGTTATGTAAAATTGCAATAGAGTGTCCTGGATGAACGGGGAAGGATCTGTTAATGTAACAATATGTCTTTTAATCGTGAACGCTGCGTGAATACAGAAAATTGTCACATCGAAAAACACACAAGAAATACATTGTTTAAGAACAAAATACTACTATTTGGTAGTAGATACGATTAAAACTAAGAAACTTCCTCCAGTTAACAAAATAACAGCCGATATCTGTTCCAAGATGGCGGTTTATTTGTGAGCGATACAACATAGTTATACAGAAATAAGTGCATAGAACGCCAATTTATACATCAGGATAAGATCGTGGATCATTCTTTGGCCTAGATGGTCCCTTCAGTATCAGCTTTAATAGGGCATCCTTCCATGGTAATGGAAAGACTCCGTCACGCAGGCAGCTATTAAAAACTTCAAAAAGGTTCCCTGGTTTCAATCGATGAGCCCGTTCAATGAGGTCCATCCCTGGCATTTACTGTTCTTTATGCACTGTACTGCATCACACAGAAAGTGTGATTAAGCCATTTCATCATCTTGCTCAGAGACAGTATCTCCAATCAGATGATCCAAAATCGCAGACTTACTTTCTTTCCAACTCAATACCTTCAGTAGAGTATGCTGTATCTCCATTATATATTTTAGTCTTGCCAGTACTAGCTTAAATAAAATTGCCCACTTTTCTACAGGTAGTTAATTTTGATATCATATGTATCCTCTACTTTAAGTACATTAACTTCCTCCTCCCCATTGTTACGCCTGCTTCCGAAGTTGGCTTAACTCATTTAACTGGAATCTTATTACAGTTCTTTTGCTTCATAGATGCGCTGAAGTAACTACACTGCATTCTTTCCATACTGAGAAAAACTTAGGCTGGTCTGGCAGACAATATGGTTTTACTCCAGGTCGTGGAATACACAAGATGCGCTTCGGGAATTGCGAAACTATATATTAGGCTAGAACAGTAATTATGTCGTTAGGAGCTTTTGACTCCGTTCTTATGATGTTGAGACTTGCAGGCTGTTCAACTAAGATCTTTAGGGTGGTAAAGGACTACTTCACGCACCGTACTGTGACTGTTAAGTCGTCGGTTGATTCTATTGTACGAGAGATGACCAGGGTGTAAGGAATAAAATCTTTGGAAATTAGTTTTATCGCGTAAAATAAAATTATTGAGGGGTAAGAAATAAAGGCAAGGTCCGAGCCATTGAAGAAAACTACTGTAAAGCAGCATGGGTCCAAGCACAAACAGACGAATTAAAATGTATGCGGGGTGGAAGTGCTTTCTTGACCAGCATTTAAATTTCTTTAAATAGATGATGTGAGCCGTGTTTTTAAAACGTTACATGAGAGGGGAGGGTTTTTATTTGGGATAATCGGCAAACATCAAAGGGAACACTGTATGGGAGCAGATCCGGTAGAATAGTAAAAGGGGGAGTATTGAAACACATGTTTCTAGGCAGGCTGAGTAAGGGTCTTCTGACGAATGAAAGGAAGAGAGACACAAAGTTGAGTTATTGTTAGGAGTTAGCCGAAATGGAGAAGCTAGAGGAAGGACGTAAAGTAAGATAGCGAGGGAGAAATAAGGAGCCTTGGTGAGCCCGGAAGAAACAGCTACTCTGACCTGATGAAATAAAGGAATCCAGTAACTTATGTCGAACTCCCCGTGTGATTGTGAGATGCGACCCAGATGGAAAAGATCCACTAGTTGCTTCGAGAAGGATGTACCACGAAGTCTGCCAAGTTATCTAAGTAAGTGATTAGTTTACTTAAGTACTCTCCCATCACACAAAGACTAGACACCCGATAACCAATTTATCAGAACTTTTGATTAAACACTGTGAAATATGTATAATAAGTACTATATTGTAATGAATAAGTTAGTGAACTGAAGGACATTAGCCAGGGCCTGTTAATATTTGGTTAAGGTTAAGGAAGGGAATAGACGGATGTAGGATATAATCTGTTAGAAAACAAATGAGAATGTTAACAGATTCTTTTGAAAGTCAATTTAACTCAGGAGTAAGGAAGTAGAAACATTATTATTTTGTTAGTTTAAAAGAGGGGAGATTTGATTATGATATATGTAAAAGAGATAACCCTACTTGAATATACTCAATAGGCAAATATACATTCAGTTCTAAAAAGGTGAAATTAGATTTATTTGGGTTTGTGTTGATGTATCTTTGTAAATATAGTATGTACAATAAACTATTTTTATCCAATATGTGTGTAGTTTTTGTTGTTCTGAATGCCAGCCTATTATTATTATCTGTTTATTAACCTTAGGTTCAACCCCTGAACAGCCAGTGGGCTAGGAGGGTGTACAAATATATATTTTTTAAATACAGCGTGCAATTACAAATTTTTTCTGTCATTACAATTTGCATTCCCCATATAAATAAAGCTCGCATTTTCTGGTGATTTGGTCAAGATTTCATCGATAATTTCGCTTCTGTATCTTCTGTTTTCTCCAAACTTATTTTGATCTATGTTGAATCGTGTTACACGGGAACATTCCTTTCAGGGAGTCCAGGATAGTGAGCTTCATCCTAAGGGGACGTTGCTTGCTTTGGGAAGTGAGATAATATCCTCTATCGATGGGGCATCAATCTGACGGGTTAGCAGCTTAGAGAGTGCGGACAGATTTTTTTTTGAGAACAGTGAGCTTCCAGGGGTCATGCCTAGAAGAATAGATTTGGAGATAGTGAACGGGTTCCCTCCTAAACGCTTAAGCGATCGCCAAGAATCTGAGGACCTATCCAAAACTGGATAGATAAAATTATAATTGAAATAGCAGAACATATAAGAAAAACAAACCCCCACAAGGATCGGTTTTTGGACCATTAATGTGAAACCTAGTTTTGGAGGACTGGTTGTGTAGAGACTTCGAGCATATATACGGTGCTGTTTCTTGAAGGAAATTCACGGATTCAACAGGTTTTGGTTACATAAACTGACTGTATCAGGAACCAAAACGAGGAAATTGGTCTTCAAGGGTCAATTTTTGAATAGAAGACTCCCAGTTGTGAGAAAAATTGCCTATTGATCTGCATTGGCTTATTTCATCCGCCGTGGCATTCCCTGTTCTTTTTTTGAATATACAGGTGGACATTTTGGCAGATCCCACAAACGCAAGTGGTTTGCCCCAAACTTACAAGCTATGTTCTTATTAACTGGTCATGGTTCGATTAATGATTTACTGAAAGATCTAGTTGCCATTGTGGCGAAAGAGAATCAGGGGAGCATATTATGTACAACTGTGAGGAGTACAGCGATCTACGAATTGAATTGGTATCTCGGGTTAGTAATCTCAATCTTATGGCAGAAGGCTGCTAGACAATTCTAGTTGATAAACAGAAGAACTTTTTGGCGTTCCAACTGCAATAATTCTTAGGCGGAAGACTCTTCTGCATCTGGAAGCCTTGGATTTGTAATGCGGGCTGCCATTGGTTGGCTGGGACCGCTTTAAGTAATAAATATCAATCAGGATGCAAGACAACCAATTATAGACATATATAATGCGTAAATCAGGGCGAACGGCGATGATGATAATAGCGCTCACATAATAAAACACTAATGTTCGAAAATTCACATGGCAATCTTCAAAATGAAACCACCGGCTAAAATCAATTCCGTGTTAATCCAACATGGGTGGCCAATACAATGTTGAGTTAGTTTGGTGTGAAATCAGTGCTATGAGAGTAGGACTGGGTTATAGGCGTGGTGAGTATAGCAAACAACTATACACCAGCTTCTGTGGGTATACAGATGGAATCCCACAATGGAACGTTCTAAGCTGTGAAGAATATACCCAAAATTCAATCTCCCACTCTTCTTAAGCATTACCTGCCGACATCCACGTCATCTAAAAGTCCTTGAGAAGGTACTCCTCCCTGTTCTAACTAAACAACTTTTTCCTCATAGATCCACTGTGACTAACATCTTAGCCATCAGGTCTATCCTCTCTGCGTTTGAATCTCAAGCATAGCTTGCAGTCACCAAGCGAGACATTCTACAGTTCTTCACGTCACTACCTTAAAATAGAATAATCCGGCTTACTATCCATGGGAAAGTATATGAGTGATGTATCTCGTCAGGCGTGCCACAGGGTGTGGTATCTTATCTGGGCTCTTGTTGAGTCCAGGCATGATATTTGATGTTATGCAGATATGAAGCTCGTCACGATGATCTTCTTGTGATAAGAGTATCAATTAATAATACACTCTTGGAATTTACAAACTACCTCCAGAAAAGTCTAAATTTATGATACTCTCTTATCCCCCATGATCAATAAGCATAGTGATCTCGGGGTTCTTTTTGATCGTAACCACATGAAGGCAATCCATCGGAGAACAGCTTGCCAAAAAGAAGTAACAATTACCACGTTTACCCATATATCCTTCTGCTAAGTTTTGGCAACAAAAAAAAACCTTGCTATCTACGCCTGAGACCGACTAACTCAGCCACGGAGTGAAAAAAGCCCATTAAAGTTCCTCGAATCCATTCGAACCCAGGCCTTTTCCACCGGATGTGGGGAGGACTGTGACGATACCACTGTGCTACCCACGCAGACAAGTTTTGGCAACAGTTAAAGACAACTGAAATGGCCAGTTGGAGAGAGAGATTCACAGGCTGATTAGGGTGAAACGCCTTACCATGACCGCACCATCATTCTGGGGCTTTGCTCTCGGAGAGTTCCTCAGAGCGACTGCGCCTACTCTAATGTGCCCAATCCTTGAATGCTCACCTTAATACAGACGCCGGATCTCGAAGCTTTTCCTAATGCTGCAAGCCAAATATGGCTTACTGACCTTTCAGTTTTCCACGTACATGGTGGTGTATATAACTGTTGAGCTTCATTTCCTTTTATGCCATCCTTATGTTTGATTTATAATGGGGAATTTTAACTTTCCAGATATTTGCAGGAACTTGTGCGTTGGTCACTCATATACTAGCAAGACTTTTGCCAATTTATCGGATGACTGTTTTCTGAAGCAACACGAGATCCGATTTTGAGTAGCGATTCTTCATGCATTAAGAATCTGCAAGTTAAAGAACCGCTGGGTGGCAGTGATTACAATGTGCTGATATGAGATTTACTTAGACCTAAATACTGCCATGGGTAAAAGCGAACGGCTTGTGCTTTGATAAGATTAATTACGCTGGTCTCAGACAGATTTTAAATTGTATTCAGTGGTACTACTGTCTGATGATGTTACCAATAGCAAGCATTCGGAGGAGCTATTGGGCTTTTCATACCAACCAGGCATAGACCTAAATGTACAGAGTTGTTGTGTGGTTTTAAGAGCGTCAGCGACTAAGGCCAAATTGCATGTGTTCTCTGGTCAGTTTTCTGTTTGAAAAACCATGCTACGCTCGTATGAGACCTACTAACTCAGATCGTTGTGAAAAAGTCCCATAAAATTCCTCATATCATTGAAGGGACTCGAACTCAGGTCTTTTCCACTCAATGTGGGGAGGGGAGGGTGCACGACGGCATGAGACAGGTGGTAGGAAAGAAAAATGCATTGGTCGCATTTTTACATGTTATACTGAAGTCTACGGTAGATATAAACTAGTCTGTAACCAAGGTAAAAAGGAGATTACACGATCTCTGTCAAAGAATGGAAATAAAAGCAGCAGGAAGGAAGGGTTTGAATCACATTGGTCCGCTTAATGTCTAAGTTTGCAGCGTGATTAATGATAGTAATCACAGTTAACTATTGCAACATGATCTAAAAAAAATTAGGCAGATGGGCTGAGAAACGATAATTGAAGTTTAATATTGATGAGTACTTCGCATGGGTAGCAGTAATCTCAGATTAACGGAGCGGTACTACGAAATGAAAAAGATCTGGGGTTATTGTGCTGTTCGTAGGATGACCGTCCTCCCTCCACCGCGTGGGTGGAAAAGACCTGAGGTTGAGTTAGGCGGTGTCAACTAGGGCTGCATGGTTTTTTCGTCTAGCAAACCATCCTCAGACCAATATACACGGAGCAACATGGCCTTAGTTGTCAATGCTCCTAAAATCCAATAACAACATATGAAGTTCTTTGTGCAATGCAGACAGGTTAGCAGGAATAAGGAGGCGGTTATCCCATTGTACAATGCACCCATTTTGAGGACTGCATATAGAAAAGGTGGAGATTGGTTCCTGTTTCGTTCCTCAATCAGATCACCTATAGGCGATCTGATTGAGGTGTTTATAGCGTTGAATAGATTGAGCGACATGACCGGGAACTTGGCTACTGAACATTTAAATTATAACAAAGTAAGTGTTGAGAGGTACAGGAATTATTGACGGTAGTTGAGAAATATGGGCAGAGGTTAATAAAACCATTAAGGATGTGTTTAAAAGGCCGGGAACAATGATTGCACGAGAGGGGAGACAAATTAAATTTTCTCTTTATACTCCGGCAAGACAACCAAGTCAGTAGATTTTACAATAAATCGTATTTAGTAATCACTGGCTTGAACCCCGGTCCATTCAAGGAGCGCGTCCTATGCACTCTCGCTCGTGACCACTGGGCTACATCAGGCAAAATGTGGGGATTAAGGAAGGTTTTATGATGAATTAGTGGAAGCAAGGTCTCTAAAATGAGGACTGTATTCCGCCAAGACGATTGGCCTACACCGCAATTTTATTATCTTAAAAGTCTGGAACGGAAAGGGAGTGTATAACTGGCATAAATTCTAGCTTTACAGCAGGATCGGGCAATTACACTGAGAGAGTTAATTAACGGATTTCCGATTGAATTTTATAAAAAAAATACTGGGATATAATCGGACCAGCCTTAATAAAACTGGTTACGAAACTTATAGAACTCTCAATAGTTTTGAGAAAACCTGGAAAGGATAGTCGGAAAACAATGGGATGGTGACTATAAATTGTACGGAAATTATTAAACAAGTGCCTACAGTTTTATCTAGCTAATCTTATTAAGAGCTTACAAATCTATGGAATTAAAGGACGAACAATAGATTTTAATGGACTTATGCTGGTACGCAAGACGAACACTAAAGTAAGCTTAGTATTAGTAGATTTTGAACAAGCTTTCGATAGTATTTTGCACTACTATGAGGTTAACATTTTACAACGGGTGGCGGGCAATTAAAGAAGTGGATAATATTAGAGGTCTGTTAATGCTTGATTTGGATTTTATTGGCGCATTAGCAACTAAGGCTATAATGCGCCAAGACCAGGTAATATATAAAAATTTAACATCTCAGTGACCTAATTAATTAGGCAACCATGTCCAGATATATAAAAAAAAATAACAATAACATATAAATTTTAAATACGATTAAAAACCTTTATTGATTTCAAAAAACTAAAATTTGTCGGATAAAACTGTGCCACAGGACGGTCATCAGCCCTCAGCAAAAACGAATGAGTCAAATGACTATGTCCTATGCGGGTCCGGGCAAGAACAACTTCCTCCTTACGATTCCAGCGCAGACTAGACTGCCACGGTTCAATACGATATAATTTATTCGCAGTCTGTCTATTCCACGAATCCTGCCATTGGGAGTGTATTTGCCTGTAGTCTGTATAGGGGACTAACAGGCAGCGATTATTATTGGGAATTGCTGATTTGGCTGCGGTGTCAGCGAAATCATTTCCACTAATCCCAACGTGGCTAGGAATCCAACAGAAGCGGTAATCATATTCACGTTCACGGAGGAAGTGAATCTTCTGCTGAATGCGAATTAGAATATAAAATGAACCGCTGGTATTGGCATTTACTAATGTGATCCAAGGCTAACTCTATAGCGTGCAGCTAAGCAGTAAATATGCTGCATTCAGAGGGAATCTGCTCCGATGTAGTGCTGTCTTTACAGACAGCGGCAGATCCCACGTATGATTCCGACTTTCCCCAATTTCTAAGGGAGAAGTCACATGTTGGAACATGAGCATGCCAGGGTGGAAGGGCAACCTTGTCTATCTTGATATTAACTTCTTTGAGATGAATGGCCTGGCAGGGATTTCAGTTTTAAGGCGTACTTTAGAGACAAATGCTTACGTCGGTTCGTTTGCTTCGACGTATCAGCTCTGGACAGGAGATGTTCGAAATGCTCCAGTAGCGATACGGAGAGCCTGATGATGGACAGGATCCAGCCATCGACGTACACTGTCTCTGGCCGAATTGTATACCAGGGACCCTTAATCTAGTCTGGATCGTACAAGTGCACGATAGATGCGTAGTAGGGTGCATCGATCCGCACAATATTCAACCCTCTTGTGCACTTTGTGCGGAGTTAACGGATGTTATCCAGAAAGGTCAGGTTTTCAGGATGAATATTACGCAAACGGTCTTCTCCGGCGAGAACCTGAAGCCATTAGCAAGTACCCAGGAGTTGAGACGATCAATGGTTTTCTGCAGTTGTCTTTTAATAACCCTCATGTTGCATGACTGACAAAATATGCTAAAGTCATCAACATAGAGGGCACTGTTTACCGTTGGAGGAAGTTGTTCTGTGATGGAATTTACTTTGATGGCAAAAAGCGTGACACTGATCCTTGTGGTACTCCCTCCTCTTGGCTGAATGAACGACAGAGAGTGAGGATCCCACACGAACTTGGAAACATCGATTGGCTAAAAAGTTTTTAATAAAAATGGGGAGTTGCCCTCTAAGACTAGGCAGATCTTTTAAGATGCCAAATCTCCAAGTTGTGTCATACGCACTGGATGTTGGAGAGAAGGTCATTTGATTCTAAGTACCATATTAAACGAGAATTAACCATTCTCTCCAGGATTTTGCACAGACAGCTAGTCAGAGCAATAGGACGATAATTGGTAGTGACTTTTGGATCCTTTCCTGCCTTAGCAAAGGCAAGAACGATTGCCTTGCGCAGGAATCCGGAAACTGCCCTTAAATAAAGATTCTGTTATATAGAAAGAGCAGATAATCCATAGATTTTAGTGAAAGATGTTTAATCATTTCATAATGGATGCCATCTGGTCCAACAGTACTTGCTTTGGAAAGAGTGAGGGCTCTTTTCAGTTCCTGCATGGCGCCTCCGTGCGTAGAACACGCTTCTTGATTAGACCGGCGTTCGAGCCCGTTACCACCAAATACGGAAAGGTCAGGGAATAACCACTGCATATTCCCTTAGTTGCTAATGCTCCTAAAAACCAAATAAACAGTTCCTGCATAGTGAATTCCCCGTTGTAGGGATAGAGGCCTTTGGACTTAAAATTAAGTGCCTGTTTCAGGACCAGGAACTCTAGGGAATACGAAGATGTTAGAGAAAGTTTCTCCAAGAGAATTGGCTATTGCAATTGAATTTGCAATAGCGAATCCATTATAATCTAGGATTGAAGAAGGGTGGGATGTATATTTTCCCTTCATTTTCCGGATTTTATCCCAGACTACCTTAGAATTGGTAGTCTGGTTAATAGATGATGTAAAATGGATCCATGATTCCTTTTGACTCTGACGGCGGAATATCCCCCACGCTTTGTTTTGAGCCTTTTTTGCTGCTGTGCATTGTGAATTCCACCAAGATTTGGGAAATGGTGGAAACCGGGTAGATGTTTTTGGAACAGCATTCGCAGCAGCTTGGACGATAATTTCTGTGATGTACGTTACTGCATTTTGATCGGCTCCTGACTGACCGTACTAAGGTCAAAATTTGCCTGATGTTGAAAGGCAGTCCAGTCAGCCTGATCAATCTTCCACCGTGGTAACCTGAAGGGAAGACATGGTCTCCCACTGTGTAACGAGGTTATCACTTCCGTATGGATTCTCCTCCACTTCCCGAGTAGCGCAGGGGAGCAGATAGAGAGAGAGATCAATGGCCGAAAAAGTACGGGTAGGCATGTGGAAGAAGGGAAAGGCATTGTCATTTAGCATACGCTCTATGACTCGTTTTTCCATTGCTGTTAGCACTACCCCACAGGGTGTTATGTCCATTAAGAAAGGGGGAGGCAACTGCGTTACAAGATCATCAATGTCTTCCTGGGAGGTGTCAGTCCCAGGTGGCAAATAAATAGAGCACACAGTTAATAAAAATCCCACTGAAAGGCGAATTGCAACGGGCTGAACTGGGGTTGGTTGCCCACAAGGATAGCCACTCCTCCATGAGCAGGACCATCCGCAAAATTGTGATGTTATGCATGGTGGGATCATTATTTGCTTTTAGATAAGTCTCGTTCTTTTGCAGGAGGGCCTTGATGTCATCAGTATTGCGGCTTCCGAGGGCTTTATTTTGTCAGAATGGACGCTGTCCATCCGGTAACTCCTTGTTCCTGGTGTCACGGATGGCTTTTCTTTAGCATTAGGAGGTATGGATATAGGAGTGGCAGCTGATTGTGCTTTTGTGAACTCAATAAATAGCGTGCAATCGGGGTGAATGACTCTCTTGGTAGTATAGTCATCTCAGTTTGTGTACCGATAGTACACTTAGCAGAAACCTTCCCCCTATTTATGGGTTGGATACGTTTTAAGATTTCTTTTTCATCCTTCCACCGCTGGCATACTCTAGAGTAGGCGGGGTGCTCTCCTTGGCAGTTGACACAGGTCGGTTTTGGAGCTGAACATTCCTTGCTCTCTCGTGGTCTTTCACACCACAAACATCTTGTTTGTGAGTGGCCGTATTTGTGGGGTGTTAAATGTTAGGATGAGAACTCGGGTAGGGACGAGATTCCCATTGATATTCTTTTGACAGCCGTCACTCCTTGTTCTTTCAATTCAGAGCAGATCTCTTCTTCAGAAACATGAAGAAGGTCCCACTCTGAAATGACACCACGTGTAGAGTTCAAGAATTTTTGTGCTGGAAGCTTCAACCAAAAGGTCGCCAGAACGCAGTCGTTTTACGGATTTTGGTGAACCTGCCAACCCTTCTAATCCTTTCTGGATAAAGAAGGGTGATATCTTTCCGGTGGAATGGAGAATGAGGAAAAGCGGTGTCATTGATGGTGTTTTATCCTCAGTTCTGGCTCTTTTTGCAGAATTGCTCTCACTCTCATCTGATCGATTAGGTTGGGGCCCCAGAAGAAATTGGATTTAAATTACTCATAAGAGTAAAGAGAAAGTGTCTGATGCCTAAGTACCTCATCCACCACGGAGCCCTACGAGGGGACGTACACGAATGGGACGCCGAGTTCGCTTAGGAGCACCATACCCACGTTACCAATAAGTCTTTATCCCGTCCCAGGACCATAGGGAGGGAGACTTATTGGAACGCAGTAAAAAACCACCCGGGCCGGTCCGGGATCTCCCGTTTTGTCGAAGCAGGGGCCAAAGTGGTGTATTAAGGCTGGGCCCCTTAACCACCAGGATCCCGGCGCACGGCTGCACACGCCGGATTCCAAAGATGTAACCCTGGAACCAAGGTATGGTAGTCTGGAAGTCCAGCAGCATCACTGGGAGGTCTCCACGTTGAGGGGTCTGTTAACTTCCTTATAAGGCGCCGGCATTAAGTCTGGCATATGCAGACGATATTGTCATATTTCAGCAGAACCATTTTTAATATAGTGGACATGTTTTGGGCTGGGTATAGGGAAATTGTAGGGTTTTCACTATAGGTTCTTTTTTTTAATGGCCCAGCTGTAAAAGGGGTACGCTGATTCGAATATGTAAAAAGTTAGGGTGACAGTTCTAAGCACCGAAGTAGTACCAGTTCTCTTGCACATCCTGTATTTACACGGGAATAGATGAAAGAATTATTGCAAGATTGCGTAGAATGATTTTTTTTTAAAGTCTTTTGGAACAGACGATGCTAGGAAGTTAAAAAAGGGGCGCTGATCTTGAAAAAAAAACAGGAAGGGGGGTTACGAGGTTCTGTATTATTATGCATATAGATTTGTGAATAGCTACAAAGCGTTCACATCTAAACATGTCGTTGGTGAGGGGGGGGGGGGGTTAATGAAATATTTTTGGGTGTAACTATCAGAAAGGGCCACAGGCAGAAGTTAGACCAGCTAAAAAAAATATAATACAGTATCGGCAAACCAGGTTCCCTATGATTGGAAGGGCAATTATGGCACGATCACTGTGGGTTTCTTTAGGAAGATACAAGTTTGAACAAGCCGACCGGGCTGGCCGAGTGGGTAAAGTACCTGCCCGGCAACCCAAAGGTCGCGGGTTCGATTCCCGCCTCGGGCTTGGATCAAAGTACTGCAAAAACCTTGGGAGGTGCAATATGGCCACAGAAGCCGATGCGCCAACAACTACCAAATCAAAAAAAAAAAAAAAAAAAAAACAAGTTTGAACAGAAATGATGTTAACCACTATTTATGTAAATTGGGCCGTAAAGGGATAATAATCTTTTAAGATAGGATAGGTAGATTATAAATTGCTAGAATTTTTTTTTTAGTTTTCAAATACTATAATTTAGTAAGTAGACTTCATTTTTCCGGATGAAGTGGACATGATCTCTGCTCAACTAAGGAGGGTGGCTGGGGCGGGGCAGGCCTACTCCAGGTAACCCCTTGGGGTTTCCCAAGCACGACTCTCCATGAGAATGAGTGAAGTTTAGATAAAGTGAGAATAGTGTGAAGCTCCCTTTAATTACTTCTGACCTTTATCTTCAATCTATCGGGGTTGGAAAGGATAAATGAAGATTAAAATAATCCAGTACTCAGGATGAGAAGTGATCATCGGGCGGAGGTGCAGCAGTGTCCGGTTATCGTAACCTTACAAGAAGAGCTGGCGAAAGTCGCACGAAGGCTAAGTAGCGTACATTTGAATGTTTTGTTAACTGCTTAACCTTCCTGTCAGCTTATTTTAACAATTGAGACTATAATTGAATAATTTTGTAGTATATTTAGTGTTCCTTTTTTTACAGTCACCTTGGAGACACAGCCACGCTCGATCTTTAAAGTTACTTTTATACCCGATCCGTTTTATCAATGATTGGTTTAGACCTGTATATTGGCCGATTTCGAAGTTGAAATTCGTTTGCTTATTTAACCTACAAGAGGGCAGTAACCATGGCTTTTTTTTTTTACTATTTTGAGTTCCTTGTATTAAAATCATATGATTAGGAATATCCTTTGCTTTCACATTTCGTTGGGCAGTTCGGAATTCTAAAGCTGATCTCTCCCCACACTCATTCGCTCTATTTATTTTTTATGAAACTAGCAAACACGAGAACCTTTAGTACCGTGCATGGGTTGGAGGTTGAGATGTTATTAATGTAAGTCATATATTTTGGTGAATGTTGAAAGTCCGTTCTTAGCCACGAAATCATTCATTTGCATTTATGAGAGTAAATTGCTTGTCTTTGATTGTTATTATGTTATATACATTAATGTTTCGTGTATAGTTAGTGTTCTTTTTTTTAACTCATTTTCCAGATGTAACCAAGTTTCTTTGTAGTAAAATTACTGTGCAGTTTTAGGTATATGGTGGCTGTTACTAATTAGAGGGGGAGGGGCAATGAGGTCATTAGTGGTTTCATGGTCGGGGCACGCCTAATTTCCAAAGCGGAACGAAATCTTTGAACGTTATGTCATAGTTGTTGCTTGTAACTAGTGATGTGCAGTGATTCTTCTGAGTGGAGTAGTCCAACAAAGTTTCTAGAGCATGTATGGACTGTATGCAAATTGAGTGCCAACCACCTCCCAGGACCTTCCAATTTTCTGTTCAGTATTGTTACTATTGCTGAATACCTTCATTAATGGTATGAGGAAACCGTCGTAATGACTGTACAACTGTTATGGTACCCGGTATGCCTCTATGAAGCCGTACAGTGTAACTGTCGTTTTCAGACATGCGTTAGCTAAATTCAAAAATGCACTCAGCATTTTGTAATATGTGTTATATTATGACAATTCCTTTAATTTCAGATAGTTTTGCTAACTACTTACTTTTTCTCTAGTGTATTTTAACCAATAAGACTATTAGGATAAGCTCGTCTGCAAAGTACTTGGCTTTTCTCATTTTCGATTTTGGGTATTTATATAAAATTAGGCGTCTCGCTAAACTAAGTCTTCAGAAGTTTGGAACTGCGTGGAAAAGTCGTACCGTGAAAATTCCCCTTGCGCTTACCGCTCCTGACTTTAAGACAAACGATCGTCTCTACGGGTGGTAATCTGAAAAGGCTTTTCATGGAAAGCAAGGATCGTAGTTAACGATGTGTGGAATTCTAATTCATATTTAAATAAAAACGGAGATAGATAATGTTACTGATTGAAAAAATTCCTTTTTTTTATATTCATGAAGTATATATAGAGAAAGGAAGGACGATACATTTCATGCGATCTTTTAAACTATTCACTTTAAGTATCTGAAGTTAATGGCTGATAAATTTTTCTTGAAATGAGATGCAGTTGAATCGGACTACCATTAGAAATACGGTATTACAATTAATTGTGAAAGTACCTAGATATACAACAGAATTGGATTGATGCCATTTTCGACAGCAGCCGCTGTTATTTTCACCGAGTAGAGAAATGGTCATTAAATCTTTAGGTGAAAGGCTGCTGTTCATACAGTACCCTAGAAAGAAAGTAGTTTCTTTTCGGCTACAGGAAATACACATGAAAGATTTTAGATAGTGGTGCTGTGGCACGTGTTCTAATTATTGATTCGGAGAAGAGCAAAAGAAAGATAACACATGGTAAATTTAATGCACAAGTATTCGCCAAATTTGAATACATGCTATATTTCTTTCGAAATCTGGTTTTTCATACTCTCTAATTCAGAACAGGTTTATAAATGTACCGAATATGTTATTTTTATAACGTCATCGCAGAGCAGCCTTTTCTTTCAAAAGAACATCCGTTACGGACACTGCTCTTTAGCGTTGGCTTCTCATGTTTCTGAATGCCAGCAAAGGGAGTTTTTTTTTAATGTGTAATTTGTATGGTAGGTTAAATTATCAAGTTTTAGCACCATTGAAGTAGTATAGGTTGTGGCAGCACAAACACCCAACAACTCGTCATTCTGTAGCTAACATTATTGCATGGAACTTACTTTATCTTGGTTAAATTTTGCATCCGAGCACGATCCTCGTTCTTGAAGAAGAATTCGACGCTATATGCATTTAGGAAATTTAGTTTTATCATGGAATGAATTACAGATTTGGAGGGTATCTGCGTTTTATTCAAAAACATCCAGCTCTGTATGTGACAGCACAACCCAGTGATCAGGCGCGCGGATGCATAAGTACACGTGCCTTGAGTGACTGCTGTTTCTTGTGAACTCCTCTGACCGTCCCGGAGTATAAACAGAAATTTAAAATTTTTATTTTAGACCATAGGGCAGAATCGACTGCTTAAATACCTGTAACCTCACGCGATGACCGTTATATTGGTGGACTTCAGTATGTCCTCCTATTGATACGATAAAGGTTTGGATTATCTCTGAACTTTATGCTAGTTCATAGTTGCCTACTAGAATGCATCAAAAACTGTCTCGTGTTCGTTGACTACTTCTGTTCTTCAATTTGTATGTGGTAGATGACTCTTATCAACCGGTGGAACCCATGTTTAGTCTCCAGAGCTAATTTCCGAACCTACTGGTAACTCTGTAGGAGGCAGCTTATCTGCGAAAAGATCTAAACCTCAACATCAGTGTGTAGCACACGCTTCTTTTTTAAACCGGGGTTCGAGCTCATGACTACCGGGATATGCGGTGGTCGTGTGCTACGCACTGCTGCGCCGCTAACGCTCTTAAAAAAAAAACCAAACCAACTTCTTCAATGGCTATTCCGTGGTCAGACTATTGTTTCAAAACTTCTTGTAGGAATGGGATCCTTTATTCCACTCTCGTCCTCCAATAAATGTGCTAAGGCTGTTCCATTTTCTGCCTACACCAAAGCAGTCATTAATCTGAACAGGCTAAGAGTAGAAAACTTGCTTTTTGCCCATCTGTTGTCACTTCAGCCAAAGATAAATGTGACCTGCTAGCACTCCTGTTTTCACTTTCTTATTCCAAAGGTGTGATTCCTTCTGCTTGGAAATTTGCTCATATCCCTCCCACTCTTTCTAAAGTAATGGAGAAAACAATTAACCGCCAACTCTTAAACTACCTAGAAATCGTCAGTGGTGATATTCTGGCTTTTGTTACCCATTTATGTACAAATTCAATTGCTCTTGACATCTCAAAGGCCTTCTAAACAAGCTTCCATCTTATGTTTTCTCTCTGAGGGTGATGGCGCTCTGTCTTCTAACTTTTCCACTAATGCTGGTGTCCCCCAAGGTTCAGTTCTTTCCTCAAATGTAACTCTCCAGTGGGGCAAAGACAACTTAGTTTTGCTGTTCACTCTGTACAAATCGCAAATTCACCCTACCATGGAATATTGTTTCCACATCTGAGGCGGTGCCCCCAAAGCCTCTCTTGGGCAATTAGGTTAATTAATGACTGCTGTCTAATGGAGTCTCTCCACCTCGTAGACGTACTGTTTCTGCTGCATGCCCTTTCTACAGATACTTCCCGCTCTCTCTTTCAAAACAGTCCGAACACGTGCCGCCACCAGCCAACTTCTCATCTTCCTCATTGAAGTGCCGTTTTCTGGAACAACCTTCCTTCTTACGTATTTCCCGAAAATTACAGTCTACAAATGTCTTCTCAACCTCCAACCCAAGTACGAAGGAGTCAAAAGCTTACACTATGAAAAGCAGTAGAAGTGATGACCATTTGAGCTTTGTTTTAAGAGCATTAAGGTAATTCGCTAAACAAAAATTTATCACGTTCTACTGGCGCGTATTATTATTATTAAATCTGTTTATTGCTCTGCCAAAGAGCCAACCCCTGGACAGCAAAAAGCTAGGGGGGTGATATTTACACACACAGGTTAAGACTGGGACATGTGCCTGGCGGTTACATGGGGCCCATGTATGCTTAACCCGACAGATACAGAACTTAGTGTTTATTATTTTACATAATTGAAAGAATTAACGGATATTATTTTCTCAAAAGTGCTATAAATTACATAAGCATGAGGGAAATATACAAAATATAACGAAATGAGGCAGTCCTTCACCGGTTGTTACACATGGTTCTTCAATCTTGAACGTAATATTGCATCCAGGCGTCTTTGGAGTAGTAGGTTCTAAGGAAGAGAGGACCAGTGATGGCTTCACTTTATTTTCCTTTTCGCCTATCTTTAACGGGATGTATTGTGGTGGCATTTTCCTTCTGGTGGCGTCTCATAAGTGTCCTTTAGCTTCTGACATCTGTATGAATGCTGCTCGCAGAATCTATCCAGGTCGATGGCTAAATTGTTCATCAAATCTACCGTGTTTCCTGGGAACATGCGTCTCAATCCTTTTAGGTTGTTCAAACTGAGTGGGAGCCTTGGGTCCATTTGATTCCTCCCGGCAATGCGTGGAGTTTTTATTAAATCCGTAATGTCAGGGGCGTCGAGCCGTCTTGTGATTAGTCTGGCAAGTGTTAGAAGGTTTGCTGCCACAATCTGTTGTTTCCATGGGGTGACTTCCAGATTTATGTGGAAATGGTGTATTCGTTGCCAGTTGAGCCATTTCAGGAGCCAGTATTCCAGGCTGAGGAATTTGTTGAAGTGTGTTGTGGGAGCAGAGGACCAAATGGTTGCGGCATAGAGAGGTATAGGATAGACACATCGGACAACATATTTCTTTCCAGGTCGGCGTCATGAATTCCCGTTAGTTCCTGGCGGATCGCCCACATAGCGGAGTACATTTTGGTTTTTGTGTTCAGGAGGTGAGCCTGGTATGTCAGCCCATCATCCCACACTAATCCGAGATCTTTGTGCGTTTTAACTTTTTGAATGGGTGATCCATTGATGGTAAGATTAATGTCATTGCGTGACTTCTTCCAGGTGAAGGACATTTGAGCTGTCTTTGTTTGGTTAATCTGTAGTCCGATGGAAGCCAAATATTGTTGAAGGTTATGTATGGTTTTACTTGCCTGCAAGGTAGTGCTACGAACCTGACTTTGGTCAGAGGATGTAATATAAAGTTTCAGGTCATCAGCATATGATGGAATGCCAGGAAGGGCTCCAGCGCTGCGGCAAATAGGGTTGGTGATAGGACTCCCCCTTGTGGGGCACCCCTATTAGTAATGCAAGTTGTCTGAAATCTTCGATGTGATATGATGAGATGTCTATGTTCCAGGATTGATTTAATGATACTGAGAGTCCTTCCAGTGATGTTAAAGTACTGCTGGAGAATGGTGATTAGAACTGTTATATCTATTTTGTCATAGGCCGCTTTTGTGTCAAAGAAAATAACATCAAGCTGTGTCCTGTTGTTGAGGGCTTTCTGGATTCTGGTAAGGGTGTCTAGGAGGTTGCTGTTAGTAGATCTCCCCTTAATCACAGTGTGGAGGTACGGAGGCCTGTGATTGAAACAGTGGTCTGGATTGCTTTTTCAAATATCAAGTATACCGTGTGTGTTCTCGTGTATGAAGTTTCAGCTGCGTTAATCCAGCAAAAAATTAGGTATTTTTTATATTTCTCCTTTTGGGTTGGGACAATGCGGGGATTTTTGGTTTTATTGGCGCATTAGCTACTAAGGCTAAAAACAGCAGACACATTGTCATTGTCAGATAAAATCTGACTGAGTGTATATGGCTCAGTCAGATGGGTAAAATGGTGCCACAGTTCTCGCACATAGGACAGTCATCTGCCCTCAGCAGAAAAGAATGTGTCCTATTCGGAGACGAGCTAGAACAACTTCCTCCTTACGATTCCTGAGCAGACTAGACTGCCACGGTTCAATTACAAGCTTTATACGATATAATTTATTCGCAGTCGGTCTATTCCACGAATCCTGCCATTGGGAATGTATCTTTTGATGTACTATTTGCCTGTAGTCTGTATAGGGGACTAACAGGCAACGGTTATTATTGGGAGTTGCTGATTTGGCTGCGGCGTCAGCCAATTCATTTCCCCTAATCCCAATGTGGCTGGAAATCCAGCCGAAGCGGATATCATAGAGAACGTGAATCTTCTGCTGAATGCTAGACAGAACTGGATGAGGATTATATCTCACAGATATTAAAGCCTGTAACATGCTAAGAGAGTCGGAATATAAAATGAACCGTTGGTATTGGCATTTACTAACGTGATCCAAGGCTAACTCTACAGCGTGCAGCTCTGCAGTAAATATGCTGCTGTCTGTAAAGACAGCAGCAGATCCCACATATGATTCTGTGTAGACTGGCGCGAAGTCGGAATATTCAGTTCGGTGTGCTGAATGAAGCTGCAGGTAGACACATGATGGAGTGTCCGACTTTCCCCAGTTTCTAAGCGACAAGTCGCATACCGGGACACGAGCATGCCAGGGTGGAAAGGGTTGCTTTGATGTTTGGGCAACCTTGTCTACCTTGATATTAAGCTCTTGGAAACGAATACCAAAAGGACGATTGGCAGTCTTGCGGGTATTGTATAAATTTTCCCATCGTGGCTCAAAAACGAATGGCCACGTAGGATGGTCTGGCAGGGATTTCAGTTTTAAAGCATACTTTAAAGACAACTGCTTACGTCGAAGCGATAATGGTGGTTCGTTTGCTTCGACAGGAGATGTGCGATATGCTCCAGTAGCAATACGTAGGGCCTGATGATGGACGGGGTCCAGCCATCGAAGGGCACTGTCTCTGGCTGAAGAATATACCTGGGACCCATAATCTAATTTGGATCGCACAAGTGCACGGTAAAGCCGTAGAAGGGTGCATCGGTCTGCACCCCAAGATAAAGAGCAGAGCATATTAAGGCCTCTTGTGCACTTTGTGCGGAGTTGACGAATATGAGTCCCAAGAATTTTGTGTTCGCCGCTACTGGAATAGCATTTTGTCCGAGTCTTAATTCAGGTTCAGGATGAAGATTACGCTTGCGACAAAAGTGAACGCAAACGGTCTTCTCCGGTGAGAACCTGAAGCCATTAGCAAGTGCCCAGGAATTCAGACTATCAATGTCTTTCAATAACCCTCATGTTGCATTTCCCAAACCTTGGTGGAATTCACAATGCACAGCAGCAAAAAAGGCTGAAAACAAAGCGTGGGGGATATTCCGCCGATATCCTACCACGACCAACCTTATAGCCTTCAAACGTGCACGAGCCAAAAGGAATCGTGGATCCGTTTTACATCATCTATTAACCAGTCTACCAACTCTAAGGTAGTCTGGGATAAAATCTGGAAAATATACATCCCATCCTTCTTCAATCCTAGATTATAATGGATGCGCTATTGCAGATCCAACTGCAATAGCCAATTCTCTTGGGGAAACATTCTGCAACATCTTCGTACTCCCCGGTCCTGAAATATAAAATCGAAAAACAGGCACTTAACTTTAAATCTAAGAGCATTTATCCCTACAACGGGGATTTCACTATTCAGGAACTGAAAAGAGCCCTCGCTCTTTCCAAAGCAAGTGCCGTTGTACCAGATGGTATCCATTAAACATCTTTCACCAAAATCTATGGATTGTCTGCTCCTTCTGTATAACAGAATCTTTACTGAAGGGCAGTTTCCGGACTCCTGGCGAAAGGCAATCGTTCTTGCGTTTCCTAAGCCAGGAAAGGATCCAAAAGTCACCACCAATTATCGTCCTATTGCTCTGATAGCTGTCTGTGCAAAATCCTGGAGAGAATGGTTAATTCTCGAATCAAATGACCTTCTCTCCAACATCCAGTGCGGCTTCCGAAGGAACCGGTCCACTTTGGACCATCTTATTAGATTGGAAGTATCCATCCGGGATGCTTTCAAAAAACGCGAACACTTGGCATTTTAAAAGATTTACATATTCTAGGCCTTAGAGGGCACTTCCCTTTTTTATTCAATCGATCGTTCCAAGTTCGTGTGGGATCCTCACTCTCTCGCTCCTTTAGCCAAGAGGAGGGAGTACCAGAAGGATCAGTATTAAGTGTCACGCTTTTTGCCATCAGAACAACTTCCTCCAACTGTAAACAGTGCCCTCTATGTTGATGACTTTAGCATTTTTTGTCAGTACGTTTTCTGCCATTGATCTCTCTATCTGCTCCCCTTCTCTACTCCATACGGAAGTGATAACCTCGTTATACAGTGGGAGACTGATCAGGCTGACTGGACTGCCTTCCAACATCAGGCAAAATTTGATCTTAGCACAGTCAGTCAAGAGCCTATCAATGATGCAGTTAAGTACATCACAGAAAATATAGTCCAAGTACGGGTAGGCATGTGGAAGAAGGTGTTTGTTCCAGTATTTAGAAGGGAAAGGTCATTGAGCATACGCTCTATGACTCATCCCCTTCCGTTGATGTTTTATACCCCACAGGGTGTTATGTCCGTTAAAATCCCCGAGAAGTAAGAAAGGGGGAGGCAGCTGCGTTAGAAGATCATCAAGGTCAGTCCCAGATGGCAAATAAATGGAGCACACAGTTAATAAAAATCCCACTGAAAGGCGAATTGCAACAGCCTCTATGCTAGTTGTAATTAGCAAGGGCTGCACTGGGGTCTGGTTACCCACTCCCCCATGTACAGAGCCATCCGCAATTCTATCCTTTCGAAAAACTGTGATGTTGTGCATGGTGGGATCATCATTTGCTTTTAGATATGGCTCGTGCTTTTGCAGGAGGGCCTTGATGTCATCAATATTTCTCCGGAATCCACGACAATTCCATTGTAGGAATTTAGCCATTATTTTAGCTTGGTGGGTCCATCAGGCGGCTTCCGAGATGCTGAGGGCTTTTATCAGTCTTGGAGAAGAATGGACGCTGTCCCGTGTCCATTTCCTCCTCCGCAAAGAGTTCCAAGACTGAATCTTCGGGTACCTCCTTCTGCTCGACATCTATCTTTTCTTTCATAATTACCTTTGTTACTTGTGGAGCATTAGGAGGTACCGATATAGGAGTGGCAGCTGGTTGGACCTTAAGAGATACCGCGCGATGGGAGTGAAAGACTCCTTTGGAGGAACGGTCATGTCCGTCTGAGTTCCGACGGAACATCTCCCTGCTACCTTCTGGGCGTAGGTGGGTTTTGCGGCTGAACATGCTGTTGTTTCGTGGTCCTTTGCACCGTATGCAAGGACTCCATGGCAGGCCATTTGAGAATGTCCATACTTCTGGCATTTAAAACACCGTAAAGGGTTTGGAACGTATGGACGCACTGAACAGTTGATGTATCCAGCTTTAGGAGAGTTAAAAGTCAGGATAACGCTCCTGGTTTTAACAATTTTTCCATCCCTTCACCCAGTAACTCCCTGGGGTTTTAATTCGGAGCAGATTTCCTCCTCGGTTACGTCGAGAAGGTCTCCAGAACGGAGCCTCTTAACTGATTTGGGAGAACCTGCTAACCCATCTAACCCTTTTTGAATGAAAAAGGGCGACATTTTACCAATCGGTTTTTCACTGGTGGAATGTATAATTAGGAACCTTGGGACAGGCCCTGATGGTACTTCGGTTCGCTGCCTCTTTTTAGCAATAATGCTATCTGTGTCAATGTTTTCAGATAGGGACCCCTGAAGAAATAAGTTTATCAGGATTCATATAGTTTTTTAAATTGTTCAGTGCCCGGGCTCCCCAGACACTATACCCGCACCGCGGCATTGACACGGTTGACCCTCGCAGGCGAGCCTACTAGCTGATTGATTCTAGCCGGGCCTTCCAGGACCACCCGTCTTGTCGAAGCAGGGGCCAAAGTGGTGTATTGAAGCTGGGCCCCTCAACCACCAGGATCCCCCTTTCCGGATCCCAGTGATGCTAGTCTGGAAGTCGAGGGGGGTTGGGACAATGCACTTCTTCAAGATGGGCACTAGCTTCGCTGACCAATAACATTTCCCCCGTACACATTAAATGCTCCAAATTTGCCAGAGCTGCTGAAGCTGTTAATAACCCAGGAGAGCTTACAGCCCTACCTGTAGGATCACTCCTGAACCAGATCTATACGCGAAGTCTATCTAGATGAACAACGAAATGCAACAGCGCGCTCCCTCTTGTCATTTTGAATCCAGCCACACTGAATACCAAATGAGAATCAATTAATGCACGGAGAAACCAGCATGGTGCTTCGTGGGATATAGAAGCGGATTTAACGGCGGGCACATCGGGCCCCACGCAAAACCCCAAAACTTTGTGATTATTATTATGCTAACATTAATAGTACATAATATTTATTTTCCCTGTCTCTCTTTTTTTAAGGGGCCAGAGCCCACTTGGACTCTCACCAGTGGAAAATGCTGTGCCATAGTAGTCCTGGGAGCATCTTGGATGTCATCTTTAAGCAACCTCCCTCTAAAACCACTACGAAACCGCAGGGCTGGTTGCAAGCTGGGAAATATTATAGCCGCTCCAGCAATATCCGTGGACTTGGATCGACTCAACAACCCAGAGAACTTATAAAACTGCATCAGTAGCTATCTTTCGGATATAAGCATCATTGTGAAGACCCCCCCCCCCTACAGTCACGTTTCAAGACTGCCCGTAGGGTTCGGTTTTAGGGCCCCTGATTTTGATGCTGGGAGCAGACTCCAGGGCTCTCTTAGAGACCTATGCAAATCGTGCGCTACTCATAACGAACTGAACATCTCACCTGCTCTGTTTTACTGAGGGGTACGCTTGCACCACCTTGGAGTAGTCATTGACGTCTCTTCACAGTAATATTAACGCGTAGTTAGGAAGATCCCCAGTGCCGCTTGACCCTATACACTTTCTCCATATTTTGGACCACGTACAGTGGTGTGAACTAGTTGGAAGCCAGCAAGTATCAATATCTAATAAGACATTGTCACTTATTGTGGGGTAACAATGTTAAATAAGAATCGGATTGGAAGTTGGTTATCATCGCAGATGTTAAAGGTAAGGAACGCTACATGGCTTCTATGAATACGACAGATTCCAGGAGGGTGAATACCTTTTACAGATGTACTTCGCATCGGACCTTAAATGATGAGAAACCCTTCGTGGCGAGTAGTCTCTCGGAGTGCCAATGTATTTTTAGTAACTACAAGGGACCACTGTTTAATAATTAAACAAGATACAGTAAGGGTAAAAATAAACTGTAGTGTTCAATCCTGAAATAACTTGCCCATTGGTGTGGTTGGATAGAAAGAAGGAATCTGAGAGTTCTGATAAGGGGGGGGGAGGAAGTTATATAAGTAAAAAGCCCATGATGTCCTGTCTGAGTATAAAGACTCAACTGACATGGTGGACTTAAATTTTGTACAATCCCCTTACCTCCCCCAATGAAACTATTTTTAAGTGTGAATATTGCCTTCATTCATTTTATTATTTTTCGCTACATGGCTACTACTAGTGTGTGTGTGAGAGACGTTTTGGAAGTATGCCTGTACGTCCCATTCCTCCCTCCCCGTTTTATTTGTGTCATGTGAGATAACTGACTGATATGTAAAAAACGTTATCTATATGCACCTATTTACAGATTCACATATCTGGGGTCGGTACTAGATCGGATGGGAAATGTTCAGTCTGGATAATCCGAAGACTAATTTTCCTCCACACATTGTAGAATGTGAAAAGAATCAGTAAATATATAGACGTATTTCGTTGATACTGCATTTAAAGACCGTTTATCAAATAACTGGACATTTTTATGGTGGTTTCGAAAATAGCAGTGCGTACTCTTTGAAAAAGATTCGGTATACAGCCAGCATGCGCTGTATAATATCACAAGACAGTCTGTTACAGAGCAGAGCTTTCGTATCCCTCATTTAATCTTACTACTGTACAAAAGACACCACAGTAACTATCAGAAGTATAGCAGTACTTCACGAGATCTGGCTGTGATCTTCGACAGCGAATTAAGATTCCATCATCATATAGAAGAACTCTGTGCAAGATTATATCTTACATAAGTATAGGGTTTTTGGTATGCGACGAGAGAGAGTGTGGTCCGGTCAGGGATGCAGGAAAAACCTTCTGATATATGTGTGTGTGCAGACAGGTAGCAGTCTGAGTATTCAAAGTGTATATCACAATAATGATTTTTCGGTGGTGTACATGTGCTGAATACAGGCTCCATTTAGTTCAATCCCTGGATGCTGACTTTTAAACAAGTATAGACCTGCACGCGGTCTCCATAACTGCCAAATTATTTCACATCGTTACGGCTGGGCAAGAATCTCACAGAAAACTATCTTTTGTATTAGTTTTCTCTGCCGTGAAGGGTATTGCATTGCACCGGTGAACCTTACAATAACGATCTTATTTATTTATCAAACATAATGTCCGCTCACTCATATAAACATCGAAGAGCCTACAATAAATTTTGTTAGTCGTAATTCCTGTTTTGTAAGTATAGAAGTGAATGTGTGCAAGAGCTAATTATTAATGAGAAACAGTGATTTTTTTTTTCTTAAATTTACCGCGAAACTTCAATATAAACAAGGTATTTGAACCTTGTAAAGGCCATAATGCAGTAGTTTGATCCAAGCCCGAGACCTTTGGGTTGCCAGGTAAGTGTGTTTAGGGTCAAGCAGCACCAGGGGTTTCCCCCATCTCCGCGTAGTTTACATTGTGGTGTGTTACAGTATGCTGTAAATGCCAGAGATTTAAAAGTGTGTGGGTCTTGGATAGTTTAGCAGCCCCACTTACGTCCCGTGGCAGACGACGGGTACCCAGTACCTAGGATCTTTAAAAAAAAAGAGGGGGGGCACTTAAGTTTAGAAAACGTTAATTTTGATTAGTTATGTGGGGTTTACGCTGGCGTATTAGTCAGAGTAGGGGGTTGATAGGAAGACTATCTCCCCCTGCCAAGGAGGCTGCGTCACTCGTGGGATAGTGTCCCGTCCAAGTTGAACGTTTTTGGTTTTCTATCTTCATTCAGGTCTCATAGTAGACAGCTAGTAGCGTCCACATAATTTTCATTCTGGGGTGTGTCCTGATTTGTTATCTGGCTGGTCGTCTTTCACTCCAGGTGTATTGAATATAGTGTTCTCCTTCTTGAGCGAAGTTGGTCAGGGCTCTGTATTCAGTAGGTGAAACTCTTGCCCTATGGGGAGGTACTTATACTCGTGATTAGAATGCACCTGAGATCCTCGTATTGCGGACAGTCGTACATGAGGTGTTCCCAGGTTTCGATCTCTCCACATGTACAGCATGTGTCCAGTTATCACCAAATAGTGTATGATCGCTGAATGTTTTTAATAAATAACTTTTGACCATCTTTCCAAACAAAAGATAAGTGCGTAGTGGGTCCAATGTAATACGCAACCGAAAGTGCAATTTTCATGGGTAATTCATCTATGAAGGCCGTGTGGTATTTACGACCCGACAAACTTTCGGGGGAAAGTCAGAGACAACGGTGGTTATTTAGGCACACCTCCAGACGGTCACATGTGTATTTTTGATACTAATCCCCGGCTGTACACAAAGTTACCTATGAGGAATTTGTAGTATGCACGAAATTACGGAGAAATACGTCGACTTAGAACAGAACGTCAGAAACAAAGGTGAAACAAGTGAGCATGAATGACAATCCGTGCATTTTTCAGATATCCAGGAATTTCAAGGACACTTAACTCTTGTGCCTTACTGAATTCTATATGAACGCATCCAGACTACTTTCTTTTTCAAAGTTGCTCTTTCCTGATCAAGCTTGTGAACTCTCTTTGGTGACTTTAATATTCTTCAAATGGAGAGTCCCGCAATACTCGATACAACTATTTCGGATCATCGTCCCATCTTAATGGTAATCGAAAATGAAGCAGAGATCATGCATACTTTTAAATCTGTCACGAAGTGATCCTAAATACCCAGGGAAAATATGCTAAAGAAAAGAGACAACCTTGCAGGAATCGAGGCAGATAAAATTAAATACACAACATACTGAAATCACCGAGCTACTCTTTTTTTTTTTCTCGTTCCTCTCTCCGATCAAGAGATTTTAGAAGCAGGGAGCCCCTGCCTTTGATGAAATATCTCCGTCACTGAATTCAATCTGGTAAATTCCCTTCTCAATTTCAAAAAAAAAAGCAATAATCGTTCCAACTCCTCTACTCTCAGTTTTCTTGAAGAAAATCAGCTCATTCATCGAAAAGACTATGCTTTTCGCTATAAAAGATCCACTGATCTTGCAATTATTGACTTATCTAAAGCTTTTGATTGCATAAACCATACTCTGACATCTGTTATTTCTCCCTCTTCTTACCTAGTAGCGTATGCCGATGATATTTCCATCCTAATCAGCTCATACTGAATCCAGAAAAATTGAAAATATATGGTGTTTAGAACGAAAAACAAACCACTAAATATTGATTTAGACGTAACATACAAAGAAAAACAACTTGAAAGGGTGAATGAAACCAAGTTTCTCGGAATCTGGCTAGATGATAACCCTACAAAAGAAAACTTCGTCACTAGCGGGAATACTCGCCTGGGTGTCTCTTCTCAGACAAGTATTCCTTTCTTAATTCAGTGGCACCTCAACTCCTGGATTTTAAAAACACCAACATGGAAATAATGTACAAATGCTAAAGGAAGCAGTTTGTAACTTTCTGTGCAGACATTTCCTAGGGAACACCCCCTAAAAAGCCTTTGGCTTATGTGTTCTTTCCCCCCCCCCCCAAAAGGTACGGTACGTTGGTCGGAAAGTCTTGTGGGGTTTATTTTATTTAGATTTGTATATCCTTTTACTTATCCCCCTTTAAAATGACTATTAACTTCACAGAAAAAAAGCTCTTAGATGTATTTAATTCCCTTCGGATAGGCTGGTACTCAGAACAACACACAAAGGTAATATATAAAATTCAGTTTATTGTACATCAAAATGACCTAGTCTCATCTTCATCATGCACTTCTCTTCCAAAATTATTTATATATATATTAACTTGCCCTGGCTAATGCCCTTCAACAATCTGTGTTTATGTAACTAGCCACTTACTTAGTTATCTTGAAGGGCTTTGCGGCACGTCCTTCTGCTTTATTGTCCAACGATTTTAAATTTTCTCTCCGGTACCTTTCACCCCATCATTCAAAAAAAAACTCTGTCAGCTACTGCCTCACTGCTACATCTTAAACTGGTCAGCACTTAATCAACTCCTCCCACATCCGTCAATGTTTGTTATATGGTTTTTAGGAGCATTAGCAACTAACGCCATATTGCTCCGGTCATCCCCTGACCTTTCCGTATTTGGTGGCGACAGGCTCGAACCCCAGTCTAATCAAGAAGCGTGTGCTATGCACTGCTGCACCTGGCTACGAAGGCGCCTACGTGTTACAATACTGTGTGCCCTTTATCCAAAAAAACACAACACTCCCCTCTCATCCAACGCCTTGTCCCCGTAGCGTTCTAAAACCACGCTGCAGTTTTCTCTTTGTATATCCCTGCGTGTAACGGAAGTTGAAGACTAATGGCTCTTGCCTTTACTTCTTACTATTGAAATAGACGATATTACCATCTTATCCCACTAGCGGCAAGAATATTTTAGTAAGATTCCATTTCTTACAGTCTCATATATGTAGCCCTCGATTTATGTCGGCGTTCACCAGATTCCATCCTCCGAATATTCAATGAACTACTTTTACCAGCATGGCGTAAACAATAACCAACTGAATGCTTCAACGCATCTCTGATAATGATGCCGATAAATTTTGTCTGTCAATTTATAAAAAAAATCCCGTTGTCAGGGACCGGCGCAAAACAGGCTACCTGTATTTAGTTTTTGTGCTTTTATTCTTCAGGTTTCGTTGAATATTAAGCGATTTAATTATATTGATCATGAATACGTGTTTGTGATCTCTGAAATGCAAGTGCAATGTTCTTATATTAGCTTCAGAAGCTAAAACATGCAGGGCTGTATTTCGGTCTTGCAAAATCGAAGTCATTTTAAAAAATAAAGAAATATCAGTTTGTTGAATACCAAAGATAGAAACTTCAACATATGCAGACACGGCTCTCGAGGGAAACAGAAATATTTTCCTAAGAAGCTAATGAAATTCGCAGCATATTTTATTAAGATAGATTACACGTTGTGCATGCTTCATTGTAAACAAAGCATCACTTAATCCCATGAATAAAAGAAGCAGAAGCCGATTTGCTTCATAAGTTTCGAGAGAAATTAGCGCGCTAATCCATGCTTCTTATTACAAAGAGAACTGGTGTTCACTTCAATTGTCACCGTGTGGATGACTGATAAACTCCGTATTTCACAAGAACTGATTTAATGGTATGGAAAGGATATACGCGAAGGCATATTTGTTTCGTAACAAATTTTGTGCGGTTGGCTTTCATTTCAGCATGCAAGACGAATGGTCTAGCTTATCGCCCAGACACAGTTCGGTGCCTTAATCTTTCTTTTTTTGACAAATGCTATGCGACAACTGTTGCTTGGCTAGCAATCCCTGTATTTGCAGACACAAGTAATTTCGGGCTAACTCCCTAAGGAACAGAATGCATTGTGAATATTTTGACAATGCTACGATACAGTACCTAACGGATTTCTTCAAGGTATAAGAGTGGAAAAAAATTGTTACTAGAATGCTGGGTGCCCCTAATCCTTAACCAAAAAGAAATGAAAGAGGTATAGAATTCTTTCTCAAAGTTATAGACGTATATATAAGGGAGCCATTAGAAAATGAATGAACGTTCATACTGGTGGGGGGGGGGAAGTAATTGAGCAAGTGTCCACTCTGTGGGTCGAAAGTAAGGCAGCGAAATTATGTCGAGTAAGAGACTACAATTGTGTCTAGGGTCCGGCCAGTCAAGAAATGGAAGAAAGCCGCAATGTAAGTGATTTGAGTGGCGCAAAAACAGCAAGGTTATAGTGCGCCAGGAAAAGGTTACTTCGTCTAAAGGCGCATACAGTCATATAAAATCAGTACAATGATGAAAGCAAATTGTAGATGGGTAAAAGCAGTAAAACTGGTACAATCACATTTTATGTGTTGGACGGATAAAAAGGTGTCACATGACAGTGTCCTATGCGGAGCCGAGCAAGACCAACTTCCTCTTTGCGATCCCTGCGTAAGCATCACTGACAAAGCCTGTAGTGCACTCATTGAGTAGCTCTTGAACACGAATGCTACAAATATTTTCCTATCCTGGCAGGGACTTCAGCTTGAAGACATATTGCAGAGTCATTTGCTTTGAACAGGCGAGATTCTAAAAGCACTGGTAGCAATACGAATGGCTTGGTGATGGACGGGGTCAAGCCAACGAACAGCGCTATTTCTGGCAGATGAATACACCCATAATCTAATTCTGAGCGTATTAGTGCACATCGGTCTGTACCCATTTTTGTCAAAAATGAGTCCCAAGAATTTCATCTCTGATACAACTGGAATGGTGTAGGTTACGTTTGCGACAAAAATGGACGCAAACGGTCTTCTCCGGTGAGAACCTGAAACCATTGGCCTTAGCCCAGGAGTTAAGACGGTCAATAGCTTGTTGCAGTTGTCTCTCAATAACCCTCATATTGCATGATTGAGAAAATATGCTGGAGTCCTCGACGTAGAGTGCACTCTTTATAGTTGAAAGAAGTTGTGTCGTACACTTTTTCCATGTCAAAAAAGATGGACACCAAATGTTCTCTTTTTAGGAAAGCATCTCGGATAGATATATCCAGTCTAAACCTGTTTCTTCGGGAGAGAAGGTCATTCGATTGTAAATACCATAAGAGACGAGCATTGACCATTCTCTCCAATATTTTGCACATTTAGGATCCTTTCCTGGCTTGGCAAAAGCAGGAATAGTTGCGCCAGGTATCCAGAAAATGCTCTATCATTTCATAATGGGTGTTGTTCTTTAAGACCAGAAACTCTGGGGAGTAAGGAGATGTTAGAAAATGTTTCCCCAAGAGCATTGGCTATTGCACTAGTACATCCATTATATTCAAGGACTGATGACGGGTGTGCTGTGTATTTTCCCATACCACCTTAGTGCTGGTCGTCTGGGTAATGTGAAGCGGATGTAGCGTGCTTTGGCTCGGGCTCGTTTAAAGACTATAAGGTTGGTCGTGGTAGGATATCGGCGAAATATCTCCCACGCTTTTGGAATTGTAGTTGCATGGACGTGACTGCCGAGATGTCGAAAGGCACTCCAGTCAGCCTGATCAAACTTCCACCGTGGTAACCTGAAAAGAAGACACGGTCTCCCACTTTCATATGGGTTCTCCTCCACTTCCCAAGTGAGCGAAGGGGGGCAGATAGAGAGATCAATGGAAGAATGTGTTTGTTCCAATATTTAGAAGGGGGAGGCAACTGCGTTACAAGATCATCCTGGTTGCCCACAAGGATAGCGACTCCTCCAATCACCTTTGGGGAAGTATGGACGCTGTCCGGTATCTATTTCTTCGGTAGGAGTGGCAGCTGATTGTGTACCGATAGTGCACTTAGCAGAAGGCTTCCCGCTATTTATTGTATCTCCTTTTCGTCCTTCCAACGCTGGCATGCTCGAGAGTATGCAGGGTGCTCTCCTTGGTAGCTAGACATTCCTTGCTCTCGTGATCTTTAGCATCCTGCCTTTATGGAACTTGGAGGCCGTGGGGTGTTAGGTTCGAGATTCGTTTCACAGCTGTTACTCCTTGTTCTTTTAATTCAGAGCAGATATCTTCTTCAGAAACGTGAAGAGTTACGATGATGGGTAACCACCTATAGATGTGGCTTTCAAAATTTTTTAGGCTTGATTTGTATTTGAAGCTTCAATTAAAATATCTCCAGAACGCAGCAGTTTACGGATTTAGTTGAACCTGCCTTTCTGGATAAAGAAAGGTGACATTTTCCCAATTGACTGCTCTCCTGTGGAATGAGGTGTTTTCTCCTCAGTTCTGGCTCTCACTATCATCAGACAATCGATTAGGTAGGGGCCTTGTTGGGGTCCCAGTAGGAGTAAGATAAAAATTTCAGATACGCCAAGTTAGCTTAGAGGCACCATACCCACGTTTCCAATAAGCCTTGATCCCGTCCCAGGGCCAAAGTGGTGTATTAAGGCTGGGCCCCTCAACCACCAGGATCCCCCTTTCCGAATTCCACGGGAGCTCTGTAAGGAATTGAGTGATGTTCCTTTTAAAAAAGAACATTCCCGTTGTTTTAGGCAAGTTAGTGACTAAGGTTGAGATAATTTGTTATGAATGATAATGATTAGGCCAGGTGCAAAGAGAAATCTATAGTGAATATTATTGAGGTAACAGGAAGCCAGTTGTAATACATTTCATGTGTCAAGGGAAGCGAATGATTCGTAATAAGTAAGATACAAATTTTAAACATCAGTGAGCATTGTACTGTATAGTTCAAATATATGGAAATTGATATGCTGTTCATTAAAGGTCTATTTTTTTTTAAATAGATGTTCTACTAACACCCGCTTTGCAATTCACAAAATTCTAGGGTATGTAGTTTGATTTGAACAGATTTTTTTTTTTTTTTATATGTTCAAATACCTAGTGATACTGTGCTTTTAATGAAACAAAAACTTACGATGCATAGGTTGCTGAACATTTTTCGATACAGCAAGTCGCCGAGTTGCCTTACGTTATTTCGTAATACATCGAAGCCTAGAGAAACTATAATACGTTATGAAAAATGCCGTTTTTTAAATAGCGGTGACTGGGCGTGGTCTTAAATCACGCCCATTGGAGATAAACTTTTTCAGTGAAGGGGACACACAATTCCAGCTATCGGTATTATCGAAATCTATTATAAACGGGTAGTTTATTTAATAGATGCCTAGCTGAAGGAACATTTCCTGACTTCTGGAAAATTTCAACACTCAAGTTAATCCTAAAACACCCGAAAAAACCACCTCAAGTACCGACTTCTTACAGACCAATAGCCCTGCTTCCTGTTTTGGCCAAACTCCAAGAACGTCTTTTGCTCTCCCGTCTCACCGACTACTACAAAAAGCAACAATTACCATCTCCGCATCAATTTGGTTTTAAAACAGGCTGCAGTACAGAAGATGCTATCCACAGATTAATCTCTCTAGCTACCCAGACAGAATCTAAATACTCTCTAGCCATAATGGTGGCCCAGCATACTTCAAAGACTTCGGCAGGCCAAGACGTCCAGCATTCTATATAACTGTATAAAGTCCTACCTCAGCAATAGAACAGTGCAGGTAACCAACAAATACCAAACAGTCACCAGGAATATACTGCGAGGCTGTCCTCAGGGCTCTGTTCTTGGGCCATTTCTTTGGTCCATTGTCTTGGATGAGTTCCTGGGGATGGATCTCGGCGAGGTCAAGCCCCTGGCCTTTGCTGATGATCTCGTACTGGTTATTCATTCTGGTACAAGAGCCACATTGGAAGTACAAGCCAACTTTGCACTGGGAAAACTTCAAGACTGGGCTGCCATGCACAAATTAACAATCTCCAGTGAAAAAACAAAGTCAATCCTTCTAAAAGGAAAGCTCCAAATCCGACGGCCACCAGTGATGAAAATTAACAACACCCCAATCAAGTATCTCGGCCTGTATCTAGACGCCAACTTATCCTTCCATCCCCACTTAAAATACCTGTCAGCTAAAATCCGAAAATACACTGCAATGATAAGGCGGATTAGCAGAGCGGATTGGGGCCTAAAAAATAAAGCTCTATCATTAATATATAAGGCAGTATATGTCCCGATTGTGTGCTATGGAGCCTCCATCTGGTGTGAAAAGGCAATCCTGGAAAGGAACAAGCGCAAGCTTGATTCCATTCAAAGGTTTATGTTATTATCGGTTACCAGGGCGTGCTGTACTGTCAGCACCCCTGCATTACAAGTCATTGCAGGATACTCACCTCTCTATCTGGAAGTTGTCAAGAGGGGTCTCTTCCAGCGCCTGAAGAAGGGAATCCCAACTCAATTGTTAAACCTGCAATTGAACCATGCAAATGACCCTAAGAAGGAAAGAAGAAAAATTGCAGACCACCTACAAAACCTCTGGCAAGAAACATGGGACACAACGCCTAAAGGAGCAATCACCAAAAGGTTTATTCCCTCAATTAGTCGGACTTCCCCAAAGCCTCCTCCCTGGTACTCGCCTGGATTGCAAGTCACCTTCCTGCTTACAGGCCATGGACCGTTCCAGCAAAAATTAACAGCCATGGGAATAGAAAATAACCCATATTGCCACTGTGGTGAAGAGGAGTCCTGGGAACACCTTATGTACGAGTGTCTCACTTACGACAACGCCAGACTTCAATTTCTCACAGAGATTCAAGGAAACCCCCGCAATCAGGAGTCAACTTTACTTCAAGAAGAGACCACATACCTAGCCTTAACACGCTACGCCCAGGCTGTTTTCAATTGTAGAAGAGCAAGACTTGCGGAACTCAGGGCAGAACAGAATAACGAGCCACCCCAGCGATCCCCTACTGGGATAGGATAATGCAATTTACCCTGGGTGCAGGATACTCACAGGACCACCTGCCCCTGTAATTTTCAACTCCCTTCTCTTTCTTAGAGTGGACTGCCTTCCCTCTTTGGTCCACTCCAACTACTGTTCCCCACTTTTGACCTCTTCTTCTTCTCTTACTCGCCCCCATATGCTCTCTTATCTTTTTATTTTATTTACTTTTATTATTTATTTTTTTTTTTTAATGGCTTCTGTCAGAGGCAGCCAGAGTATAATGGGCAGCCTGGCTCACCTCCCAGTGGTTGTGGCGGGCAACGTGGAGTCCCAGTAGGGGCCCCGCGGCCAAGCAGCCAGACACAACAACAGAACAAAGCACAATACTACATTACCAGACATTACACTTTTTTTTCTGGCTGTGCAGTAGTTCTGCATTTCATCACAGAGTACACATGGTGCAGATGTGGGAAACCACCGGTGGCGCCTGAACCTAAATACTATGCCACTATAAACGGGTAGTAAAGCCCAAATTGTTTTATGGCAGTGAGTTTTCGCCTTAACCCTGCGAAGTTAATACATCCAGTACTGTTTTTTAAATGTGCTTATGCATCAAACTAAATAGTCAGCATTCTGGAGTCTTTACTACACCGGAGAGAGCTAATTATAGAAAATGTATCTCACCAAAAAACTATTTATGCAACGAGGGGGTGCCGTCGACCATTCCTTCCTGTACCTTCGCCGATGATTTAAAATTTCAAAAGATCCCAAACAGCTAGCTGGACTGCAACTAAACAATGCGGTCAGCCCACATGACAATTACGAAGTTCAGAATTGACATCCGAGTTATAGTTAATGGCGGATGAAGATTTAAATTTCAAAGATCACTTCCTGAAGACAAAGAAGAAAACCTATGCTGCATTCTGGGCTATCCGCCACAACATTGATCGGTGTCTCACTGTTATACCTTTATATGCATCTGAAATCTAGCTCTTGGCGATGGCTGAACCGTTTAGGAGGGAACCCGTTCACTATCATGGACTCCGTGTAACATGATTCAACACCTCCTAGCTCAGGGGGTGAACCTAAGTATAATAATAAGTTCTTGACAGCGGAATGAAAAGGGCAAGCATTAACAAGTATCGCCAGAATAAGAGAAGCAATCGGAACCAATGAAGTCAACTATAACAATCAGGGCTACGAAATACATATTCGTTTTTACGAATACGTGCTGTCCCGAGATATATACACAGTATGTAGTTTTTGTAATATCAGGGAATTTTAAAGCGCGATAGATCGTAGTGGTGCGCAAAATGCAGACAACGTTAACTTACCACGCGTACGACGTGGTTGCCCGATTGTGTTCACCATAATAAGATTCCGTATTACTTATTTGACGACAACTATAGTGTAGACACAAGTACACATAGAACTGTTAGCAATCATAACAACCCCCCCCCCCGTATTTATTTGTATCATGAGGGTCTACCCAGTAGGTTGCAGTTTTCGGTAAAAACTGTCCTATTAACAAGTATAGGTGTGCATACGGGAGAGGAAAGTAAAGAACACATAATAAATCTCTTAAGATTTTGAACTAAGCCGCTCAGTTTACGCGGTGATTACCCACCTACTAGAGAAAATAAATATATATAGGTTGGTTTTTTTTTTTTTTGCATCTGATAGGGATAATCATCCCACTAGATGTGCGTAGGTCTGCAGCATGCAAGGCCTTCTAGAGTGTATTTAGTGTCAAGCGGCACCAGGGGGTTCCCCCCATCTCCGCATTGCTTTCATTGTAAGTGGGCAGTGTTATGTGCCGCTGGATCCCCAACGTTGTCCGCACTCTGGCAAGGACCTTAAAAATTGATCTTTCGCGTGGGGGAGTAAGAGCGCTAGGATTTGAAAGGCTGAAACTATGGGCAATCGCTTGTTGTTGCATGTCCATACGGAGGTCAATCAAGATATTACCCATCTTCGAAGACAAAATGGTAGTGTAAAACGTTGGTGCATAGCAAGCAGCCTGCGAGTAGTGGTGATCATTGAGTGTCCGGGTCGAAAAGGAAGAAATACCGCGCTTAGCAGGGTGGCCCGTCCTGGCGAACAAAGAGAACTTTAAGAGGTAATCGGTGTTCCTACAAAATAGTATGAGTTTTTACACTGTAGGGACCGACCTAATGATTAGCATATATTGAAATCCCATTGGTGTAATGTGAGGTTAATAACACTATACTGTGCCATGCCGCTTTTTATTAAAATAAATGAAACCCACGGTGCAGACATTAATTTGTTTTCTATAGTAACAAATTTCTCCCATCTATGGATCGGTTGTTTAAGGTTCTTGTGAAGTCACGGGATGGCTGAAACGAAAAATACAATTTCAATATATCCTCAAGTAACTATTCGACGCTCAGTGCACACACTTTTAAAAAGGATTATGAAGGAAGACGACGTGGGGACCTCCGAATGATGCTGTTGGTTTTCCACATTAACATTACTGGGATCTAACGCCCATACCTTGCCTTGATCCACTGCTTCGACAAGACGGGTGGTCCCGGACCAGCCCTTACTGCTCCCTACCTAATCGAGATAAAAAGAGCCAGAACTGAGAATACACCATCAGTGGCACTCCTTATTCATCCAGGAAGGTTGGCAGGATCACCTAAATCTGTATAACGACTGCGGTCTGGCGACCTAGAAATAAGAAACAGGCAGAGAAAATCTTGAAAGCCACATCAATAGGGGAATACGTATTAACGTAACCCCCACAAAACTTTGAAATCTTTACGAGGTGCCATTTAAGAGCTCTGGAGTGACAGCTATCAATGGATGGGAATCTCGTCCCTACCCAAGTTCGATCAAGGCAGGATACTTAAACTACAGAAATGATGGATCCATCCAACCTGCAAAAGCACATCCCAATTTTTCGTAAGGATAGAATTGCAGATGGTCCTGCTTATGGAGGAGGCGCTATCACTGTGGGCAACCAGACTGCAATTCGCCTTACAGTGGGATTTTTATAAAACTGTGTTCTCTATTTATTTGCTATCTGGGACTGACATCTCCCGGGAAGACCTTGTAATGCAGTTTCCTTCCCCTTTCTTACTTCTCGGGGATTTCTCGATCAGGCTGACTGGAGTGCCTTTCAACACCTCTACAGTCACGTGCATAACAGAAAATATTGTCCATGCAATAGCCAATGCTCTTGGGGAAACAGTTTTCTGGTCTTAAAGGCCGCCCTTAAGTTAGTTTACATCGAAGCGTTACCACCCACGAGCTGAAAACAGTACTTGCCCATACAAAGGCTACCCCTTTCATCAGAATCCATGGAGCAAAGGATCCTAAAAAGAGAAAGCTTGGTGTCCCCCAGCTACAGAACTAAACCGGACTGGCGTGGGATAACTCGTCACAAACGAGACACCACATTTTTACAGAGATTCTGTAATTCTTCACAAAGTACCATGGTGCAGCCTTCCACAAAAACACTATGCCCATCTTCTTCGACATGGAAAAAAAAGCGTACGACGCAACTTGGAGATTTGGTATTTTAAAAGACCTTTACAACCTCGGTCTAAGAGATCACATTCCCAACCTTTCGCCATTAAAATAAATTCTCTTTCCGAACAACTTCCTCCAACTATAAACAGTGCACTCTACGTCGATGACTTAAGCATATTTTCTCAACCATGCATCTGCCAGAAATAGTGCTGTTCGTTGGCTTGACCCCACGTGGACATCCGTGTTCAAGAGCTTAACATCTCAGCAGACAATATTGCGACGAAGTCTAATACTCCGTCTTCCTTCAGTTCTATTCACAACACCGTGCAGAACATTCTGACTTCTTGCCAGTTTACACAGACGGATCGTATGTGGGATCGATATCAGCTTCTGCTGGATCCCCAGTCACATTGGCTGACACTGCAGCCCTGATGGATAATCTTGACCTGTTAGTTCCCTATAAAAACTATGTCGAATTAAGCCAGGGATCGCGAAGAGAAAGTTGTTCTTGCTCGGCTCCGCATCTGACACACTCCTTTTACCCATATATATACTTTCTAAATCAAATATAGGAGAGGGTTGGGAATAAAATTAATGGTGGTGAAGTTTTCACTGTGCAAAGCACTGACAGAAACTAAGTTAATTAATTGTAATTATTGCATCTTCGAGAATATTAATTTGTAAAATTTAGCCGAGGAAACTCTTTCATTAAAAAAAAAAAAATACAGTGCTTGCTCTATTTCTCGGTTACAGGTTGACGTTAGTAGTGCTGATTTCACTCTAATTTATGATTGCGAAGATTTGCTACTTTTCTAAATATGAAGTTAATCTTGGAGAATTACATTATCAGCAATGGGATTTTGTGAATTGTTAAAGAAACTACTGAACTGTTTTTTTTCATAAATTTAACTTTATTTTAACAAAAATGGAATTTTCAGAAGCAAAGTGATTCCATTTTTAAATAAGACGATTTATATTACAGTAGTAAATGTGCATATTGTTTCGTACGGGACGACACGACCTATACTAGGTAGGTCGTTGCTGGAAACAACTGCACTTTTCTAAGAAAGAAAAACAAAATATAGCGGGATTTGTAGAATATTTATTTTTTCTTTACAGGGCGGTGTGTGGATCAATGTACTTTCTATATGTAAGCCGTTTTAAACAGCATGACTTCTGGAAGTGGTTCCTGCTAGCAGTGTTAAAATGGAATTGATTTTTCTTCCGCACATCAGTTCTTGTTTGGTTAACCTTTTTCTTTCTCTCTTCTACACTTAATGTATGCTTGTCGTTGATCTATAGAAGACTCTGTACGTTTTTTACCTATTCTCCATAAAGCAGCAGGAGTTCTTATGGTAAGATGATATTACTTACGCGGGCGTAATCAGAGAAAGATATCCAAACCTCTTCATATCAATGATTTGCGAGTATTGTATAACATCGTTTTCAGTCCCGGAATGATGCAACCATCACGTGTTATGTAAGTGATCCGAACAGTTCAATGAAAAGCCAAGATTCCCTTAATTGTGGAAACGTTTTCCGAAATGGAGGCTGAGAAGAAGCGACGACCACATAAAATATTGATTTTTTTCTAGAAAGGTAACACATTTATTCATGTTGTTTGAAATGACAGGCTCCCTGTCTACTAGGGAATAATCCAGGAATCCTTGGGGGCATCGAAGATTATACTGATGAAAATTGATAACGCAGGTCAAAGCTGTAGCGAGAGAATTTTTATATATATATTTTTGAAATGCTTTGCAAATAGCCGCCTCTAGAAGCGAAAGCGACTCGCCAACAATAGAAATGAGCACGTTTCTTTGAATTGCCTGATGAAATTAACTGAAAAATATTTAGGACTTCATCGACAGCAACGTAAATGGTTTGTGGTCCAAATTAAAACTGAAAGTCTGATGCCCACAATACAATGAAGCTGACGATTTCCTTGCGTTAGACCTAGTATTTCGTCTACTTCAACCCATATGGATGAATTGCAATCATGGTTCGCTACCCATCTAACCTCCAGTTCCCTGTACAGAGAAGGGAAAATTACAACCCTTAATGAGACGTGCCGCTGACCAAGTATTGGAAGGCATCATGAAATTCTGTGATGTTCCTCAAACTATATGCCGAACTTCTGTTCAAATCCATATAGGTGCGGCTATTTAGTTCAATCAGGTCACATGACCATAAGGCCCTGTTTTCATTGGGATTTCTGCTGTTTTTGTGGCGTACGTGAAACAGCGGTAGTTTCACACCCGTTAATCATGTTCTGTTTAGTCTCAGTGTCTCTTCTTGCCATTAATGTTAGCATCTGCTAGCCAGTTCTCACACAAAGTCCAAAGTCACTGCCCTGGACGGATTCCTCAACCTAACACTGGCAGAAAACACAGCAAACTGGGCGCTCGCCACTCTACAACAATGGGCTGACGAAAATAACCTGAAGATATCATCCACTAAGACAAGCACCATCCTACTTCGGGGAACCCTGGACACCCCCCGAAATAAAAGTACAAGGAACCACCGTCAAGCTGACCACAGAAATGAAATTTCTCGGGGTTGTCCTTAATAGAAACCTATCCTTCACTCCCCACCTTAACTATCTCAGAAATTACTCGTCACTATTTGCAAGAATCACCCGCAAGGACTGGGGCATAAAGAAGAAAACTCTTGCTCTGTTTCACAAAACTGTGTTCCTGCCAGTCATCCTCTATGCCTCAGGTGTCTGGTACAAAAAAGCTAGAAACCATACAGAGGTACATCTTGCTGACTATCTCACGAGCTTGTAACAGAGTGAGTACACACGCGCTTCAGGTGCCCTCCTCTACAGCCTTTCCAGAGGCATACCTGCCTAAATTTCACATTAAATGTAGCCAGCGAACCGGAAATAGAGAAAAGAAGACTAACTGTACATCTGCAGCAAACCTGGTGGCAAAATTCCTCCCAACTGTCTCGGCGCCATCAGATTCAAACTGATGACCTTTGGACTGAGCAACACTGCCCTCTGTCATTGTGGCAGCATTTAATGTACTACTGCAATCTTTATGAAGACCTCCGATGTGACTAATTACATTATGTACCAGAGAATCAAGAGGAACGCTTACTGGAGGAGGAGCAAAGCACTGGCAAACTTTGCAGAAGGCATACTCTTCCGCCCCCACAGCCACCATCAAGACAATCCACAAATGACCATGACTCCAGACAGAGACATAAGTAACTACGGATTGGACAACTAGGAGACATGCAGCTGCCAGGCCATACGGCGACCTGTGCCGGCTCCCCTCTCTATGCTAGCGCAAGACCCACACCAAAATTCTAGCTGCTTTAAATTATTTCGCCCTCTCCTCGGCCATTAAATTTTCAAACGCAACCCCTTCAAACCGGGAAACATGTATGTGATCAACGTGCGAAAATTGTTTTTTTTAGGTCCTTGCCATTGAAGTGGCAGGACCTGCTAGAGTAAATGCAAATTACTAGGTACCTGGTCTGCCTCCACGGGGCGAAAGTCGGGCCTGGCGGCTAAATGGCCAGAAGAACAACGGTACATGACACCACACATTTCAAGATCCATACACTTTTAAATCTCTGGCCTTTACAGTGAACTGTATCACCACACAAAGTCCAACATCTGCATTTGGTTGCTTCCTCTGTGGGGCATGTTTGGATGAGCGGGACAAACAAGGAGGCCACAAAGTCAAGGACGGGATTGTGGAACTAGCCCTCGCCGCATTTCTGCAACACCTATTGTGGTCTCACAAAAATAATCAATAACACTAACGAAACAACCATGAAGAGGAAGATTCCAACCTCGGGTGCGGTTCCCTGGTGGACCAGAGAAAACAGGTTAAAAAGGGCGAGTTGTGTCTGATCAGGGAAAGATACAAGAAAAGGAATCCTATATGCGACTCGAACCCCGCAAGGCACCTCCTGGGAACAGGGCAATTGGCCGATAGGTAAAAGAATAACTCACCACTACAATATGGATTCAAGCAAGGAACGTTCATGTATTCTCTTCAGTTGTACGGCTGTGTGTCTTTGTTGCTCCGGTTAATCAGTTAAATTAACAGAATGATGATTTTGATGTATTCCTAATTTGATGCTGAACAAGTGGACATACAGGTATTTATAGTTTTCTCATACTGCAAAATTTGCTGTTTTGCTACTCACAGCTGACCAGAGATATCTACTGCTTCCGGCTAAAGGTCAAGGTCAGGCAAATGCTCTATGAGTTTGTACTTGCGGTCAGGTGACCATGGCGACACGCGTCATTTACTGCCTCGTACAAGCGGATTTCTACATCCAACAATAACAAGTTGTAATTTTTGACTTATTTTGTATCTTATCGGTAAACGTATCACTTGGAATACGATACGTAGTTAAGGCAACTACTAAACTCTTTTCCAGCCCACTCGTAATCCTTTTATCTGCGCCTAAAATCTGAAAATGCCTTTAAAACAAGATCACCAAAATAATGAAAGCTGTGGAATTGTTCTGGACGTAGCTATAAAATGTACTTCCTGTCTCAAAACATACGGAAGTGAATGTCTCGCATTTGACCTAAAGAGGCTCGGCAGTGTCCCCCCCCCCTGTAAGGGAGAAAATTATATGGATTCACCTGACTCATTACTGGCAGAACAAAATGGCCTTTCAGATCTCATCATGCAAAGATCTCCGCAATAATTAATCAAACATCACTCGAACACAGTCCACTCCTGGTCTCGCTCCTCACAAATATCGAGACAACTCTATGTATAAAGCTGTTCAAACTAACCATCATGAGCAGCAGCCTCCGGCCGAACACTTTCACGTGAAACCAGGAGCTCCTACCCAAACCAATATATGCTGAAATCACAGCAGATGCCAACGGATACTCAGGAAATACTGCCTCACAGAATTCATGAGGAGCAGAATCTGCCAAATCGCAATCACAAAACTCACATATGGGGTCCTCGCGCTCGAAACCGGATAATGCTTTGGCTGCTGAAGTACATCGCAATTGTGGCTCTGCCTCAAACAACGTGAGAGGTAACCATTATGCAATGATTGCAAGCCAACGACCCGTAATCCAACTCTTAAGGAACTGAGCCCCAATCTGCACATCCGTAATGTCTTCATTAGTAGGCTCTCCCCTGCTAATGATGTGGAAAACCTTCTTGCTGCATTCAAAATGAATGGTAGAGTCACCAAGCTATCCACAAAATATCCCACCTACGACTCCTTTAAGATCGATGCAGATTTTGAAGCACTCTTCAATCCTGAAATCTGGCCTGCTGGAGCTCTTGTTATGCCATATCTCGGGCATAAAGGGCAGCGATATAGAAGTAATGGAAAGGACTCCCACCAATGGTACCCTGATTCATAGCAATCCCTGTGCTCATCAGTCCTAGACACACCCCGCCCGTCCGTATCAAAGTACCTGTCTGCACCATATTTTATCAGAATGTGTGTAGTCTTAGGAACAAACTTGACACTATGGAGCAAATTCTGCTCGCCATCACCGAAACCTGGCTCAATGACGATGAAGAATTCCTAGCAGCAGCTGATTATGGGGTCGGATTGCACGCAAGAGTGGAGGCGTCGCAATATTTTACAAGAAATCCACTTTCAAGCTATTGGATAATAAATCCAGTAACTATGAGGCAATCTGTGTGGTGCACATACCTCCAACGCCTTCCCAGCAAATCATTCTTAAAGTTTCCAACTGGATCCCACAGCTTCTCACTTAGTTTGTGGTGATTTCAATTTACCTCCTCGGCTATCTAATCTGAAAAAGATGTGCTGAGCTCCAACCAGTCGGAATAACCTCTTAGATCTAGTTCTATCCCTTGCACCCTTCATTACGTCCCAATACATGTGACTGCATATCTGCCAACCCCCAAATTAGAAACCAGAAGGACATCACTAGTCCCAACTTACTTGATGTAATTAAGTGCATCAGAGCCGCCTCTCTCATTCCCTGGGTGACCCAGAGCTAGCTGTGAACATTCTCACAAACTGGATCAACACGGTTGCCAAATATGCCGCCTCTAAAAAAATCACAATCAGTCCATATACAAGACTTTGGTGGAATGAATTCAGAACTCAAAATGTCAATGATCGCATCGATTATTAGCACGGGCTCAATTTAATCGCCTGAAATCTGAGGCAATCAAATTATACGTTAACCGAGGTCTGGCTAAAGGAAAAATTCCATACAAGAAAGTGAACCTTCATTTTCCTTTGCAACTTGATCCTATGCCAAATTCAGATCTGGCTCTACTAACAGAGCGCACCCAGCAAGAAGTATTGAACACCACCGCCATCAATTCTCTACCTGCCTCGTCAACCACTGGTGATGATGGAGTTCCTCAATTCATGCTCAAATGCCTAAGTCCGTACATTATTCAACCAGTTACTCTCGAACCAGATTTTCCCACAGCAATGGGAAAACTATCTCATCAAACCTTTAGCCAAAGTTCAGTCGTCATCGAAACCTAAACACTTCCAACTCCTCCAGCCTGCTGAAGACCTTACTCCCGATCTTGCCCAGTAATCCAGCCAAATTCCCTTCCAAACAGATCAACAATCACAAATCTGCTAGCCACCACTCGAAAAAAGGCTGCATTTGATGCCGTCCAAGTAAACCAACTACTCACTCTCCTGGAATGCCAGATTACAGGGAACATATTATGCTTTCTCTCCTCTCTTCTGAATAACAGAGTTATAAAGCTTCATGCAGGAGTCCCACAAGGAGGGGCCCTTTCCGGCCTTCTGTTTTCATCTATTATCTTCCCACTGATTGCACATTCTCGATGTCTACTAAGCTATGCAGATGATATCAAGATACTTACTCCCTGATCAAGACCTTGATTTGGTAAAAACGGAAATTAACAACACTCTCACTGCAGTCACATCTTACCTCAAGATCAATCCTGCTAAGTCCGAATTCATTGAAGCAAACTCCTTCTTCTCTCCAGCCTTCGGTCGGCAACCACCTCATCCCTGTATTCGACTCCAAACTTCGATTCAACGCCCACATAGACATGCTCCTCACACGTGCTTCAAGACTCCGGTGGATAGCAAAACAGCATCTCCTTCATATCAGAGATAAAAAGGCAACCGTGAGGTACATAAGAACAGTTATCTTTCCACCTTTACTCTATGCTGCTGAAATTTGGGCTTCAGCGGCACCATCAATAAAGAAACCACTCTTTGCTACAGAATTCTGGCTCCCAAAGTGGGCCAACAGGAAGCACAACCTTCCAGCTCTGATTCGTACCACGCAGCTTGCCAACTCTCTCTGGATTCCACGGATTCCCACCTTAGTCGACGACCAACGCCTCCTAGCAACAGTCAAGATGATAATAGGCATAATCGCGATACCTGTGGGTGGAGGATTCCCCCTGCTGCCCTTAGGGCCAATCCCGAGCGCGACTCCATCTCTCGAACAGGTTCCTCCCTCAGCAGATGTTTAAGCAAACCAAGGCACTTGACGCCGACCTGAACAAATTCGCTGTTGACCGGACTTACAGGAAAAAAACTTATGTCTAGTAGGACTAATCAGCAATGACATGTCTACCTTGCATCTGTTCCTGTCTGATTGAGCTGGTGCTCTTATCTCGATGTTAAGCCAGCTCAATCAGACCTAACTCTCGTAAGGAGTTCTCTCCTTTGTATCATTACCTGTTTTTGTAAATTAATTGTTCTATTTTCCCGGAAGTTTCGGGAGGCTGTAAAAATGTAAACCCCTGGCTTTTTGGTCGTGAAGGGCATTAAAGATTATCTCTCTCTCTGAACTTCGACCATTGATGCCCTTTTGAGAGCGGCAGCGGGATGTGACAAAAAATATTTCCTTGCCATTTGGGTGGCGGAGCGTCCTAGCTAGACTAAGAAGGGCAAACACACATATGAATTTGTACAAAGCTATAGAATCCTACTTTGCCAACAGATAAATCCAGGTAATAGCACCAGATCACTCTATAGGGAAAGAGTTTAAGTATTGGCTGTCTTTCAACAGTTGATATTTTTAAGACGACCACCTGAAACATCTATGTATCATTCCAGACACCAACCTCATCTCAAATACTTGTGAGAAGCTGTGCCGGATTAATAGACCGAATAACAACGCACGCTAACACTACTATAAAGCCACAACGGTGGTTAACAAAAAGATCGACGCGGAATGACGTACCACCTGACCAAAGGATTACCCTACGCTCTGCCCCTTTCTTTCCCCAGACTTAAGAATCATGTGCAGCAGGCATAGCATCTCCTTCAACAAAAGGGGAAATTACCAGGAAGTTCCTGCGTACAGTCGGATGCGCGTATCCTAGATCCCCCCCCCAGGTCGACTTATGACGAAACTCACATATCTACCAGCAAGATACTTGTTGCGATTCATCACAATTCAATCTAATTGAACAGAAACGTTGAGTTCACCACACTAAGGACGGGACACAGAATTCACCTGTCTCAAGATCCCTCTGATACAAACTCGCCGGATAGGCAACCACGCAACAGTCCTATTACCATTCGGCCTACCCCCTTTCAGCGTAAATTATAGTAACATTTTTTTTTTTTTGATCCTAGCCACTGAAATTTTTAACTTAGTCATTTTGTCCTGGATTGAATACTACATTCCTATGACCGGAAGTTGGCAAATTTTACAGACTCTTTATAATCATCGCCAATTGTAACTGAAAATGCAGGCACAACTGTTAAGTGAATCTGTGACTTTTGTCTCCTTCCCAGTTGAGGTTGTAATATGTGCATTACAACTGAACGTCTATGTTATTCTGCATGAATTGATTCCTGATACGAACCATATCTAACTTTTCAAACTGTCGCAGGCAAATTTTGACGCCTATGGTATTAATAATAAGCCATAATTTCATACTGAACTACAGTTTTTCCATTTAACACCTCTAAAGCAACAATACAATACATTTCTGCATGTTCTTGATATTGTTAATAACAAAAAGCGTCGTGCTTCAATCAGATGTTTTTGAATTGAATGGCGAGTTCAAGTGCCTCTTAAATATCCTGTGCATCGTATGGTGAGCATTTTTTAAAGGGCTTCATTCATTTTGGAAAGATTTCGGGTCACAACATTACAGTACAGGATTAAATAACGAAGAATCTTTTAGAATGCTGTCACGAAATAAAATAAGACATCACAGAATGCGTGTTCCAAGAATTTCAACTGTAGAAAGTAAAAGGTTACTTCCGCACATGAAGGGGTTTGATCTACCCATAAACAAAAAACACTTAATGCATATGCATTACAAGACGGCGTAAGAAAACAGTTTGTGCTCTAAGATGGTGGGATAACGAAAGAGCAGATAGCTAATGAGAAGACTGTCATCTATTGATTTCAGATTAGCAACACTAACGACGTGCCCGGAGTGAAAAATGATGGCTGTACGAGGCACGTAACTGAGTCGCGTGGAAAGTTTCAGTAAGTGTTCTTATTTCAGTTGCTACACGTTACCGGCTGCTGGTTGAACGAAAGAGATTCCGGAAGATTAAAAGTAATGCCGGTTTTTGTTTTATACGTAATAACTAGTAGCGTGTGGTGAATGCTCAAGGAATTCAGCGGTCGCTTTATGGTTATTGCTGGTTCAGCATAGGATATCAGCTATTCACTCAGCGCTAGCAACTTTTGCAGGGTGGTTCACTTGGGATTACGTTTCTAAATGTTTAACTCTCTGACAGAGGAAAACTAACGGACTATTTAGAGGTTAGCAGATTTGTTATGTTAATGGTGTTTGCATCGGAGGATAAAGTTTCATACACGCATATATCTAAGATGCCTTCGAATTAATGTGATTAGTTTAAATGATTGTAGGCTCGTTTGCAGATAAAATCTAAAGCTATCAAGATTACTGCACCGCTCGTCTGTTGAAGTCGTGCACAGTTATTTTACTGACTACGTAGTGGTGGGGAATAGTTCATTAGTAAGAATATGAACAAATTTTATTGCGGTAGACGAACTGTCCGGCTACATTCACTGTTTCGTTGAAAAAAAAAATCAAAGTATTAGAAGTCAATGGTTCAGATCCTTGCTGGAAATGCCTAAAACATAATTTACATAAAGAATTTCGCAGAGTAAACCTGAGCTATGGGAAGCCAAAAGTTTTCATGATTTCGTAAGGAAAAGAATAAAACACTGATAACTATAATTATCAATAAAAAATTACAGGAACAGACTATCTTCAGAATGAATGCAATGATATCATTAATATTTCTATCGAAACCAAATGCAGTATCATTTTATATCGTCATAGTTCAACTCATTTGTTGGGTTAATTTTACTGCATATAAAAAAAAAATCCAAAGTTGTTTTTTGAATTCTGACGCTTCCTTGATAAATGTGAATTAATAATGAAATGTCAGAATTCAAAAAACAACTTTGGATTTTTTTTTATATGCAGTAAAATTAACCCAACAAATGAGTTATGATTATTCAAATATATATGGACACTTAAGCTTTGCACAATAGCAAACAGTCAACAAAATATTTTGTCACCTTGAAGTACGGTAGATGGAACGAGCTAAACATAGCTGACTGCTGTTATCGTTTAAAGCATTAGTAGAGACATATGATGCAAGCTTATGCTTTCCAGATCCTATCAGTAGTGTTCTTAAGCATCAGCAAAAAAAAAAAAAACCCACTCCCATTTCACCCCTCCGTTCCTTCAAAATACCTGTCCAGCTGAGTATTAAATTTATTTAGGCTATCGACTTCCACAACAAGGGACGGAAGTCTGTTCCGCTGGCTAAATGCAAATTTCCGCCCTCTCAGGTGATTATTCTGAGCAAGAACATGCTCAAACCATTCAAGGCTTTATACACCTCGCCGGTGCCTAGTCTCCAGACGCTGTATTTTGCAAAACTGAAACCTTTCTTCCATTCACTAATCTTGTTGCCCTTCTCTCTACTCGTTCCAGCAGTTCTACATCCTTCTTGAAATGAGGCCTGACCATTGCTTTATACAAGGGAATAATCACCTCCTTATTCCTGTATATCATTGACAAGACACCATGAGCTACTCTTGCAGCCTGCCTTCAAAATTACCCCCAGGTCCTTTTCATTCTCTACCACTGTCTTGATACGTTCCTCTTTACATTTGTCACCTCTCAGCCCAACCTTTCCAGATCCTATCAGTAGTGTTCTTAACAACCATGCCGATCTTTGTTTCACCATCATCAATACAGAAAACAACAATGGACCGAGCAGTGTCCATTGATTACCACTCTCTGTCTTCTCCCCCTCAACCATCCCTTTGTGCATCAAAAGCCTTTCTAAGATCCAAAGTTATTCTCTGCATCATAGTATTCAATTAAGACTTTTCCTTTAATATAGCTGGCGAGATCCCGGGTGTCTTTTTATATTATTCCTCAATCATCTAGTTCACCTTCCTGAATAACTCCTCATGTGTGAATGTAGATGCAAAATACTCGTTGTTTGTTAGCCACCTGAGCAGGATAATCTAGAGTTTACATAGGTAAAGAACTCTTTTCTGTTTTCCTTTATCAAATATCTCCTTTGTGACTTGGTTACAGACGAGCTTATATGTATACCATGCAGGCCTAAACCTTAAATAATATTTCTTAGTTGGTATGTAAAACCTAGTAGCTTCCAAGATGGGCGCCTCCGTAGCCAGTTCGCAAGGAACAGCAGTGCGAAGCACACGCTTCTTGATTAGACCGGGTTTCCAGCCCGTCACCACATATTCTCGGAGCAATATGGCCTTAGTTGCCAATGCTCCCCATTGGTAACATCATCAGTTGGTCTCACTGTATAGAATTTAAATACTGTCTCAGGCCATCGTAGTCGCCTTTACAGAAGCAAAAACCTTTCCCTTTACCCTTGATGGTAGTTACCTCTTTGAGTAAATCCCACTTCTGCACACTGTGATCACTGCCACCTAGTGGTTCCTTTATCTGCAGATTCTCTACTGATAATCAGATAAAGAGTATTACTCCCTCTAGTTGCTTCCCGAACATGGTGATGTAGAAAACAATCATCCAATAATATCTGGGGGGGTGCAATATAGCCTAAGTGGCCTTTGCACCAGAAAAATCCAAGCACAACAACAATATCTGGGAAATTAAAATCCACCATTATATGACTCTCTGATTTACTGGCTCACTATTTCCCTATTATACTCATCAGAGTCATTAGGCCTATAGCACACTTCTACTCTCAATGCTTATGTCACACCAAACTGACTCGACACTGCACTGTCCAGCGATGTCGACTGGCTTCACTTCCTTGGATTTTATATGTTTCTTAACTAACAGCATATCCCTTCCTGTACACATTGTACTCTGCAGATTCCCGTTCTGCATTCCTTATATCTGTGTGACACTACGTCTCTGATATCCCAACAATACCTCAAATTCATTTACCAAACTCCTAGCCGGGTGCCCGCCTGGCAAGCCAAAGGTCGCGGGTTCGAATCATGGCCACAGAAGCCGACGCGCCACCAACTAACAAAAAAAAAAAAATCTGTTCCTATTCTTAGCTACCCTAACACAACCCATGTGTTTACTTGTACCGCAATCACTTTCAACCTCTGTCAGTGGCTGCTGTTAATCTATTAGTACTTTTATCCCCCCCCACCTAACACTGCCTCGATAGCATCAGCAAATATTCTTGCACCCCATCCTTGTTGAAGCAGTCTTTCCTGTTAACAAGTACAGACCAAGCTGAAAAAAATTCTACCCCTTGAGTCAAACTCTAAATCCATCCATAAATTGATTTTCGCAAACTCAATCCGCAAGGGACATTACCCTACAGAGCAGCCATGTCACAATATGGTAATCTCCACGATACATTATTAAAAACAGTTGATGTTGCTTTATAATATCCATGCACTTCTGCATTTCTTTTTCCGTATATGTATTAACGATACTACGGAGAAGATTTTATATGCACTATTCAAATTTATTGATGTCTTTTAATCTTAGACAATAACATATATGTGATTGATTCAATGATGCCATTACTTAAACTCCATAAATAAAATTACGCTCCTAGCTTTGCGGTTATTTCAGAAAGATTTATGCTAGAGTTTCCAAGCGACACGAGCCTTGCTTCTTTACTTCCCTATTCTACAGGAGAAGCGGTTTAGCATAACAAACACTCTTTGTAATTAGCAAGCCTTATCTTAAATAATATTGGCACTAGGTTCAAATTCTCAGCTAGGGAAAATATGGGAAACAATACTGCAAACCCTTTATGGGTAGGATTCATGTCGGCACTCAACTGGGTCCTAGATTAATACACAGGGGGCACCTGCAACGACAGTCCACCTTGTGGGGTAAAAGAAAGTTGGATTAATAAGTGTATGTGTTTTCAGTGTCTAACGGCACCAGGGGTTTCCCCCATCTCCGCGTTGCTTTTATCGTGGGTGTACCAGTTCACTGGAAAGGCCAGAGATATGGAAGTTTTGTACCGTTGTTTCTCTGGCTAGGACCTTAAAAAAAATTTACACATATGTGTGATATCGCTTGAATAAAGAAAGACCGAAATATGGGCGTAAGTTAATTTGGATTCATTGAATTTAAGTGTGTGGGGGGGGGAATTCGCTTGTGTAAAAATAGAGAGGGGGGAGAGTTAAAGGATGAAGGGTAAGGCCAATAGAGTAGGAGGCCTCAATTTGGTGTCAGAAGGACAAGGGAGCCGCACTCCGTCAATATGGCGTGTGTGCAGCCTGGCTAGGTCAGCATCACGACACTGGCCCCTACCGACTTGTTCACAGATCGGTTGAATGCCGGCGTTGGTCATGGGGTCATGTAATATAAGGTGCTCCCGTGTTCCTTCGGGTTAAAGCGTATCTTTGTGATGAAATGACATCTGATGTCCTCAAAGAGGGGACAATCGTGCATTAGGTGTGACCATGTTTGGTTTTCTCCGCAGTGGCATAATGGGGAATCCCTGATTCCGAAAGTTGACAGCTTTGCATTAAAAGAGCCGTGGTATAGAGCCCCGGTGAGAACCAGTTTGGGATACACTGGGGTAATGTCCGCCCATCGAGACTGCCAGGTTTGTTGAAGATATTTGGTTGGTCGGGTCTGTGGTGAAGCCAATGCAAGTTACACTGTTTCCTCTTGATAGCTGATATAGCATGCCACAGCGGACAATCTCCAGGTCCAAGGGCGTGCAGCATTCTCTGGAGACGGTGAGTAAGATGCTGCGCTGTATCGTTTCCGGCATCCCCCCCCCCCTTCAACCCATGCACGGTACCAAGTACTATAGGTTTTGATACCTTTCGTGTTTGGGGTTTTCATAAAAAAACCAGATCCCTGCTGATGGCTGGAATGAAGAAAGCCTTGTAAAAGATGGTCAGGGTTCTTTTCCTTCAGCCCCAATCCTTTCGCGAGACTCATGCTATGAGGGCTGAGTAGTTTTTGATGATATACGAGGTGTGGGGTAAATGAAATATTTCTGTCAAGGATGATTCCTAGGTATTTTAATTCCGTGGTCAGTTTTATGGTGTGGCCTTATAAGGTGTTGATTTTTTGACCATTCTTGGAGGGTGTCTATGGCCCGGTTTGCAGACCTCCAGCATCAGGTCATCTGCTCCGTTTAGATCCTGGTTGAGAACCGTCCAGGTGAGTCCTGCATCCTGCTGTGTAGTAGGTGTTCATAAAATTTACTTAGTACTGGCAGTAGGGCTATGGTTCCTTCAGTATTAGTCTAATTCGTGCTGCTCTCCAATCATGGGGAAAATATCCTGCAGATAGGCAATGGTTATATAAGTTTAATAGAGTTGTTGGGATATATTCCACGGCCTTTTTTTACAATTTCTGGCTCCAGGTAGTCTTCGCCGGGTGTTCTCTCAATGTGCTGGGCAATAATTAGTATTTTCCTCACAGAGCAGGAGTGTGGTATAGTGGCCATCGGGTGTCTTTGTCGAAGATATTACTTCTCCTTTTGGTAATTTATTAGTTGCCACTTTGTATACAATCCCCCCAGGGGTCCTTAACAGGGCTGTGTATTTGTTTCTGAGGGCCGCCGGCCAGGATCTTCTCGCTCGCTGGAAGCTTTTACGACGTCTATTTACTTCATTCCGCAGCCTCTGTGATTAGACTTACTATAGCACCCTGGTGCTGGGTGAGGTTTGTGCTGTCAAATGCTTCAACAGAGTATGTCAGTGCCTCGGATTGTTCTGCGTGGTCTATTGAGGGTACGGTGCATCTGGAAAGTTATCACTCTATGGTCAGAGGTTGTCCAGACCTTCAATGAGGATATGTATCCTGCTGTGGAGCGAGTGGCTAGGCTTATGTCTATTGTCGCATTCAATGCTGTTAGTCAGGAATTCTTCCAGGCGCTGTGCATCTGCACAGACAGCCCATTCGTTGCAAAAGTGGGTATCCTCTTTCTTGTGTGTGTAGGGTTCCTGGAGGTTTTCCATTATGCTGTGCTAGAATCTTTATATTTACAAAGGGTACTAGGAAAGTTTTGCAATACAGCTTTGTTTATTTAATTTTTTCAAAGTAATTTCTTCTACATTCAATACACCTCTCCATCCTCCAAACCAGTTCTGCCAAGTTTCACTAGGGAGAAAAGCACACTCGTTGTCCCAAGCCCGTAGAAGGTCCTCATCACTGGAAAACCGCCTCCCTTTTAGCTTCATTTTCACATGCGGGAACAGTGCAAAGTCTGGACTGTAGGGAGGGTGCTCGAGAAGTTTCAGTCCTGTCGTGGTCAAATATTCGGTGCAGTGAGCTTTAGCATTATCGTGATGGAGGTACCAGGTGTCCATTCTTGACTTTGGCCGCAGGTTCTTCATAGATCCAATGACTTTAGGCAGGCATTGTTCAGTATACCACTTAGCTGTGACTGTCTTCTGCGTGTCCAAAACGACACGTTCCACAGATCGGGATTTTCTGACAATTACGGGTGTGTCGTCATCATCAAAGACCCAAACTTTGTTTTGAGCCTTGGTCGGCAGATCGTAATAGTACAGCCAAGTCTCGTCGTTGTTCACATACCGAGATTTCACGCATTGGCAAGGTTACTACGTGAGTATTACCTCATTGGTGGAGACGTGCTCTGGTTTATTCAGAAAATGCTCGAGAACAGGACCATTATTGTTCGCGATGGCAATCTGCGCTATACCAGGACTATTATAGCTGGAGTTCCACAAGGCGGGGTCCTGTCCGGAATCTTGTTCTCAGCTATTCTCGTGCCATTTGTGATAGGCCGAACTGACATCCTCACCTTTGCCGATGACATAAAAATGTTTACTCCTATCAACCCTGGAGACACTGCTGAATACATCAATACCTTAATCCTTCAGAAAATCCAGAACCTTGAGGCCTTCCTCTCCATCCTGAGAAGTCAAAACAGTTGACTTTCTCTCTGAAACGGAGCCCAACAATAGTACAACCCATTTTAAGAGGATGCGCGATTTCTGCCGTCCAACAACTAATGCACGTCCATGACCAGGCTGTGGGGTGCAGATATATTAAGACATGTGTTTATCCGGTAATATTGTATGGCGCCGAAGTCTGGACCTCAACTGCTACGACCCATCTTAGACGGATTTTCGCGGGGGAATTCTGGCTACTGAAGTGGGCCATATGGAAATTTCGGCTTCCCTCTACACCAAGGACCACCCAGATGGCGGCAGCTCTCAACATGAGACGTCTTCCTGCCATCATTCACGAGAGAAGACTCGTCTTTGCCATCAAAATGATGGTCGGCATTATTTCAGTGCCAACTGTGGATGGGGGATCCCGGTCCCAAGCCTTAGGGCTATTCCAAACCGGTTAAAGCTAACTGAGCGGTTCCTACCCGTGAAAATGCTGCAAGACATACAGTCCTTGGACGGCGACCTCTACAAATTCGCAGTCGACAAGGAATATAGGCAGAAAGTACTCGGTCGACTTCCTTCCGAGGACAGTAGACCCTGCTCCCGGAGACCTATTCATCACTGCCCTGAATCCATCATCTCAGTGTACAAACTTTTCAGTAGTCATAATGCTCTTTTTTTTTTGTGTTTATTGTATTATATAATTTCTTTTATGTAAACCCCTGGCTTGTAGCCGTGAAGGGAGTTGTATATAATAAAGAATTCTTCTTCACGTGCATTTAGGCCCAAAGTATCCTCTATCTGTTGGTAGGTCACTCGCCTGTTTTCGTCAAGCATTTTCCTCACAGCAGTAACGTTTTCCTCCGTGGCCTTCCCGGCCTCTCAGAATCCTCTATATCACCGTACGATGTGGACAATCATCATCTAGTGCAAGAGTCATTTCTTCTAAGCACTGGTCTATGGTTAAACCACGCACGAAATTATAGAAAGTAAACACCGGAGGCACAAAACGGTGAAACTGGTAGCTCCGATGCGACGCCCGTCCAAGATCAGGGAAGGGGGAAAATAGTCCTAGCCAAATTAGAGACTGTGGTGGTCAGGCAAAGGAGTGACCAAAGAACAACATGGAAAGAGAGCTCTAATAACACAAAACCCCTCAAGTTGTAATTATCCATTTGGTAACAGAACACTCCGTCAAGCCAAAGCACCATTCACCGATTAAATACTTCGGAATCGTCTTAAATATGAAGCTAAATGTCCATGATCACCCGTGCAGAGTGGGGCCTTAAGCGCCATTCTCTAGCCCTCATTTATCCCAATAGTTTGCATCACTCTTAACCTTGATAACAACCCCAAAGAGAAAATTAAGGAACTTTCTGGATATGACACACGCTTTGTGGTTCCAAGGAAGCATCATAAAGACCATCCAGAGAAGAAAACAAACCCCAGGACTGGTCCTGTGGTGGACGAGACGATCTTGGCCGCCAGGGGAAATTGAGCTTGGCTGTAGTACAATTTGGAAATAATTTTAAAAAATGGTAGAATACGCTTCGAAGTTACTACTCCAATTATACAATAGATGTCTAAATTCCAGTACCTTTCCACCTTTTGAAAGGTTTCTGGAGTTAAACTAATATTAAAAAATCCCACAAAGCCAACTTGACTGCCCAAATGCAATATGGATATAAGCTAGAATCGTCCACTACTTAAGCCCTGATATTCCATGCGAAAAAAAATATTTCTTACCGATCTCCGAGGCTTTTGACACCATGTGGTGAGCAAGCGTCCTGGCAACCTCTTTGGTACCATTAAATCATACCTAGACTTGGAATGAAATACTATATAGTGAAGGGACTGGAAACGCCCACTTGGTTGAAACCATGAGGACCTGCGATGTAGGACAACAATGGAGCACTAGTAAACTTTATTCTTCGCTTGACGCAAAACGAGAAACAGCAATCTGTTTCTTTCCCCATGCTCCCTGGTGTGGTGACTCCTGAAAGGACTACCTCTAGAGAAACTCATTCAGCAAAAACCCCACTCAATGTTTTTAGTCCCAGGTAGCTGACAGGCTGGATGAACAATGGTCACAACATACGTGGACTTAGTCTTAATATGTGTATTCCAGTTCCATAAAAAGTGTCGTCATCTGAATATTAAAAGTTTCTCACCAGTAGACTCCTTCGTTGTGAGACTGGACTGATCACCATGTGACTCACAACGACGATATAACGCGGTTGCCACGTACCTATCTGGCTCTTCTAGGGGTATTTCTTCACACAGGGACTCTCCCTTCCCAATTGCAAGGCAAGGAATATACCCAAGGACTCGCGGTTTATATCCTAGAGGATATAAACCGCGAGTCCTTGAGCGTTAGTTTGTTAGAACAAACTAACGCTCATGGAAAATACAGATGTGCACGTGATCCCATTGTCGAACAAGTGCCAACAGGAAAGGAAAATGCGCAGCAATAGCAGCAGTATTCCCTCCACGCTGAAAGCGTCCTCCGATGGACCAAACTTCAAGGCAAGCGAGAAGTGCGACTTTCTTAGTGAAACCACAGCCCACCCCATTCTATGCACAGGCGCTGAGGAATACACTAAAGGAAATAACCAACCAACGCTGATTTCGAAAATACCAGAATGACCAGAATGGAAGCAGAGCAAATAATGACAAACGCCCTGGGACTCAACAGCGTAGGGCCATCGGTAATCATATTCAAGGTCGACCAGGACCTACCACAACAAAAACAATAGTGGTTACAACTGGACCAGTCTAGGATACAGAGAACAGGTGGCCATCACACATCCCATCAGGGATGCAAATTGTCACACCTATTTGAAAACAAGGAATAAACGGTATAATCCTTGAATTGTGCAGCGGGTGAGAGGCTATCCCCTCAGTATATCTCCAAACAGGACTGGACGTAAACTGCCGTTCGCCCGTCTGGTACAGTAACACATCGGACAAAAGTTGGAAGACTTTCTAGACAACTCAATCTTCACTTCTTGTTTAGGAGCATTAGCAACTAAGGCCATATTGCTCCCAGAATATGCGGTGGTGGTTACGGGCTCGAAGCGTGTGCTACGCACTGCTGCTCCTTCCCACCTGGCTACGGAAGCGACGTTCGGTATCACCCAAATGTCAGGCAATGGACTACATCTGACCACCTGCCAACAAACAGATTTGCAATAGGGAAAGCAAACTGGGAAGTCTATCAGAAATGTCTCCTGCATTATCACAAATGCTGAAGCGGCCATGGTGAACCCCAGAGCTGAACAGGCCAGGCAGAAATAACGGACCTAAGACTACAATACAAACCATAAAGAAGAAGAAGAGACTGTCTTGGGAAGGACTCAATAAAATCATCCTTAACGCTTTAATACAGGACCCGCAGGTCATCTGTCAAGCAAATTAAGTCTACTTGACTCATCACCGATGAACTTCACGAGAGGGCACAGCAAACCGACCTGGCTGGACCTCATCGAGCTACAAATGGCAAAGAAAGACAGGGAGGTTATGTCGGAACCCTTACTTCAGCTGTTTAATACCCGTCTCCAAGAAAGCTGAGCTCATATAGAGCCATTGTTTTATTATCAGCGCTTGCTACAAGAAAGCAATACGGTTTAGGCCGGGATCGACAACCATACAGAAGATACACAATGCACCAAAACTACTTCCTCAACATGGACCTGGGAGAAGTGGAGGCGCAGGCAGACTCGAAGCACAAGCCCTTGAAACCCTACCAGATTGGGCAAATCTCCATCCTTTAAAAATCTCACCGAAGAAAAAAATGCGAACTCAGTGCTACTGAAAGGGCGGCTAAACCTCAGACGACCGCCGCAGGACAAACAGACTGTCATACCACATCAAATATCTGGGCAGAATCATAAGCAGGGAAACCCTGTCCTTGTACTATAATTTATCTTTATTTCAATCATAAGATATACAAAACCGGGAATTGCGGTGAACAGAAAAATATTGGAAGCGTGCAATACAGGGAGCACATGCCCTACCACTAAAGCTGGATGGAGTGAAGATTATGATGAGAGCCTCTACATGAAAATGGAATGGGCAAGTAAGCGTCAATGTCTTATTATGGGTGATTTCAATTTGCCTCTAATTGATTAGAGAAGATGGGAAGGAAACTCCACAGGGGGGACAACATGCCAGAGAAAAGAATATCCTAGACCTCATCATCACACATGAATCAGATGACATAACAGGGCTGACAGTAGAGGAACCAGTAGCAGGAAGTGATCACGGAGTTCTACGGTGGATGATGACGAGAGAGGTAGCAGAAATAGGCAAAGGAATGGGTTTTAATTTCAGAAAAGGAAACTACGATGCCTTAAGGTTCTGCATGGCCTCTATTAACTGGGTAGATATCGCGCAGAGAATGAATACATTTGAACTGTGGTATGCTTTGAATGCGTATATACCATTAAAAAAAATACTCCACGAGCAGGGGTTCCAAGTTGGATGAATGGTGAAGTTGCCACGTTACAGAGCAAAGAGGGGGGAATAAAGAATTCATCACATATATAAATGCCAAGAAGAGCAGGACAAACCGGATCGGACCTTTACGTAAGGGAAAGGGGATAGTGTTAAATATACCAGCTGCCGTTGCAGATGAACTCAACAGTTATTTTGCATCGATATTTACAAATGAAAAACCTTTTGTGGGAGCGAAGTTAAAAAATTTGTAATTAATGATATTGAAATTTCGCAAGATTATTTAATGAAAAAAACTTTCGAGCCTACAGACCAGTAAGGCTCCTGGAGTTGATGGAACATACCCTATAATCTTAAGGGAGGCAGCAAGCGAGTGCATTGAACCATTGAGGCTAATTATGCGAGCATTACTAGACTCTGGGGAGATTCCGTTGGTTTGGAAAAGTGCTAGTGTTGCATGACTTACATAAGGGTGGCTCTAAGAGTGAAGTGGGAAATTATCGACCTGTCAGTCTGACTTCAGTAGTAGGGAAAATCGTGGAATTCAGGATCATTTGGATCGAATTGAAATTCTCAGGGATACTCAGCATGGTTTTGTAAAGGGAAAATCATGTGTAACAAATCTGGTTCGCTATTTCGAAAGGGTTACTCACGAGCTGGATTTAGGGAATAATTTCGACATTGTTTATTTAGATTTCAGCAAAGCTTTTGACTCAGTCCCACATGAGCGGTTGCTTTATAAGCTGGAACAGGTTGGAATCACTGGATAGAAGGATGGCTTCAGGGCAGGAGGTTGTGATAAATGGCTATTCCTCAGATTGGGTTGATGTAAGAAGTAGGGTTCCCCAAGGATCAGTATTAGGACCACTGTTGTTTTTAATTTTCATAGAGGGCGTGATGTCTAAATTTGCAGAGTAGTTAATGATCACCGTCAAGCTGAGCTTCTTCGGAGAGACCTAGATAGACTTCAGGAATGGTCAGAAAAATGGCAGCTATGCTTTAATCCAACAAAGTGTAAGGTATTACACCTGGGAAACAGTAATCCCAGAATAACTTATTCACTTGGTGGAGTTCAACTAAACCCAGTACTGGAGGAAAGGGACTTGGGTGTTACGATACGGTCAGACATGAAATTCTCTGAGCATTGTAAACAGGTTGCAAGGAAGGCCCATGGTGTCCTATCGATGATCTATCGAACTTTTGCAAGTAGAGATAGGGAAGTGATAATCCCATTATATAAGGCTTATGTTAGACCACACTTGGAATACTGTGTTCAAGTATGGAGACCGCACCTAAAGAAAGACATCGAGCTTCTTGAAAGGGAGCAAAGACGGGTAACTCGGCAAAAGGGCATCCTTATGAAGAAAGACTTCGAATATGTGGGTTGCAGAATTTGGAAACTGGACACCTTAGATGAGATTTGATTGAGGTGTTCAAGGCTCTGAGAGACATCAGTAAAATGAATGAGGATGAAATTTTCAAATTGGACTGCAGGAAGTTTTATTTTAGCCAGCGAGTTATAAATTACTGGAATAAGTTGACAGTTTGGGGAAATTCAAAGATCATCTGGATAGTACTTTCGGTTAAGGGAAGCGCATAGGATGATATGTTTAATTTCGTTTTTTTTTCATTAATTATTATTATTTATTTGTTTTTATCGGCTGGTGCAGCATAAGCCATAGGCTTTCTTGCACCATGCGGCCATTACTAATACTAATTAAAATGATAGCGGGTGAAGTCAATACGCCAAATTTTTTGCAGGTGTGCTATTGGAGGATCCTCCCCTCTGTGGAGGCTCAGAATAGGGGATAGATTCCTGCCCATGGAGATGCTCCACAACGTCCAGGAGATAGATGTGGACTACAAAAAGTTCATTGAGAACAAATCGTATAGAAGACGCATCATCAGGGACCAGATTTCGTCTTCAACCGAGTGACTGCCATCGTCTTTTCATGTGTCTTCATTTCACATGTTAATATATAATTATACATTTTAAGTAATTTTTCTTGTATTAGTTATTTAATGTTAAACCCCTAGCATTGTCGGTGTTATTGCATCAGGCAATCATGTAACCAATCACTGCGTGCAATAAAGATATTTAAGTAATTGGGGCAACGTTGGGCACCAACAGGGGTCCAGCGGCTAAACGGTACACGACCCACACACTTTTAAATCTCTGACATTTACGGTGTTCTGTTTCACACCCACAATGCATAGCACGCGGAGATGTAGGAAACCCTTGGTGCCGTTTGACATTAAACACACTCTACTGTACTAAAGATGCTGTATATGATAAATTCGCAGCCGAAAAACTGATTGCCGTTAAATTCAATGCACCTTTTCCTAATTTAGGAAGCAAGGCTCTAGCATTACGGAAAGCTGGTTTAATGAAAGCAGTGATTTCAAGGTTTGTGGAAGACATCACTGTAAACACTAACATCGATCTTTCACCATCCTTTTTCATAGTCTCGGAGATCACTGCGCATTATTTTAAACCTCTCAAATGTGCCATAGGCTCTGAATTTTTTTTTTATTTTATACGAAAACTCTCATCATTTTTAAGATATTCGTCGACTAGCTAGCCACATCTCAAATACTCCAATGCTATTTGAAGCAATACAACAGCAGTCTCCCGCTCTAACTATAAAGGAATAAGGAAAAAGTCCGAATTATACAGGAATAAACTAATCCAGTCATGATCTCATAATTGATTCATGAAAACAGAGACATGATTCTTTTCAAATTCAGTACAATTAACTTTCCTACATAATGAAATTCTATTATTATTTTTATTTTCTTGATATCTCAAATGATTGCAATATAATTTTTCCACATAAGTAAAAATATTTTTTGTTAAGTTCACAAAGTTGCATAATAAGTCTCGCGGCTTATTAAAGACAATTATTTCCAAGTTCCAAACTTTGAATTTGTAATGTCATGAGATATGAAAAAAAAAAAAAAAAGCGAAATCTTCAATTACTATCTGCATTAACTTTGCGCAGTAGGTGCTTATGTAATCAATAAAAATATATCCAAAGATTACGTTCCCAGGAACTGTTTATTCAGTAATTATAAGACGAAGGGAAACATTACATCTCCGCGAAAATTAACCAAAATCTTCATAACTTCGACTGGAATATAGAAGTGTAATGATTTAAAATGCAACTGAATAATCCGCTTCTTAAAGTCGAAAATAAATCAAACTCTTAAAATCCACATAATTAAATTCTTAAGCTGGAGTATATTAAGGAAAACATAATGCATTGAAATTTCCCCTTGAAAAATAAGAAAACAATCTTATTTACTCAGTTGTAATCCTCGAAGATTAAACGTTAAAAAAAAGAAGAAACTCACGTGCTCATTTATAATACTCTGTCAACGAAACTTATTCTGTACAGTCTAAACCATATTCAATGGCTTTCACTTAACGTTTTTATTTGTTTCATTACTTTTCATGTCCATCGGTCAATAATGTTAATTAATGAAAGATGATCATTAATTATAATGAATGAGTACCGCTTAATCAATATAATGATAGGTTTATCATTTAATTTATTCAATACATTACTCCGCTTTTTTTCACTGTTGTCAGGAAAATAACGGCACACATGCCGTGCGTCCGATTACTTTTTTTCTGGTTAGTTATTTCAGTGGATTGGCTTCACTTTGCAACACGTCTCCTTAATGTGCCGGTATTCTAACAACAACAACGTTTTTACTCAATTATACTAACAATTTCAAAATGCAATCCTATTTTTATTGCGCTTATCCATCGAACAACCACTGGCGCATTACTATACTCCTTTCGAACTGTTATTTCCAGGTGCCTTTCGAAACATTTAGAGCGAAAACTTCAATCGTTTAGCTGCCGTCTCTCACTGTCAATTTATGAATGAAAAAAAAAAAAAAAAACTCTTTTGAAAGGTGGTCATCTACAAAAGATTGCCGTTCAGCACACAGGCTTACTAAACAGAGGAAAGTTTTCAAATTCTCCTTAAATATGTCATCGAAATTTTTATTCTGAAGATATACGTGACTTTTTTGCTACCTGTTTCTTATCTGCGACACGTGCACGGTTAGAATTCTATACCGCATGGATAGCCGTAAGGCTTGAATACCAGTAAAAAGCACCCGGAAAGATTTGGAACATCGCTGGCCACACGAGTACGTCAAGCTAAACATAATACGTAAAGGAATGCCCAGAAAGATTGTCGGTAAGTACTTTCGATGCTTCAGACTCCACTGATTCTGACACTAAAGTGTCCAGAGCTGTAAATGGCCGGAACTGCTCTCTAAGATAGATTGATTCGGTGAGAATCCCGAAGTAATTATATTTCAGGGACTGTAGCTGACGTGTCCCAGTAGCATTCTAAATATCAAAAAGGATAACTGTTCGGCTTATCGCTGGGGGAAAAAAATAATAAAAGATTTTCTGGTATCTCACATTTATCGGCTTTAGTTTTTGATATGTTCGATATTTGCCATTCGAATAATATACGCTGTTCAACTTGAATTTGAACAACATTTGGTAAAAATAAACGCTTGTTATTTTAGAAAACATAGAATTTCCCCTTATTTCCAACAACTGGTGAACTAAAGCATTAGAAAGTTTTGCAAAGACTTGCTTTCCCACAACTGCAAACTTACTTAAATGTAGTAAAAAATAAGTTAATTAAACACTGGGAAGATTTTGCGGGAAGGTGCTTGGAATGAACAGGGTGAGATTAAACATCAACACGGCAACGAATGGACAGATTTTCTTACGATGAAATTTATTTTTAGTGATTAATGCAATAAATATTAACTAACAGCTCCTTTACAAAACGGAATCGAATATTTAGAACTTTTTTTTTGTCCACATCATACTAAATCTCAAAACGAACCGAACAACGTCACTACTTTTTTTCATCATCTTGCTGCTACCATATGAATTAACATTCAGCAATATCCAATTTCGGACTCAATGCAACTACACTTTGACTGCCCATCCAGGCTATTTATGACATAGCGAAAACTGTAGTTATATTGATAAGTAATTTTAATAATTTCTTAGTTGCTTTACAAGTACAAAATTGTAAATTGCAAATTATTAAATGAACATATAATAACAAAAATCTATATACACATTTAGGCAAAGCATTCATGAAAAAAACTCGATGGTTATAAATAATATTTGTAACCACGTTACTAACTATACAAAAGCTTCGCTGAATTGTATGGCATCCTTCCCCGTTCTTGCCAATAATTTTGCAAATTACGATTTCATTCCTCGGTCATAAGTATTGTACTACTATCCATACTTCCCATCAAAAACGAATTATATACTAAAGAAAGCAATCAATGGGATTACATTTCTTTATTACAAAAAAAAATATACAGATATCTAATAATGATTTCCTGTAAAATCACCAGCCTTATTACGGTGAACGATCAGATATGCATATTTTAATTAGCAACAAAAGATTGTCCGTGTGGCCACAACAGCCATCTTAGATCCATGCTTCAACATTTTCCGGCATTACTGAGAAAGTTTGGTAAAGAAAATTATCTCCACTCTCACTAATGCCACGTAAAAATAAAGCACACCTTTTTCAAGAGAAGTTCTGAGAAATTTAATTTTTGAATTATAATTTTTGGCAACCACCATGAAACACTAAAGTTACCTAAAATTTTCAATAATGCTCATTCACCACTAACTGGTAAACGCCATCTGATGTGAACGAAAAAAACCTGTTCTATGGCCAAATAGCTTTCGAAACAAAGTTACTTATGGATTCTATGCCAACTCATTTTACAGCGAGTCTTTTCATAGAACGAAAGGATCATTATAGCAATTTGCTACCTAACGGCGACCACAGTTTATACTCCAATTCTACTGGTGTACGAACGCATAAATACAGAAAATCGTAACAGGCAACTACGACCAGTAGTTGATGAGGATATCATACAACCAGTATGATATCATGATCAGTTGAATTCTTTCTGCGCCTAAAGTCACGAACAGTAGGCCCTATCGGCCATCATTTCATTCTGTACTTAAGCAAAACAAATACATGGCACTGCTTTGCTTTCGCCATATTGGGAAAAAGACTGTTCCTAATATTCTACGCAACCACTTCAGAACTATGAGAGTGTGTACGAAAACAAAAAAAGAATCTTGAACAATGAGAAGTTTCTTTTACAAATAATTTGAAAATATCACCACTGAGACTGTCAATATGCCTTTTAAAACATCGTAACTACGACATGACATACAACAACACCATTGGCATCTTGCACATCACATCAGAAGCAAATGTTTCAAAGCAAGTACGTTGCATTTCAAGGAACACCACGTCGGTGTTTCACTTCTTACATTTACCATTATATGATGATATACTGTACATGTAGCGTGGCCACCACGTCCTCCATGCTGTTAACTGCCATGAAGCATACCAACTTTTTGTTAAATGTCCCAAAAGAAAGAAGTCCAGGGGATTAAGGCCACACTTATTATTCTACACCTTGGTCCTTTTCCGCACGTTTACATTTTCATGGTCGAAAGAGACGTCGCAAATATTGTCAGCCGTTTTTCTAATAACACGACCTCATAGAGTAATGCCATTTTCCTCGTCACAGCACTGTATAGTTTCATATCGTGCGTATGGCCGATATTCTTGCTACTAGGCGCTCAAATTATTCTTCCTAGGTTGTATATATGTATTGCAATCATAACAAAAAAACATTTGACAGTTCCAAACGTTTTTAGTTTAATATGTACATGATTATTTTATGCAGCTCTATAACAACCTGCCATTAGAAGTTTTACAATCGCATATTTCGAAAATATACATTTCACAAAACTCGAAGAATGCCTGTAACCGAAAATTGCAACTCTTGACGTCTTCTTAGGTGAAAAGTAACTAATTAATTAATTAGTGCATTACAGATGGAATTCCATCTGTAATGCACTTCGCATAATTAATGTGAACTTTATACTAATCACGAAATAATGACTTCAATTGGTCTACAAAAGCTGAGTACTCTTGGCAAACTTTTAACAAGGCCCTCCAGGGAACATGATGTTCCAGTTAAGGAATTTACCTTTCAATTTACTCTATATCTTGTTAAGATGAAAAACACTACTGCTTGGTTGAAGGAGAAGAGAGAACAAGATTGACCTTTCTTGTTTGAGTAGGAAATTCTCGGAAGCGTAACCTAATACACATTTACCCGAATTTCGTTGAATAGCAATTATTACAATCTTAACTTTTATTAATTTGCTTTCGTGGAATCACGATATAAGGAAACCTTCGTGTTAATAACAGAAACAGCCTACAGGTGGATGAATTCCAAATATATTTTCTGAAAGGCAGGCAGAAAATTTTCGTACGACTTAAAATAAAACTCTTCAGACCAGTAACCTTAAATTAAAGTGGTTGGTTATGTAGTACTAAATTCCTGGTTTTGGTAATTAATATGAAACAATATCGATCGATATTTAGACTAGTATATACAACTCGCTTAAGCAAGACAATTGTCGGGTTTAACACAACGTTTTCAGAAAATATACGTTATTTTGAATTTCTAAAGTTAATGGCCTATATTTAATCAAATTTTAATGTAACTGAAAACTTAACATTATCAAAAGCAATTTGCAATCAAATACTCGGCTAACACGATTGAGTCATCTTCCAATATCTCTCTCACCTCTGACGTCTGGTAGTTTCAGATTTTCCACCTACACAGCGTACCTAAGATCACATGTCAGACAAGCAAAACGTGCCCGAGCCTGATTATGGTGTGATAAAAGTACATAAAATGTATCCCGTGCATGGAACACGGTTCGAATCTATTCTTTTTACCATGCGGTTTGAAAGAACCGATCGTAACCACTGGGCAAGTCAATATTTGCGCCACTTAATAATATACTACGGAGACGTTTGAAATAAAACATCCGCGATGTAGACGTATTAATCATTGAACTCTACCTCACATACAAATTTGTATTTACGTTTTACTAGAATAAATAACGATTTGATTTTCAAAAGAATTTCTCCAGTATATCAATGAAATATCTTGTAAATAGCTATAGAAATCGATTTAGTTTACAGAATACTTTCCAATGGACAGGGTTGTATTTTTCTTTAGCCACAGGGCCCACGCTAAATTCTATCTTCGTTGTTTTTCTGCTAGTAAATTACGCTGGAATAAGTGTTGGTGAAATTGCTTTCAAATTTGTTCACAAACAAAAAATTAAATTTAATGCAAGAGTATTTTATAATACCTTTGATATAATGTAATGAAGCTTCGGAACGAAGTGTACCTAGGGTTTAAGAATCCCAAACGAACATCCTGAGTATTCCTGTAGGCGGCCGCATTTATACATTGTTTTCTGCTATCCCTTTAGTCTTCCTAATCTTTTCTTCGCGCATGCGTACTCAGTTTTAATCGACGTTCCCTTGCCCGTTTCAATTCCATTCTGTAAGCGTCTAATTAACGCCTTCACTAATTAGTCTAGTTGGTGTCCTAGGGAATTTGCACTGGTCTACTAAAAGAGAAATCATACGTTCGATTTTATGCTTTCGTCAGAAAGTGAGTTCTTCCGATGTGCCAAAGGATTAGTTCTACCTATGAGGACATCCGATCACAATACACTGTTCTCTTCAAACATTACAGATGAATGGAACAGCGCAAGACACATTTAAAATGAAACATGCGATTCTATTATCCAGACATATAATCACTGCTGCGCGTATGTTGAACATAATTCTATTATGTTCAACATACGCGCCATCTATGTGTGTGCATGGTACTTTACGACGTGTTCCCAATATTTTTCACCATCAGTGTAGTCATGCCATTTTAGGCATCGTCATGTACTGACTCCCTCAATATAAAATAGGGGAAAAAGGTACCCCTCCCTTTATACCGCAATTGTTACGGGTGGTATGAATCCCACCTTTCTCTTTTCGGATAAATTAAATCTTTAGTAATTGATAAATTCAGTATTAATCTGATTTCCCTAATTGCTGATAGTGTCGAAATTCATAAAAATTGTAATACCATCAACAAGGACGGAAACCAGTAAAATCAAACAAATATTAAATATCTTCTAAAGACCCAGCCCACTCGTAACTTTGCTTAGGAGAAAGCCATGTACAGTACAGTTCAGCTATAAGAACTTCCGTTGAAAGGTCACGTAGGTCATGGGATAAAGTGTCTTCTCTTGTAAACACACGAGCGTTCCGCAAGTATGGGAAGATGCTATAGCAGGGAAAGAACAGTTCCTTCCCCACATAAACAACAAAATACCTTGAGCTCTTTCCGAATAATGGTGATATTGAATAACAATCTCGCTTGCCCAAAAATGGTCAAAAGTAACACCCGTGTCAGTAGCCATGACGTACTTAGGGTTGGCTGCTCGTTAAGTGGCTCAGAAGAAGAGTCAACAGATTCTTTGACCATGACATGGTACATGGACCACCTAAGATTTTGGCCTTGGAATTAGAACATCCAATGAGACAAGCGATGGAAAGATACACAAAAGATTTGACCCTTAATATAAAAGCAAAGGAGAGAAGGAGAAGTAGTAAAAGTGTTGGCGTTGTTGTTGTTAAGTGAGAAACAGATAGTATAGTATTAGTAAGAAGAATTGGAAATAGTTCGACTTGGAAGATTAAAAGAGTCGCGACTTTTGTCTATAGTGAAAACGCTATCTAGTAAGAATTGTGCCAGTGAAAATCATATTGAAGAAGTTAAGTAACTTTCCAGCAGCAGAATCAAGCAGAGGGAAGAATCTCGATCCAACCATGGGAAAGATACAGGAAAACGGTAAGCTGAAATGTTTCATCATGTATGTATGAGAACGAGAGAGAGTTTAAATGGAATATTACGGCGACGCAGTTTTAAAGGATGATTCCTTTCTATGTTTTATATATGTTACACATGAATTATATTACATGTCGCGGTACAACACTATAGGTACCATGAATATTAACTGGTTAACATAAAGGTCTGATATTCTAATGTATGTACTTAAAATATGAAAAGTCTTAAATGTTAAGCGTTCACAAATATTAACTGTTTTAAATATTAAACAGAGGAGAAAAGGGTGAAAAAGATGTTGGTACTCAGTTGATATTTAACAAGGGCAAATAGCCAAATATATATATGTTTATGGATAGTATAGATTGTTGTATTAACTGCATGCCCCTTGTAAGAGAAATATAATTATAAGGAATCATGGTAATGTTAAAGCAGTGTAAAAACAAATGATAATATCCTTTAATTAATTTTAATAAGAAGATGAATGTTATAAGAGTGAAAATGAGCTATATGTGTGTATTTTCTTTTGTAATGTGTTTTTATATTTTGTAATAAATGATTGTTTTGTTACCAATACTGCCTCGTTGCTGACTTCAGATCACATTAGTAATCACCTGGGGTTGATTAAGTTCAATTAAAAACTATTGCGCTAAGGAAGGAGGGTAAATTCATTAATTTAATTAAATCCTTTCTTAGTTACACAACGCGAAACGGGTTCAAACCGCGATATAATTTGGATAGATGGGTCATCCAATCTCACCTATTATATTTTGGGTATACGAAACCTGGTCCTAAACAAAGCCACAAGGCACACAGATAAAGCAAAAAAATTTAATCATGCAAATACAACTTAATGACAGCCTTCATAGCAGTCACAGCCTTTTGTAATAGAAGACGCTATTTATTATTTCCCCTGACAAAAAGGGTTGCCGCGATTGTGTTTTGCTTAACTTACAAATACATAATTTTACTTCCATCATATCCATCCGCCACACTACATTACACAAAAAGACCTCCAACAATTGGTGCCGTGAACTTTTCTTAACTATTATCCACATCATACCCATCTGGCAACGAATCCCCCCCCCCCCAACACAATTAACATATATCTTATTTCTACTTCTGGTTGGTGTGAGTGAGGGTTAGCAGAAAGAGAGGAAAAAAGAACGTTTATTAAAGACCTCTCATACACAATAACATTCCAACTTACTGTTATTTTATTTACGTTAAGTTGTGAATGTAGTGTAATTTTACACTAGGAAACATATCCCCCATATTCTTTTATATTATAACACGAACTTATATAAAATGATGCCATTTGCATCCTAACAGTACTCAGATACATTAATAGTAAAGGCACCAGAAGACTTTGGTTGTCTTTTCAATAGAGTGTGAATTCATATTGCAAACTCAATTTTCCTGTGTTCAAACCTATGTTATCTCCTTTATGGGTGTGTGTGTGTGTGTACACTGGTGTTCAAAGAAAGTGCATCACCTAGGAATTTCACATTTCTAACCCTTTTTCGCGATGATATGTTACATTAATGACTAGCATCACAAAAATAAATATAAACAAAAGATATTTATTAATAGTTAAGGCAAAGCTAAGTAATATTTTACAGGTGCTCTCAAAATGAGCATTTGCAACCTTTATACAACAGTTTTGGTAAACACGACACTTATGGCTGAAATTTTATCAGAAGCCGTCAGTTTATCATTTTAAATGGAAAACAAAATGAAAAGTTCATCAGGTGCAAACTAATATTTAGTTGAACCGCCTCTGGCCCTGATGACAGCAGCACACCATCGAGGCATTCACAAGATCAACTGATAGTTCGTGATTCCAAACACGAATTATGGCTTCCTCAAGTTCACGAAGGGTCTTTGGTTTTTTCTGGCAACTGCAAATTCCACACGATGCCAATGGTTCTCTATAGGATTCAGGTCCGTGCTGTTTCCTGGCCAGCTAGCAGTTATGGACCGATCTTCCAACCATTCTTTCACCTGTAACAAATGTAAATGCAGAAATGAAGCGAAAGTAACTACAGAAGTGCCTACTTACACTTTTCGCCTGATGACAAGGAGCAGAGTCGTCCTGAAAGATGCAGTTACTTGACACGTTGAAATGATCTCTAATGGTTGGCAGCAATTTGCCTTCCAATATAGCCAGGTGACCTACTCTGCGAGATACGAAATGCACCCCCATATCATTTGCCTGTACACCGTACGGTCTGGATGGTATTTTTCACCATGTCTACGCCGAATCGTTTGTCTCCCATCAGAGCCATGCAGGTTGAATTTCTTCTCATTCGAGAAAATAACTGACTTCCACTGCTCGGGGGTCCATTTGACATGCTTCTTAGGACGACAAGTCCATTTTCGAAGAGGCGTCTTCTCACTGTTACGGCACTTGCTACCACCCCTGTATGTCCTTCCCATTCTCTTTTCAGCTCAGACGAAGAAGCTTTACGGTTTTTAATGCATAAGTCCTTCAAAACGCGGTCCTGTTTTGACGTAGAGACTCGTTTGCGTTCGGTTCCTTTTTTCCTATCAGCAGAACCAGTATTCTTGAGTTTGGAAAGAAATCTACTCACTGTCGACTGATTACAAGACACTCTATAAGCAATATGACCGGAAGAACTTCCTTCATTCCTCAAGTAAATCAACGATAGCACTCTTTCGTCGTGGTGTCAACTGCACTCGCCATCCTGACACAAGCAAGGAATGACTGCAAATCTTGAAAAGCGTGCTTATATAGCTGAATGAAAGTAACAGCTGATGCAATATTACGTCATCACCTACGCGTGTTGCAATCTGTAAGAAATATTGCCATATACTTATGTTATTCAGACAACAATTACAATTTTAAGGGGTGATCCACTTTCTTTGAACACCAGTGTATATATGTTTTTAAAACTCTATGTACACCCTTCTAGCCAAATACAGGGGGTGAAAGCAAACTTATGTACCTTTTATCTGAATAATAATAAAAGGTACATAAGATACCAACACCAAATATTAGGAATGAATCATTTATCATTATCGTTTCCACATTGGTAGTAATTAAACTGATTATTTCAGACATACTTATGGAATAATTGTGTAATAGACGTTTTCCACTTTGGAAAACACTATACTCACTATGGCACTGATCCCTCAGAGGTTCAGGCGGCCGAAGCCTAGATATTTGGGCGTTGCCATCCTTTTCTTAGCGGTGAGCTCCACCAATCTGGATGGTTTCTCTGGCCTCCTTCATCGAAACGCTTCTTTCCTCCATTGAACCCTTCTCATACCAATTCTACTAGCCAACAACATACAACAACCATTGGCTCTACCTGTTTCCTAGGGGTCTGTCTTTTTATACCTCGGAAAACTCTCCCCCAATTATGGTAATTTTAGCTTTTCCATTCGCCCACACTTACATAATCAATTATTCGATACTAGGAGGTTGGGATATCTATCTCTAATTACAACCATTCAAGGCGGGTTAAATTTCACTGTTCTTGAATTTCGTTAAATTTCGCTTTTACCTTGGAGCGGTAGCGTTATTATTTTAAGAAATAATTGTGAACATTAGACTTCAGTTACAACGGAATTAAGTTACCTAACTGTACTTTCTTCATTTATCAGCATGAATTAATAATTGCTCAAAATACCTGGTTTTCGTTAGTGTTAGTAAAATATAAGAAAATATGATTCTGTATAAATCCTTAATAGGTTGGCTTTGAAAATGGGAAGTAATTAAATAAATAAGGATTAATTCGTTGTAGGAAAAATAAAGGACGGCTATGCAAAATATAAAGACAGGAAAAATTAATTCCGTTTCAACAATTCCTTGGAAATCCATCACAATTAAAGGATTATTTACTTCCCACATCCGAAGTATTAATAGTGGTGAGTGATGCAAGGAATCAAGCTTATACACTACAAAAAATTCCCTTACCACCTGTCCATCCCATCTAATAACTTCTCTATTTCTTCAAACTACCAACTTCGAAGTATTCTCTTCTGATATTTCGGCTCAATGCCAATACATGTACGTAACATTATACCCCGGGGGCTCACATCTGGTGAGTATGGGCTTGGCAAACCTAGGGTCCTGAGCTGGATATCATCATTCTTCTCTTTCTTGGTGATGCCTTTCTACTTCTCTCTCTCTCTCTCTCTCTCTCTCTCACACACACACACACACACACAGGGGGTAACTCGGGAATTTTTTTTTTTTGGCTGGTGCAGCATAAGCCTCAGGCTTCCTTGTACCATCTTATCCAGAATTAAACAGCTAATTTATAGACGCCGCAAGTTCGATTAAGTGATCATCTACTCTTTATTTTATACAGCTAATTTTCATAGTAAAGTCTCCAACTCGAACCAGAAGACCGCATTGTGCTGTATTACATTCTAGAAACAAAAATAACTACCTACCAGGACAAACATACAGTGAAAATCACATGCATTTCTCTAAATTAGTTGTTTCTAAACTAACCCAACAAAATTAGACGGTAATTCTATGTATAAAAAAAATAATACGTTCCTATGAACCCTATAAAGCTAGGACCGAATTGATATATAATGACTATGGATTTTTTCAATGGTAATAATAAAACAGTTATTCACATATCCTAGATACACTTTTTATAAAAACAAGCGGTGGTTTATGGGTACGCTAGTGCATTCTAGAGGAGGGAGGTGTAAACGCCAGAAAACCTCAATTATAAACAGTATACTTGATATTATTTTTTTTTGTGGGGTGGGGAGGAATACAGCATATACTTTGCACAAAAATGTTCAAAAACACCGGTCTACTTCCAGAACCATAACTACGGACGAGCAAACGTGAATATGACTTCCCCGGCGCATCTAAATTAAACCGCAAAAAATGAAGATTTAAAAATAAAATAACTTCTATATTTATGTATTTTTTCTCTTTTAACTTTGAAATATCAAAACATACGCAAGCCGAACATGTAATTTTCAGTATTTCATTAATTGTTTTTTTATAACGTTTGTATTTTTAAATAATTTCAAAGTGAATTTTCAATTAGTCCTATTTTGTATGAAATTTGTAATCTGTTGACCTTGTTTATAATATCGCTAGACTTTTGTTTTTATTTCAAAGTTAAGAACCTCAATGTTATATGAAAACGTGGGGAAAGTCATTACAGAGGATGTTTCCCTTTCTAAGAAATTTACAGAACATTTTTAACTACTGAGTTAATTCCGTTTTTTTTTTTTTTCAAATTTTCTATTCAAATATTTCTCGAATTATGTGGTTTTGGGAGAGAGAGAGAGAGAGAAGACATATTCCATAAATTAACATTGAAGTTTGTGGCCATTTGAAACTGTAAGATATCGACCGCGTTAACTGCAAAAATGAAGAAATACAACTCAGAAAGCATATCATGCACTTTAAACACAGCTCTTATTAAATATAAAAGTTGTTGAGATTTTTCTTTGGTTATGGAAACAATGCTTTAAAATTTGCAAAATATCGTCATGACGTCTGAATAAATGAGAAATCTCTGGCTTATTTTGAATGTTTATACATTTGCGATAAAAAAAGCGTAACATTACTTACAAAACTTTCTTGCGGGAGACATAAGTTTAATATAAGGTGACAGAGCTCTCTCCGCATTTCTATTGTGGTGAACCTTAGCGTCCCTACTTTAATTCGACGATGCTCAGCAGATCGTAAACAGTGGGTAAAAGACTACGTTTTTCTTCTGTTTTCTTACTTTTGTTTTTAGTTTGCGGCGAAACGGTATGCGGAAGGAGCAGCAATGCATCTCCAGAAATGAGAGCGAAAACGCCTTAACGGGACAAAGGAATCTGTGATCAATAAATGCAAACGAACAAGAAGAAATGAATGCTGAATAAGAACTTCTTTTCATGATGAGCTGTGCACTGGAAGCAATGTAGGTCTTTATGCGTGAACAAACAACAGAAGTGAATCGCAAAAAAATACCGATTTCTGTCGTGGTATTAGACCCTAATGCAACTCTAAAATGGATTATTTCAAAGAATATTCGTTATTTTCAATATATCGAACGAAATGAATTAACACGAAACTGCCACAGAGAATATCTCAGAAATAAAGGAACTGAGAAATGCACCACTATAGTGCATTTCTCAGTTCCTTTATTTCTGAGAATATAGCGGTGCATTTTAGTTCTAAGATATTTAATTACATTTAGTTCTCATTAACATCCTTTACGCTATTATTGTAAAATAGTCCATCTCATAGCCACACGCCTAAGATATCAACGCATTTTTAATTTACTTTAATGCAATCTCGTGTGCGGTTAAATAAGTAACTTTAAGAAAATAATTCATACACATACAGTTCAAAATACTGCAGTTATTTATCCCTAACTTTTGCTGACATAAATCCTCCATTATTTGTCTACTAAAGATCCTAATGACAGTTGCTTTGAGGTTTTTCGAAATGCAAACGTAAAGAATCATTTCTCATTTTACAATTGTGCGAGAGTCGCATTTTCCTTTCCCCCTGGATTCTGAATGAGATGGAGAAAATAAAAACCGCTCTACACAAAAAAATTACATTTATTTTCGCATAAGCACCAAGTTAAATTTATTTCGCTGATTACTTATGGTGATAAGGCAGGCAGAGCTTAATAAGACAGGATGCAAACAAGAAAATTCCCATCAACCTCTACATGAAAAATTTCATTAATAATAAAATCATTTTGGCTCTCCAAGATGCGGTTGCTTCCATCTTAGCACTGTCCTCGTAGTGAGATATCTCACTCCATGTAACTTTGGTTAAAAAGAGGTTCTAAGAATTGTTTACTACAGTTCATAAGGTTTAATTTGGTGTTTCGCAACAGACACCATAATGCACCTACTGCAGGTTTCATAAGGAATATAATAACTGTCTTCATAGAGGATACTATATTTTCAATATACATATTACGATTTTTTTATAACCTGGAATCATACCAATTTCTGAGAAAGTGGAGTTGCTTTTCAATGCGCATCTGCACCTCAACGTTTGAAAACTAGTTTTATGACAAAAACTTTAGTTCTCTAATAATGTGGAGAGCTTGAATAAATTCAATGAAGAGCTAGAGCTAGACAAATTGTTGGAGGGAATGGATGGGTGAAATAGAAACCTTTCTTTTCTTTGGCTAATGCTGTATAAGCTTGCTTTCTTGCATCACTTGCTAATAATAATACTGGATCACCAAGTCTTCTGTAAAATAAATGGAGGTCATTTAAGTTGGAAAATCACATCCATCAATGGCTTAGATATCAAAATGTCTGTTGTTACGAGTGAATACAGCTTTTTAGACGCAATACTCAAGAAATAAATCATGGCAATTCGGATTTTAAAACCATTCAATATGTGTAAACTGAACAACAGCATTCTTTCGTTTATTCTTTGGCAACCAGAAATATTCTGTCTTTCTAGGAAACAATTACAGTATATTAGTTTGCGCACTGTTCTCATTTTATTTATTCAAATTCTAATCACAACACGACAATGGAAAGATCCTACCAAAGAAACGATTATTTCATCGTAAATGCAGCAAAAGTTTCATTTTACGCATTAAATATATTCTCGTAGGAAAAGTATTCTGCCTTTTGCTTGATTTGCAAACTTTGGACAACGCCAATGCTAAATGATTGGGACAGACTCTAGAGAACCTTTTCAAAAACAGGTTTCATGGTCTGCACCACATAACAGAAACATACATAGTGTTTACTTATGTATATTTTAGATAGCGGGCGGGGATCAATAAGCTTTAATCATGATTTAGCAGAAAAAAATCGACATTATTTTGATCACAAGAGAGGGAACTTTACTTCTTATCTGGCCAATCCTTTTGAAAAGTACATTAACACCACCACTGCATATATTTATACTTCAGCAAAACCTTTGATACTATTGCACATAAAATACTGCTATGTAAACCGAAACAGTGTGGCATAACGAGCAATTTACTGCTATGAATAAAGGGCTAATTGAGTGCTTATCAATGGACACTGCTCTTCGTGGACTAATGTTATTAGCGAAGTCCCACAGCGGTCGGTGCTAGGCCCATTGTAGCTTTCTGTAGTTATTAATAATATTGATGAAGCCATGTCAGACTTAATGTCCAAGTTTCCAGATGATACAAAACGTTGGCGGATTCCGTCCTCGTACAATAATGATGGTATGCTACTACAGCAGGATCTAGAAAAATTAGACAGATGGGCTGAGAAATGGAAATTGAAGTTTAACATTGACAAATGCACAGTATTGCATGTGAGTAGCAGTAACGTACCAATGTTGTAATGCACGCAGCGTAGTAGAAAATGAAAAGAATCTTGTAATTGTGCAGTATGATATGAAGTTCTCTGAAAAGTGCATGCAGGCTGCTAGGACAGCTCATCGGCTTTTGCTATTAGGGAAATAATTCCATTATATAAGGCAATGGTCAGGTCACACCTTGATCACCGCATACAGGTGTGGAGCCTTAATTTAAGGAAGGACGTAAACCTGCTGGAACGAGACAGACAGGGGAACAAAACGGTGCTTTTAGGAAGAAAGGCTTCACTTCTGCAAATTGCAGAGGAAGGATGATTGCAGAATAGGTGTGTAGAAGTTTGCCTTTACCCAGACGGTGGTTCATTGCGTTTTACCCAACTTGTTATTACGAACTCTGTAGCATTTTTATTTTGTAATATAGGAAAGAGTGTACTGAAGAAAGGCCTAGATGTATTGTATAACTCTCACTCCGCATTAACTGTGCATAAAACCAATATTTTGTTATATTTATATTTCATTTAGCCTCTGCTTACTGTTTAAGGGGAGGGCGGAATTCTTATTTTTGTTTATCGGTGCTGTTTCGTTAAGTTTCTCATATCACTCAATTTTCAAGTTACTGTATCTAGTGGTTTCAGTCCTATAGGTTGTGGCAAAGTACTGTCGGGGAATATAGTATTAGTAGCGGTAAATGATACAAGAAAGCAAGCTTATACAGCATCAGTAGTAAAAAAAAAAAACAAAAAAAAAAAACTTTTCAATTTCTTCCAACGGTTTGTCTAGCCTTCCTTAAATAAAAACTAGCTATCCACTCCAACGATAAGATCGAAGTTTGTTCTAGCAATGAACCACCGTCTGGGTAAAGGCAAACTTCTACACACCTATTCTGCAATCATCCTTAGATTTCAGGTGCATTCATTTATCAAATAACATGCCTGACACCTTCTATACATTAGTCGACAAGGGTTTACCAAAACATCGCAACGTAGTATTGCGGTGAGTTTTGCACAGAATTTCTTTCTTTGGGGGAGGACGGTTGGCGGATTCACAGGCGATATGGAATAGCCTATTCACATCATATTCTAAAGAAAATTTTGAAAAGGAGTTGAGTTTCTGTTCTAAGTTTATGGCATATTTCTTCAGAGGTGAGACGGGCGCTATGGGATCGGAATTGAACCTAAAGCCTCCTTCCTATAGACCTGCTAAAGCGGGTAGAGAGAGAGGGGAACAAAAGGATTCTCTTAGGAAGAAAGCCAAAAAAGTTCTGCAAATTTATAAAAATCTTTTTTGGAATTTTTTTCAAATATTTACTGTCTGTTTACATCTTGGTTCAATTCTATTTTGTAGCCACAAGACAGTTATATCATTGATTTTATCTTTGGCAACAAATAGTTATTTTTCAGGGATTGTTAGCAATCAAAATATTGATCACAACTTCTCACCAGTGACCGTCACCGAAAGACGACATATCACGAAACCAGTGTGTTCTTTCCTTTCAAAGTCAACAATATAATCTATTCATCTTTGAAAACTAAAAAAAAATAAAGTTGTATTTTGAATTTTTAAGCATGTAGGTCTGCAGCATACATGTAACAAATAAATTCAAGTAGAAACATGGAATCATAGCAGATTTTAGCGTTGAAAATCGACTGAATGAAAAAAGCGACGCGCACGCAAACTCCGTCATTTCGAATGTATGAGTATGCATTACCACTATAAATAACAGAAGTTAGAGCTTACACGTAGGGCCTTGGTAGCTTAGTGCCTTCGGCTTGAATTGCTGAATTGAAACGACCTGGCCTGAAATCCCACTGGAAGACTCTCCAGAGGTTTTTCCTTTCACTACCAAGTTAGTGGATCTTTGGACAAGTCCCGTGAGAGGGGGATTTCCCCTTCACCTACCCAAATCGACCGTTGAACACACACACACACCAAAACTCCCACTCACTTAACTCAGAAAACAACCCTACTATTAAATTAACATAAAACTCTATGTGCTTTCATACATCTAGCTATGAAAGTATCGATCATTTTTTAAATCCCAATTACATAATTCTCTGAAAAGAAATATTTATAATGCCGCACAACAAAATGCATGAAAAAATTAGAAAAAAAAACGCTCAACTCTCATAACTTCTTAATATTTCGAGTTTTTAGCTGAGATAAATGTCTTTGACTTCTGATAAGGACAAAATAAAAATACCATATATATTTATTTACTCTTAACCATTCAGGTATTAGATAACATTTGTATAACTATTTAAATAGAAAGGGCTTTAGTCATGTAATACAAAATCAGTGATTTTGATACTACTAAGCTCTTCCTAACTGTTGTCATAGACGACTAAGGAAGATGATCGCATTCACTGAAAAAACTGCACCTTGATATTTGAAAAGACACCAAAATGCAGCGTCGTTGTTTACCGTTTGGAACGGAATGGTATTACGAATAACATAACATGATACTGGAAAGATCTCGCAGTGGTATTTTATTTTTTATGAAAGCCCCAAACACGAAAAGAGCGGTTTAAACGATACCCTTTAAATGATTTAAAAAACATCAATTTTTCAGTTAGATCGAGAATTTTTAGACGAATAGGCTGCGTTACTTGCCAAAAGCTGCTACACGACTGTGTTTCTCTGTTTAGTTGGTGATTAAAAAAATTCTTATTTCCAAAGCTTTTTTTTCATTCAATCCTTATTAAGGGTTAAGCATAAATTATGTCATGGTAATAAATATACTTGCACAATAACATTGTTTGATGATTTAATTAATAATATCTTCAAAAGCTTCTTAACAGCTTATTTCGGTGAATAAAGAATACTAAATCTGTAAATTACGATTGAAGTTATTTTATAGATCCGCATATATTTTGTCGCTTATAATGGAACGAAAGTTTAGTTTTCATTCCAAGGAAGTCTCAAGTTTTCGTGCGACTCGTGATATTTTCATCATTTTAACAATACATTATGTGCTGAGAGGCTCAGGAAAAGTCTAAAACTGTTCTATTGAATTATTAACTTTGTTACAGTTCTGCAAGAAAGGAAACATTGCTTTTCAAAGAGTTTCTTCTGGTGTAGCTACTGATTTAGTTATCGCTTCCCAAATTTGCTGAATTGCTTTAGAACCATTGAGACGTATCAATTTACAGACTTGCCAAAAGGGAAAAAAAGCTCGAAATATTCGCATTAGGGTTAGAAATGGCACGATTTCTTCGGAGGAGGAAGAAAATCACACTGAAAAACAGAAATTCCTTACGACGGCACTTAGCAACATCTGCTTCCAATGCAAATTAATTCAGCAGAAGGTAATATTATAAGGTTTCATGTAACGCATCCTCGAAAGAAAGATAAGGTTACATGTGATATGTATGAAATCAACTGCCTAGCATAGGACAATATTTGTGACAGTACACAGCTTCCCACATACTTTCCTGGAAAGAGGATCTCGTTCCTTGGTATATACACAAATGATAAGAGCCATCTCAAAAAAGATAGAAAACTTCAATTATTTTATGCTGTTTATTGCTTTTACTCATAAAAAAAAACGGATACTGTATATATATAATAATTTCGTTTTCTGTGATTAAATGAACCTCGTGTAGAAAATAATATTCATCGGGGGCATTTTCGCAAAAAATACCGGATTTTAAAAGTTACTGGTTTGGAACGATCTGAATCACGGGAAGAAAGGACTTATTTTAGGCATTTCCTAATGTGGTAGACACGAGATTTATATCGTAAAAACAAGAAACAGCTTTAGACCACAAGAAGTTTACAAACGTTTCGTGGCCTAAGCGCTAAATCAAACAAGCCGACATACGAATACTATCTGGATTAGACGTAGTAAGTTTCCAAGCTGTTGAAATATTTAAGATCCATTAATCAGAAAGTTTAACGAATATATATGTGTGTTTTAGAAATATAGCGATAATACAGGTTCCAAAATTATGAATTATTAGCGATATGATTAAATTTTCAGAAACTCATCCTTTTAGCAGCTTAAACAAAAAATTAATGAAAATTAATTGAACAAAATCGTTGAGCACTTCCGATTTTTACCTCACCATTTATCGCACAACCACCAGAATAATAATTTAATTATTTACCTGTCAGAAGGTGACACCATACCGCGATGGCAGTCAACTCTTTCCCATCTGTCACTGATAAGAGGCAGCTATAAAACACAAGCTTGTGTTTTTCTTGCGCGGTATCATCACAAATGATGAGCAATCATTCATAAGGCTGAGACAATTACTCTTCCTCTAGCCATAGAAGCTGATTCCGAGCAATAAGAAGTCTTTTACTGACACCTCGGATGGCGAAGTTTTTAGTTATATTGTGCCCTCCATTTTAATAATTTTTGCTTTAACTGCTAAATACTTACTTATTACAGTAAGAATGGAATTGGAAAGCATGAAACGTTGGTAAAGGATGCGCCAATTATACTATGCTCAAGCTAAGAACACAAAAATTTGCTACGATATAAATAAAGTTTCCTTGTTTTCTACAAGTGCAATAGTAATTAACGCTGATATTAGATTGGAAGATATTCAAAAGTAAACCATAAACAGAGTAGCAGCAGCTGCTCACACACTTATTTCCTAATGCCTATGTAACTAAGCTTGTGTTGCTCCTCGTATTTATTAGGGAGCAACAGAAAGCTCCACATATAGCATACAAATATCTTCTTTCGTCTTCTCAACCTCCAACCCAAGCACGGTACTAAGTAGTATAGGTTCTAATACCTCTCGTGTTTGGGGTTTACATAAAAAAAAAAAAAATTCTCATGTACTTCTGACATATGGCAGAGAAATTTTGAATACATTGCGATTCGAAAATAGTCGCTACGTGAAGAATGCCCAGAAGCTTATTGCGCATCGATCATTTCTATAATTTTTACTCATCGTGTATGCAAAACTATTCGTATGATTTGTTATATATAAGGTTTTACCTGATCAAATATATATGAATGTGGTATTGTCTATTCCAAATCTCTCCAGCCGATATATTCTTCTAACAATCTTGCGACAACCAAACTTCACCTCTCCCATAGAAGCTAACGTACACTGACGATGCTGTTGCGAAGTATAAAATATTTTTCAATACAGACTATTTTTTTTTGAAAAACCTAATTACATAATACGGCCATCTTTGGCTCGCTCAACCATCTTTAAGCATACTTTTTACCAAGTCGTCGAATTCTTTTTCAGCAGCTACCAGAGCAGGTTTAGAAGGTCGTTTTGGCTTGCAGCCAAATTCGGCGCTGCAATTCGTCCCTCAGGTGTTCAATGGAGTAAAGGTCCGAGCTGTGAGCCAACCTAACTTTTTGATGTTACTGAATACAGACCACTTCTGAATAACATGGAGCGCTATCGAATAGATGCTGACATTCTCTACTATCAATTGTTTTCTTACAACCTATCTACAAATGATAAATCGTTGTTCGCACGTCCAATTGAAACCGCTCCCTCAAAAAAAAAAAAAATAAAAAGAAACCTCATACAGGTTAATCGGTGACCTCTTTAAAATTCATTTAGCTCCTTGTCTCTTACAATTTTCGGTCTAAACTTGTTATATCATGAATCATGAACGATAACCAACTTCTCGTAACAAAACCTTATTGTAACCACTTTCATTTGTAAGATTTCCTGAAATTTGCGATTTATAGGAAGTTTATTAAACTAAAGGATCGACCAGTTAGGGCATTGCGTACATGGCAAAAGGAATCATGTAAGTACAACAGAACTAATAATACAAAAAAAAAAAAAAAACATACATGACAAGTCCAATTTCACCTCCCATCCCAACCAACTGTTTGCGTATAAAATGAACTTATGGGTTAGGTTGTTTGAGGTTTATAAGAACCGTGACAAGACCATGAGGAGCAAGTGTATCGTGCTTGTAAATTGCGTGCATTCTAGGTCAGTTGCATGCGTTAAAAACCGAGTTTCCAAACTAACGCCAAAAGGCTTTGTTTTTTCCCTTTTAGAAACAGTCATGCAACTTTTTGCTTTGCCTTCCAACTGACCTTCTAATATTGCCATCTTTCGACATAATTATTGGTCCTAATTGGTTCTGTTACAATATACTGTAAACCTGTCCACGAGTCCAAAACTTAAGGTAACTCTAAAATATGGATCATATAACACTTGATTAATTTGCAAAGTTAGAAAATTACGCATACATATTCTTAGAATTTCCGGAAATTTAAAGATTAAACTACATTTCTATTTGAATGGAATAGCTAATCAAAAGTTCAGCTGATTAACTAAAATGAACTCTATTCAATTTTACTCACTACAGCATCAAATAACTAAAAAATACTTACTTTTCATCAAATTTGTACGAAGGGCTAATCATTACAAGTACAATCTATAATGCAAACAAAAACCATTAGTGTTCCGGAATGGACTAGGATAATTAATAGCTATTTAAAGTAAATGAACATTAGTACTTATTTAATCATTTTTCTTTAGAAAATTTGAAGATCCTGCCGGTAGTAATAATTTGCCATACACGATAAAGTTTTACCTTATTTCTAAACATTCAACACGCAACTTATAAGCGGTTTATCAAACGAAAGCATTGTAGCATTGTATGAGGTGTACACATAAAATTTTCGAATATGTAGTGAATGTGAAAATTTTCATTATATTTACGTCTGGATGGGACCTTTGTCCCATGAATGACCTACTGATCTTGACGCCCTAAACTGTGGTGAGGACAGCCCATTTTTCTACCTGATCTCCCCACGCCTATCAGGAATACTTCTAATTCGAATAAAACCAAAATCAGCGTCCAGATTTAACTACCATACAAATCTAAACTTCTTTTGGTCTAAAATGAACCTCAACGCTAAAAATATTTATTTTTTTTTGGCCATTGCCACTAAAATATTCGGAAACTAGGTGGCAAAGTACTTATAAAATCTACTGGGTGACTTCACCTGCCTCCCCATGGCTAAGGTGTGGTCAACGGTACATAACACGACATTCCCTTCCCCATACACTTTTAAATCTCTGGCCTTCACAGAGTTCTGTGTCACATGAACAAAGTATACAACGCGGAGATAGGGAACCCCTGGTGCCGTTAGACAGCTAACACAATTTACACATCTACTACAGTAGCATATGCTGCTAGCTATATCATATTCTTGGTCAACCACCTGATTCCCCCCACATCCCAAGTGCACAAAGATTCCTACGCGACTAGCTTATGAGTATTTTTTTTTTTAATTCTTATAAGTTAAGAAATGTACGAAATGTTTCAATTTTTTGTTTTTTTTATACAAATTACAATTCGATGAGCACTCCATTTTTGCTACAGAAACATAGCTTGGATAACCATTATTTTTGCTTTGAGATTCGCGCTTCCAAAAGATTCATATCCACAATTTTCACTGAGTAAATGATAGTATTAATGTTTCCCAAAGAAAAGTTCAAATGATGCCTTTTGAGAGACAGGTAATTGGATTTTCTCCTCCAATTCAACGATCAGGAAATCTGGTGTTTAAAGCATCGACAAACAGCAGATTTCCCGACCGTGAAAGAGAATAGGACACCGCCTTGCTTACAGGAAACTAGCTTTAAAGTTTTAAATTCTCTCTGTCACCCTACCTCAATTATTTGCGTGTGTTTGCAATTCTTAGCACTTCAGGCAACAGATCGCATCATTCAACAAACAAAATATTGGCCAGGCTACGCGATTCCTCATGAGTGACTACCACACATTCACCTTTCAGTAAGGACAGTTCGATTTTCAGGATCCCAAATTCTACAGTTATTTCGATTAACAGTGTCTTTCACGTGAATCATCACTGAATGGAATTATATTTCAAAATTTAGCACTTTGATTTTATTAAACTTCACATGATGAATTCCACATACTTTCAATTACTGCTTGATAGAATTTTTCATTTCATCTAAGTTTTGTAAAGGCGAAACCTCAAACGTTTGTGCATTATAGCAGACTACCGAATCGTAAACTATTAGGTCTGAGAGGATCATGGAAAGCGGACACAGCTGCACTATATTGTTATAATTAGCTATATGGTGCAAGGAAGTCTGAGTCTTATGCAGCACCAGCCAAAAAAAAAAAAAATTCCCGGATTATCCTGAGAGAGAGTCAAAGGGAATCATCAAGAAAGAGAAGAATGATGATATCCAGCCCAGGACCCTGTATGTGCCAGCCCATACTCACCAGATGTGAGCCCCTGGGGTTTATATGATCTTCATTAGCCTCAGATATCTCTTGTTGACTTTTTCTTAACAAAGCTAATAGTTTCTTTAAATTAGAACGAATTGAAAGACCAATGAAGATTGGTCGAGAGGAGCTTTATCAAAGTTAACGAGAATACTGCGTTAAATTTTACAACCGACTTGCTTACCGCAGCATGTCCTGTGCTTTTTTTTCTGGCGCATTCATGCTGAAGCGGTTATGAGAATAACAAGATATATAGCACTACAACTGCGGAGGATATACACATACCAATGTTCGCAACTAAACTTTTGGAGTTTGTTCACCTTCCTTAGTTCTCTTTCTTAAATTATTTTTCAGTTTTAAATTCAGGATATTCTTCGTATATACATAGTTTTTAAATACTGTATGTGCACGGAACACGGGTTGGCAGCTTAAGCGTCACAAGAATTAAAATCCACTTTGCGATTTAGAAGTGAACATTATTACTTTTTGTTTTATTTGTCTCAGTACGTTTTGGAGGAATTCCAAAAGTTACTAATGTGTGCATGAAATGTTATCCGTGAAGTTGGTCCATTCCATTAGGAAAGAGAATTTAAAGGAATGTGTCAAGAGATTTACTGCAACTAATGCACCGGTGTTCGAATAATAACAGATGCTTGCTAATTTCATGGCGACAATACCTAAATTATTCACTTAAAACTTTACAGAATGAACATAATTAAAATACTATGCGGTTAAGGGTTTATACCGTTGTAAAATGCATAGGCGTTTGATAAATAATAATTGCATCGTTATTATTTGTTAATCTGATAAATAGTTATCATTTACTTCAAAAAGAGTGCTAATAAATGGCCATTGCTTTCCATAGGCCAATGCCACCTGGGATGAGTATACAACACTTCACTTCTGGGTTTCTTGCTGTTAGGATATGCATTAATGACACTGATAGAGATATTCCATCTAACGATAATAACTAAGGTATTTTGTTTCGATAGCACGTCGATTAATTATTTAGATGATCTGAAAAAAAATAGCAGTTGAGTGAGATGAAATTGGCAAATTCAAGGCACATGATAATGAAAAACACTATAATTACTCTGTCTGCATTAGCATAGGCACATGATGCAAGAAAGCAGGCTTATATAGCATCAGCCAAAAAAAAAAAAAAAAAACCCTCATTTCAACCATCCACTCGCTCCAAATGTTTGTCAAGTTTGCCTTGACTCTATTTAAGCTATCAACTTCTACAACGACAGATGTAAGTTTGTTCCAGCAATCAACCACCCGCTGGCTAAAGGCAAACTTCTTCTGCACGTCTTTCCTCAATTTGAATTTATGTCAATGCCCTCTCATTCTGAGCAAGAGGAAGAATCCCATCAGCATTGAGCATGCTCAAATCATTCAACGCTTTATACACCTCGCAGGTGCCTTGTCTCCAGACACTGTAATTTGCAAAACTTAAGTATTTCTTCGTAAGAGCAACCCTTTGTTCCATCCACTAATCTCGTTGCCCTTCTCTGTACTCGTTCCAACAGCTCTACATCCTTCTTAAAATGAGGCTTCCAGACCTGTATACAGTACTGAAGGTGTGGTCTGACCATTGCCTTATACAAGGGGATAATCACCTCCTTATCCCTGCTAGAAAAATTCCTGTATATCATTAATAAGACACCATGAGCTACTCTTGCAGACCGTCAGCACTGCCTGACAATTACCCCCAGGTCCTTTTCATTCGCTACCACTGTCAGTGTAGTACCACAGAGTTGATACGTTACTCTGGGATTACTGTTTCCGATATGTAGTACTTTACATTTGTCAATGTTAAACTTCATTTGCCACCTCTCAGCCCATCTGCTCAACTTTTCTAGATCCGGTTGCAGCAGTGTACTGTCATTAGTGTCATTAACAACCCTGCCAACCTTCGACATTAAGCCTGATACCATCATCAGTATCATTTACAAATACAGAAAACAACAATGGACTCAACACTGAACCCTCAGGGACTCCACTAATAGCATTATTCCACGAAGAGCAGTGTCCATTGATTGCCACTCTTTGTCTTCTCCCTTTCAACCATCCATTTATATATAGCAGCAATTTGCGCAGCAGTCTTCCATGTGCAACAGTATCAAAGTCTTTTCTAAGATCCAAATATATGATATCAAAGTTATTCTTTGTGACTACATCATAGTATCGAATCAAATTAGTCAGACAAGATTTCCCCTTAACAAACCCATGCTGTGTCCGAGCTATAACTGAAGTCTTGTCTAGATGATCCTGCAATGCTTCTTTAACCAGTGCCTCCATTAATTTCCCTGGAACAAAACTTAAAATAAGAGGTCTATAATTACTTGTGTCAGCCTTTGATCCTCCTTTGTGAATTGCGGTCGCATTTGCACATCTCCTGTCCATGGGTACCTCTCATAATTGTGGCTAAGGGTTTGCTTACTTCCTTTGCCGCCTCCTTTAATATAACTGGATAGATTCCATCCACCCCAGGTGTTTATCTTCAGCAATTCCTGCTCCACTTTACTCTCAGTTATTACAAGATTATCTAGCTTAATGCCAGAGTTGAATACACCTCTGGCATTCCCCTCCCTGAATAACTCCTCATGAGTGAATGTCGATGCAAAATATTCATTTAGTTTGTTAGCTACCTGAGCAGGGATATCAAGTGGCCCAATCTGATTCACCCCTTTCCTTCTAGAGTTTACATAAATAAAGAACTCTTTGCATTCGCCTGCCTAACCTCCTTTGTAACAGACCAGCTTATATCTATCATAGGCTTCTGTGTCACATGTCTAATTAGTTCATCTGACATCCATTTAGGTCTAAACCTTGAACAATATTTCTTTGTTGGTATGAAAAGCCTAGTAGCTTCCAAGATTAATTCGTTGAATGTTTCCCATTTTGAATTTGCTGTTGGTAACATCATCAGTTGGTTCCACCGTAGTCACCTTTACGAAAGCAAAAACCCTTCCCTTTACCCTTGATGGTAGTTACCTCTTTGAGTAAATCCCACTTCAGCACAATGTGATCACTGTCACCTAGTAGTTCCTTTATCTGCAGATTCTTGATGCATGAAGAATCATTACTGATAATGAGATTAAAAGTATTACTCCCTCTAGTTGCCTCCCGAACATGCTGATGTAGAAAGCAATCATCCAATAAATCCATGCTAGTGTGTGAGTGACCAACCTACAAATTCCAGTCAATATCCGAGAAATTAAAATCCCCCATTATAAGACACTAATTTATTGGCCATCTATTTCTCTGCACAATTGCTCATTAGGCCTATAACACACCTACTCTCATTTTTCCTTTCCCAGTGCTTATGTCACACAAAACAGACTCAACATTTCATTGCTCACACTCCCTTTCTCTACACATTGTACTCCCCAAATTCCAGTTCCGCACTGCTTATGTTTGTGTGACACCATGTCTCTGATATCACAACAATATCTGCCTTTGATGTCTTGACTTGCACTTCAAGCCCATCGAATTTATTAACTATACTCCTAGCATTGGTGTACATGCACCTGTTTCTACTCTTAGTTACCCTAACACAGTCCATGTATTTAGTTATTCCACTATGACTCCCATTGCCTTGCTTTACAGGCTGCGGCTACTGCTAATCTATTAGTCCGTGTATGCCCCCAAGCTAGCAGTTTTCCGACCCACCTTCCTCGATAGCATCAGCAAATATTCTTGCACCCTTTCTATTTAAGTGTATCCCATCCCTGTAGAAGCAGTCTCTCCTGTTAACAAGCACAGACCAGGCTGGAAAAATTCTACCCCTTGAGCCTGGCCGAATTGCAGACACTTTCAAATTCAACCCTAAATCATGGCTTTTTTTCAGCATTGTCTTGTATTTGTTAAGTAATTCTGCCGGTCTCCTACTCTTAATATCATTAGTGCCAACGTGTACATCAATATCACCCTTTGTGCCCTTAAAGGATGATATCTGCCCTACACCGTCATCAACCTTTGCCCGTGTCAGACAAACACTGGTCCTGTTCCATTTATCCTTTTTGCACAATACGTTCCCCGTTTCCCTGACAAATAGAGTCGCCTACAACAACTAGTTCGTTTGGGACCAGCCCATTCTGCCTTAGGGGTTGCCTGTGTTGCGTGATGTTCATGTGCAAGCTCTGGCATTGATGTGGGCAGCTGAGAGCTTGATGGGCCTCTCAATTTAAATCCTTCGAGGCCATCCACCCTGTCCTCCAAGCTCTCATATAAGTCCATAATAATGTCGAGTTGGCGCCTGATTTCCTCGCACTCCTTACATCGCGCGCACACACAAAGACATTCCCCTTGGCAATATCACAAGTCTCGTTCCTGATTGTCCACAAACATTAAACAAGCAGTGCATTTCAATAGACTGTGATTCAGAGGACAACCGTCCCACTCAGTTCTCCCCTGAGCCACAGCACTTCCATTAGTTTGAGCCTTTTGCTTTGCTTCTCTGGTCTGTGAGTCATGATTTCTATTCAAGTTCAATAAAATTCCAATATATGTAATTCGGTATCGAATATTTTTTCGGAGTAGTGCAGGCTGACTGTGAGGATAATTCATGACATTCTGTCAGTTATACACCAAAACTATGTGCAAATACTTATGGGGAAACTTTTTTATATATATTCTGATATAAAGCAATGGTTAGACTTTAGTATTGCATACAAAATTGAAACCTCATTTAAAGAAAAAAGTGACCCTGATGGAATAAACACTTAGAAGAGCAACGAGGTTGAACTTAAAAAAAGAATTTCTTTATCAAGAGGTACTTGAGTTCGGCAAGTTAAAAAGTTTGGAAACCAGCCATCTAGTGTAGTTACCTAATAACGATATTGAGGGCTTTAAAAATGTTGAATAAACATTTTTCAAGGGTATTTTTATATACTCTTAACTGATAAGGGTAATTGGAGATAGAATAATTGCAGAAGAGATTGAGAAAATGGCCTTCACGCTTGATTGTTGGAATTAATTCACATTTTGTGAATTCATTCCAACGTTGTAGAGGAGGCCAAAAGTTTTTTTCTAAACTTCAATTAAAATTGGACAAGCACTTAAAGAAATAGATAATAGGGTTACTTTTCTTTGCATGATTTTGCCGTTACTAATACTAAATATATCTAGGGTTACTAAACCTCTCGGCTAGATGGTATAAATGGATTGGGTTGCTAAAGGACTCATCTTAGGCCAATGTTTTACACTTCTTGCTTAGAAAGTTAGCGGATATCTTGCACAGCGGTTCCATTATCCTATCTACATAACTTTCAGAGTACTTTTTAATAATCAGTATATTCGAGCCTAAAGTAATCAAAACATAGATTTGGATACAGTAATGCATCAAACCCATTCCCAAGAATTCGAGGCCAAAAGCTGTGAAGGATTTTCGTCCGATCTCAGTGGGCTTTTGAAAAGGCAATCCTAAATCAACTTATAGAGCACTGTTTCAACCACAGACCTTCACATCGTGGTTCTTGTCAGATCTCCTTCAAACTCTCTTTCATATACAGGAAGCCTTGAATTCTAGAGCTCAGCTCGACATAATTTTTCTTGACGTCAAAGCTGCATACGATAGGATTTCCATCACATCGTTACTTAAAGTCCTGAAGAACTACTTCAGGATCTTTGATAACCTCTCTCACCGTACTCAATAAAATTTTGCAGGAAAGACGGCTCCTTGTAGAATACAATGGTTTTTCTCGTTCCTTTACCGGCTGCAGAGGGGTACCACTGTTTGCAGCTGCCATTGAAGCTCTTCATTCATTATGATCAGCCAGAACAAGCGCTCTCAGTCCAGAGAGCTGCAATAAAGCAAATAAATGAGGTACACACCTTTTTGCATTACATTGGTCTCGAGCTAAATTCCGAAAAATCTGCCCGAATGACGTTCACAAAGAATAATCTCAATGCAATAAACGGACATCAAATAAAGTTAGTCAACTCTCACAGGGACCTCGGTTTGGATTGGGATCCGAACCTGTCTTTTCTGGGGCATTTCAAGGAAGCAAGAAACAAATTCTATGCAGCCCCTTTGGTCTGGTTGGTTACGGCAATAAGAAGCTAATATCTAAGTTTAACCAAAAGTGTGTTGTTCCTGTGGCTCTCTACGCGTCGGAAATCTGATCTTTCGCTTCTCTAACCTACCTGCAGCAGTTCTTGGGCTTGAGTATTGGCTGCTGCGATCCCTCAATAGGTCTTCAGGACATCCCCTTACTATCTCTAGAGCTATACTGCACTCACTGCATGGAATGACCCCTTAGAAACAAATAATCACTACTCGCAATATAATGATTCCTTCCAAGCTTATTTCGGGTAGACTTGATGCTCCCATCATCAATAGGGTCATCATTTTACCGAAAGATAACAGAAGAGCAACTAATCATCAAACATCTAGGATCCGACCTGCCCTTTAACCTTGAGGTGATTTGCGTCAACAAGACAAAGATCAAAAGCCCTTGCGGATACCTAACCAATACGGCAATTTTAGTTGTTTCAAGTCTCCTCCGTCTATGGACAAACTGCACTTCTCTCCTGTTCCGCACAGCCTTCTAAAACTTTCCTGCTCCCTCGCACCGTGCTTCGAGGGATGCTAAATTTACCTGAATATTGTCTTAGCCTGCTGTAATAAATTTGAGCTGTATCCTTTATATTAATGTATATGTTTTAATCTGTTATTTTTATGTTTACCCTCCTAGCAAATGTTTGCTGTGTAGGAGCAGATGTAACTTCTCCTTTTCCTTTACTTGGATAAATAAAATAAAATAAAATAAATTATGATTTTTTATACAATCATTATCACATCATACATAATATTTCGTTTAAAAAGAAATATCTACGGTTTTTCTTTTTTCCTAAATGTTTCTTTTATATTTTAAGCAATTATTGTAATTCATCATTAACTGACTAATCTGTGGCAAATTTACATTACTGACTTCTTGTAAGATACAAAATCTTACAGAATAAAAGTAATAAGAAGTTGGTTTTATTAATAAAGGAACAGGAATTCTTGTTGCTAGTTGAATAAGATAGTAATATCGTCTGATTTCAATAATATGAATTATTCAGTATAAAATATACATTTAATGGGTAGTAAGAAATAAAGCAGCATGGGTCCAAGCACAAACAGACGAATTAAGATTTATGCGGGGTCGAACTTAGTAAGGAAAGGCACTTCAAACAGGATACCATCAGGCGCAAACAGGAAGTGGTTTCTTGACCAGCATTTAAGTTTCCTTAAATAGATGCTGTGGTCACTAGTTGCGAGTTATGTGTTTTTAAAACGTTACAGGGTCAAGGTGGTAGATGAGAGGGGAGCGTTTTTATTTGGGATAATCGGCAAACATCAAAGGGCACGCCGTATGGCAACAAATCTGGTAGAATAGTAAAAAGGGGAGTATTGAAACACGTGCTACTGGGCAGGCTGAGTAAGGGTCTTCTAACAAATGAACGGAGAAGAAATCAGAGGATGAGTATAAGATTGGAGGGAGTCACTGGTAAGAGGCGTGGCAAACTTGGGAGGAGTAAGAACAAAAAGGGAGTGAAGGAGAAATAAGGAGCCTTGGTAAGCCCGGAAGAAGCAGCTACTCCGACCTGATGAAAATAATTCATTCTTAAGAAATAAAGGTACCCGAGACCCAAGAAGGAATCCAGTAACTTATGTCAAACTCCCCCAGTGTTTGTGAGATGCATTCCAGATGGAATAGCCCTACTATTCACCACAAGAAAGATGAAAGATATGCCGCAGAGCCCGTCAAGATAACTAAGTAAGTGATTAGTTTACTTAAGTATTCTCACCATCACACAAAAGACTGTAGATACCCCGATAGCCGAATTGGTAAAACTTTTAATAGAACACTGTGAGATATGTATAAGAATATAGAAGTCTTTTGTTTATTCGAAGTAATTGAGCCTTGTTTATAACTGTTTGATAGGTAACGATTAATTATATTTTGGATGGGAATTAGAAGTGATCGATACCTGTTAATCAAGTAGTTATTTGTAGAAATTGGCAGTGGCATGATTATCTGTATTGAAGAAGGTTGTAAATTATAATCTGATAGAAAAGGGGGTAAAATTTATCCAGAAATTAAAAGTATAGAAGTAAGAAATTGATGTTGTAATGGAAAGAGAATGTTAAAAGATTCTTTGACAGTCAATTGAACTCAGGTGTAAGGAGGAAGAAACATTATCAGTTCTTGAAAGGGGAATTTTGATATATATATAAGTAGATGAGATTAGATTATCTTGTGATGTGTTTGAGTTTAATCATTTTGGTTTTGATGTATTTATGTAAATATGTACAATAAACTAATTTTTATATACAACTTTTGTGTATTTTTGTTGTTCTGAATACCAGCCTATCTGAAGGGGAATAATATATATATATATACACTTAGAGGAGTTCCCCGAACCTGAAATTTTCTGAGTAGATACTAGTCAGGTGCGCAAGTGGGAAGTTTATTTTAAAGGGGAACTAACCAAAAAGGATAGATAAAATTATAATTAAAATATTTGTCAAGTTAAATAGGAGACAGATAATATAGAAAAACAAACCCCCACATTCTGCCGTGAATATCAGTTGCTAATTACATTTCAAATCACTGCCAGAAAAGTATCGACTAAGCCATAGAGAAGATATCCTGTTGAAAGTGTGTACCCTAATCGCAAATGAATTTCGAAAGGCACTTTTAAAATAAAACTGCACATTAAATATTTCTTCATTCGCATTCTTTTGCAGAGTTAGAGAATTCAGAGAAAAGTTATTTTACTCAAATCACCATTCAAAGCGAAAAGTCTCAAAATTTAGGATAGACAGCTGGAGCACGCGCGACTTCAAATCTAAATGCTGTTGTAGATGGTCAAGTTAGATTCAAAAACTAATTTTACACTGGATGCCTGGTGCAGAATATTCGGCAATAAAGTGCAATGTCAGAGAGTACTGTTATCACATATTTTTCATAATCTCAATGTTAGACATTTCTACTTCTCGGAGTGCAACATCACTAAAATATCATTAAATATAGAATATGTTATTCGAACTTTTTCACGTCTGTTTTTAAACGCTCATTCAAAAGAACTTTCTTTTTATCGAGAGACATTTTATTTCTGTTTACAAACGAAACGTTAACCTAAAAATATCTAGAACATGTTAGAATATAGATAGCATAACATAAAAGATAATCGACGTGGAGCTTTCAAACGTGCACACTTTTTTTTTTTTTTTTTGTGAAAATAAGTTGTTCCCAAGAGAACGATGAAGCATTTAAAGTCATTCACGCGTTTATCCTTTTCATTAGTTGTACCTGAGAGCTTTCCGTGAAATGAGGTAACGGAATTAAACTTGCTTTCTCTAAAGGTCGGTTAAAATATGAAAATCTGGCAGCTGACGCCTTTTCAAAAGGAATTAAATTGTATGTAGGAGTTTTAATGGTTTAAAAGCTAATCAAGTGGGTATAAAGGAGGTCGAAGAACACATAATGAAAGAAGATACGTGGCGAACAGCTGTTACAACACTAGACGCTGCCGTAACTTCGATAAAGGTACGACTGGAATTTCAATTTTGTACCGCGTGCCATTAAAACGCCAAACATTCCGTAATGCGCCGCAGCTGCCTCAAGATGGCATTGGTTTCTTTCCATTGTCGCGAGACTTGTGATTCTGTGATTCGCAGCCAATGGAATTCCTGCAAAAATAGAACACAATTTCCACAACAATAGCTATGTAAATATAACTTTCGAGTTACGTGAATGAATGCTAGATGTCCTCGGTCTGCTTTTCACAGAAAAAAACTGCTGCTAGATCTTCGAAGTAAATGCCACTATGTCAAGAATTCCATTGAAGAGTACAATACAACTCAAAATATGACCGCCTAAAGCATCGCAACTTGAAATATTTCCTTGTCACCTTTGTTATATAGAAAAATGTCTTCTTTATTAACACTTTAAAAACAGCGCGGAGTAAACCTGCGAGTATACGTAAACATTATCTGAGAGAGGAGACATGAAAATCAAAACGGCAAAGCCGCAGATTGTCATCTCTCGATTGTATGCGGACGAATCGTCCTGTTTATTGATTAACTATGCCAAAGTTCACAAATCCCATAAGATATTTCTATTTACGTTTAATGTTCTTATTTAAAATATTCAGAATTAAACAAGGCAGGGAAAAGTTTTGTTTTACATACATGTCGTGTCAATTTATTAACATTGCAAATCTTATCTGTGGTGGTGCTGTGACACCGTTTGAAAAAGTCCAGATTCGCATCTCGTCTTTGTCTGCAAGATTTCAGCAACCTTTCAATTTGAGGCTAAATTAGCCTGCCTCGGGTGGAGGTGTACAAGCCTTTCGTTTCGCAAATCAACGAGAAGAATCGGGAGTAGCTCATTCCACATCAGTTTTGATATCTTTTCGGGATGAGGTTGCATCAAGCTACGTTTTCTTTTACTTCCCAAAGCACTTGTTGCTGTTTGGTCAGTTTCATTTCCCTCAGAACACTACCTTTCGAATGCCATACGAATGGATTATTTATAATGTTATAAATGATAGTGAAATAAATATTTATGCGCTCAGAACCATAATTATTATAGGATTGAAGTTCACTTGCGCGCCATGAGCGAGATTAAGGTCTCTAATGAGAAACTAGTGGGAAACCACTAGTGAATTACGCACACGGCAAGGGATTCAGATCTCTTCGTTATAAACTATTTATAGCTAAAGGCGGCTCTACACGCACAAACTTTAAGGTTCAAAATTGCAGTTAACACCTTTCTGCCGCTGAAGCAATTAAGTGATCATATTGGCTGTTGGTGAACATTCCCTCCATCCGAGGAAACGCTAACGTCGTAAACTGCGATGCATGTAGGGTGCGCCTACATCAGTGGCAGATATTCAGTTTCTGTTCAAAAAATATGTCAATTTAGCCCCTGCTGTTTTAAGGTGGTGTGGACTGTGAAAGTGATTGCTTAGTTGTGAGAAACACCACCAGCTATACTTTCCTTCGGATTTCATTACTTGTTCATTGAGAACAAGTAATAAATCCTGACCACAAGTGTATATACCGTATATATATATATATATATATATATATATATATATATGTAAAGATTTCAGAAAGTTTTGATATCTCTTTTAAGTTTCTCATTCCACAAAAGTGCCCAGACACGTGTCAATGACCAGTGTGCGCTAATATGTTTTTTTTGCCTGAACCAGAGCCCATACTACTCAGTTCATTATGACATCGAGCAGAAGCTTAAAGTTTGTGCGTGTAGCGCAGCCTTAATGTGAAAATTAATCGTTTTGTTTGGAATAATATCCTAAATATTTAACAAAAGTGCAGTCTAGTTATGCATTCTTGAATTTTCATTAATTGGTATTCCCTGCTTCAAATAATGATTTTGTTTATGTCTATTATCGCAAACTTGATTGCTATTATTATTATTATTATTTGTTTTTTAGGAGCATTAGCAACTAAGGCCATATTGCTCCGGAATATGCGGTGGTCATTCCCTGACCTTTCCGCATCCTCCGTATTTGGTGGTGACGGGCTCGAACCCCGGTCTACTCAAGAAGCGTGTGGTACGCACTGCTGCTCCTTCCCACCTGGCTACGGAGGCGCCAACTTGATTGCGTATTTAATTGTAATATAAATACAGTAAGTGTAATTTACCCTTTAGTCAATAATTTCCTTTTCTTGAAAGTCCAAGTTAGATCCGATGACAAGATTCGGAAAGAATCCTGACACGTCACTAGTTTCGATAATTACGTTGCATAATTTATTAATATTATTTAGAATATTTAACTTGTAAATATTAATAAGTATTAAAAATGTATTTTGTTCTTAACGATCCCAGTGGCATAAGTGTCTTAATATATATTTTTATCTTCAATTTTTGTTTTTGAAAATTCCTGTTGGCAGTCGCCAACAGGAAAGATCACCTTTCGGAAAGAGGGAAACAATATCCCAACAGATAATTATTTGAATAACAATATTTCCCCGCCGCTTTTTTAAATATAAGACAGTGAATTATTTATTAACTCTCTAATTGGTGCGCAACTCCTACACGTCCCTATTGATCACAATTATACTCGTTTAAAGCTAGATGCTTAAAAAACTATAAAGCAGTGGTTAAGTCTATTTTTCCGGAAAGTCGGATAACGTATGCAATCACCATGTTTCTGTGTTTTTACCCACTTTTCCGTTAACAGTATGAACAAAACGATTGATATTCGGTTGGGGGGGGGGGTGGATGGAGGAACGTCCTAACCTAACTGGGCATTTTCATTTGGGGATCAATTCACCATTTTGAAAGAAGATGACCACAGAAACAATAAATAGTTCGACACAAGTGCAAATGACTTAGATCGGTTGCACAAATGCCATCAGTAATGGCAACTGAGGTTTAATGATTCTAAATGTTAGGTTTTGCACCTATGGAAAAGAAATCTAGGGGGATGACGTTAAAGTTGGTCCAGGATGAAAACAACTTGGTGGGGGGGATTAGTTATGATTTAGTCAAACATGAAATTATCAACGGAATGCAAACACAGGCGGCTAGGAAGGTACATTGTATATTATCATATACTAGACCTCCTCGGGTAGGGAAAGACGGCGGTGAGCCCTCATTTAGAATATTGTGTTCAGGTGTGGAGGCAATGCTTTAAAATAAATAAATAAAAGTGTTCAGAGAAGGGGTAGCCAGAATGGTAAGGGGTACTAATCGATCTTCATATGAAGAAAGACCTAAGTGCGGCCTACAGAATCCGCCAACCAAAAAGAACAAGCCACTCTTTGAGTTCTGTCTCGATGGAGAACTACGGCTGGCATCAAAATTCAAATTACGGGTTCGGAAAATATTCTGGAGACCAATACGATTCGCAGTATTGTGTACAAATAATTTTTCAATAGCATGCCCAAAGGTTAAGAAATAGCCTAATATACATGATTTGCTTTTCTATTTAATTATTATTCGATTGACACTCTCAAATACAAAATAGCTGTAAATCATTCATCGTGCCAAATGCTTTGCGAAGTAGAGGTTTGGTGAAAGAAGCCCTTACCTTATAGTTCATGATTATTTATCACCCATTTTTCTGCAAAGAGTAACCAAGTTTTATTTCCTTTTCTGGATCAACAATACAGCTTATTCATTTCATTTTTTTGCTTAAAAATAAATACATCTCTATTTATTTATTAAATATATAATTAAAAACTTCACTGCTCCATTTACAGTAATGTTTACAATAACATTTATAATTCAATAATGATAGAATTCAAAGTACGAATTAAACGCCGAATGCTGAGAAATGTTTGACTAATAAATTGTCTGCCGAAATGATGTTAACCTGTGGGGGGGGGAGAATGATGAGAAAGATTTATTTAACTATATATATTTCTGTAATCTATCCCTGGCTATTTCTTTCCCCAGTTACCTGGGGACCACAAAGGCTGTTGTTTTTATTTCTTTATTCCTTTAAACAGGGGGGGGGGGTCCTCACTTCCCTTCCAAGGCCCACATGCTACCTGCTTCATAATATATTATTTCCATTAATTTTGTCTTGTTTGTTAATCAGAAGATCCAAGTACTGAGAACTTTATTTTCATTTTTTTTTCTTTTTTTACTAGCTTCTCTTGCTTAGATAGTTCTTATTACTTACTATAGTTCTGAGGTGTCAGTCTATTAAGACGAAACATGGGATATTAACATAACAAGGATTTATTTATTATTTGTACAACAATTATTTTACACGATATCAAAATTTCTTACAACTATTATTATTATACATGAAATGGTGTCCTTCCATAATCACTCTTCTTAAGCAATTCATAAACTTCCACACTATGTTTTCAATACAAAATATTAAATATTCTATCCTATACACTTTTATATGGTCATATATATTCTTTCCAACATATACTGAATAACTCCAATAATTTTTCACTCTCTCCTACATACTCTAAGGAGGAAATTTCTACTGAATACAATCCACTCCGTTATTAGCAATTAGACAATTCATTATATCAACTCTTTTACTTTTAACACGTTTCTTACCAATACCTCTAATAACTGATGAGCAACTCTCACTCACTCTCTCTCTCTATATTTCTATTATCCTATTCCTATCCTTACAATACTTCTCAAACTGTCCTGTCCGTTTCTCTCCCATGGATTTCTTTATAACACAGTTCTCGTTAGTAAAATTCTCTAAACTGACTTACTTGGTCTCTTCCCACTCTACCCGGAAGAATAGTTGATTTCCGGTCCTTCACAGGTGCCTCCTCTCCAGCTTGGCTTACGGCTCTTATGCCTCCACGGCTACTGCTTTGTTTTCGCCTTCTGTTAGAAACTCGGTCGGGTTTCTTTCCTCACTCACTCCCTTTTTCCTACTGGTTATCTCTACCTACTAAACAGCCATTACTAAAACTTTGCGTTAACTTTTCCCTCACTTCTAATACCATTCTCACTCCCATAAATTAATTTCTCTGTCCGCTATACTCCAGCGATTCTCCCGGCACTTTTCGGGATTTCTTTTCAGCCGCACATCACTCAGGCACACCCACAGGAATTCTGTCCTACACCGGCTTCTTTTTTTTTTTTAGGACCCACTCTCTCTACATCACCTTTTTGTACGCCCCTTTCCCTTGACCAATCATTAGTTATCTCTCCATCTTCATCTTTAATTTCATTCGCTCATTTTTTTTTTTGGTCTGGTAGGTCGAGCTCCCCTCTTTTTGTCGAGAACATCCGGGCGCTAAGCAATCTCAAGAACCATCCTTGGGATGACCATTTCCATTTATCTCTTCCGTCACGCTTCCTTTCGAGACACCGCCCCTGAAATTGTTGATGGTGCCTTCCGAGTCGGCCCGTTTGTACTTGGTTATCACTCGAGCACGGCGTGCTTTAATATCTCGGGTAGTCCCTTTCTGATGGAGTCCGAAACCGTTCTAGGGGTGTAGGCATTCTTTTGTCCCTTACTACTTGTTGGCCACAGCCCTTTTTCTGTAAACAAGAACTGCATCAAACTGGCCTATCCATTATATTACCATTCGATCAGCCCCCCCCTGCTGCTATGCTAATCCGGTCCCTATTGAAAAGTATACAGAGCGGAAGCAAATCCGCTGAATGTTTGTCTGTTTTTAAACATTAGTTATTTTTCAAAAATAATAAAATTTTAATATCCTAATATATATGTAAGAATGGTTCTTACAAACCCAACTACGCAGTACCACGATAAATAACAGAAGCTACAGCTCGCACCTAGGGCCTCGACCTGGGTTCAAATCCCACTGGAGGATTTTACAGAGGTTTTTTTTTATTTCAGTACCAAGTTAGTCGATCTTGGGCCGAGACACGTGAGCGGGGTGTTTCTCCCCTCACCTACACAAATCGACCGATGTACATACACAATTATAGATCCCAACATCCCCCCCCCCCCAAACACTTACCTCATAAACAACCCTATTATTAAATAAGATTAAAAATCTAAATTGGAGAAGTTTTAATTCCACATTTAGCATTAGTAAAGGCACATTATGCAAGAAAGCAGGCTTATACAGCATCAGCCAATTAAAAAAAAAAAAACCTCCTAATTTCATCCATCCACTCGCTCCAAATGTTTGTACCTATTTCAGGAATTTCAATATTTCAGCTATCAAGCTCTGCAAAGACAGATGGAATTTTTTTCCAGCAACCAACCACACGCTGGCTAAAGGCAAACTTCCGCACATTTTTCCTACAACTGCCTTTCCTCCATTTCATTTATGCCTTCTCAGGTGATTATTCTGAGCAAGAGGAAGAATCCCGTCAGCATTGAGCATGCTCAAAGCTTTATATAACTCAATCAGATCACCTCGCAGGTGCTTAGTCTCCAGACACTGTAATTTACAAAACTTAAGCCTTTCTCTACATCCTTCCTAAAATGAAGCGTCCAGACCTGTACAGAATACTCAAGGTGTGGCCTGACCATTGCCTTATACAAGGGGATAATCAACCTCCTTATCCCTGCTAGAAAGATTTCTGTATATCATTGACAAGACACCATGAGCTACTCTTGCACACCGTCTGCACTGCTCAGAAAACTTCATATCTACTTGCACAATTACCCCCAGGCCCCTTTCATTCTCTACCACTGCCAGTGTCGTACCACACAGTTGATAAGTTACTCTGGGGTTACTGCTTCCCATTTGCATTTGTCAATGTTAAACTTCAGTTGCCACCTCTCAGCCCATCTGCTCAACTTTTCTATATTATCCCGTTGCAGCAATGTAGCGTCATTAAAAACCCTAAAAACCTGGACATTAAGTACAGAAAACAACAATGGACCCAACACTGAACCCTGAGGGACTGCACTAAAAAAAAATTAGTCCACGATGAGCAGTGTCCATTGATTACGATTCTCTGTCTTCCCCCACTCAACCATCCCTTTGTTCATAGCAGCAATTTGCCCCCAATGCCACACTGCTCCAATTGGTGCAGCAGTCTTCCATGTGCAACAGTATCAAAAGCCTTTCTAAGATCCAAATATATGACATCAAAGTTATTCCCTGCAGCCAGTTGCTTTGTGACCACATCATAGTATCCAATCAAATTGTTCAGACAAGACTTCCCCTTAACAGAACCATGCTGTGTCCGAGCTATAACTGAAGTCTTGTCTAGATGACAAGACTTCAGTTATCTTTGTGAATTGGGGTCACATTTGCACATCTCCAGTCCATGGGTAGCTCCCCTTTGTCTCTAATACATCTTGATCAAAACAATATAAAATGATACATAAGAAAGATTAGTAAGAAACAGTGAACTCTCACGAAAAATGTGAAATTATAAAGTTATCATTTCAGAGCCTAATTTAGGTCTCTACTAATTTTTAGAAACAATTTAAAACAGTAGGATCCGTAACCACTCTTTCCTTCTATAACTGCTATTTCAGCGGTTATTGTTTAGTTGAGAGTTGAGTTATTCCAGACACGTCCGAAGTCTAAAGTTGACCAGTGATACCTAGCAGAAGACCTACGTAATCAAATGCTTATTCATATTAGCTATATGTCTCTGCTTATTTATTATTTTGCCATTTTTAAAAATCATACGGCGTAGCTCCATATCCATTTGGAATAGGACACATCATTATACGAACATTTTGTAATGGCTTTAGTTCCTGAAGTACATGTTACGAAACACCTTGTAAATGGCCACACAAAAATATTTAAATTCTTCGATAGCTGGAAAATAAAATAAAAATCAATAAAAAAGTTTGTTAACCGTGAAATATGTGATACTGTTGCTAAAATATAAAATTCCTCTCCCAAATCGGTCACGTGGTCATACACTTCTAAAAATTACTTCACGTTTTCTAACTTAGCAATGCTATTAGTCGTCGCCTTAACAACACGAGTAGGTAAGAGAAGCTCCTTCACGTGACACCATATCATATTACTGCGAAAGAACATTATTCATAACCATAAAACTGATGAGTAGTACGAAATAATTGACTGGTTCAATTATTTCAGCGCAGCAACGAGTAATGTTTGTTGAGAAGCAGGAAACGGGTTCGAATGGTGCGTAAGGGCGTTTAGAGATTGAATTAGTCGGTGTCACGCCGTATACGTGAGTGTTTTTTTTTTTTTTTTTTTTTTTTAAATCTCGGTACTCCGATTTTTCCTTGCAAAAAGGCAGGAGCGTGATGAGGGGGATTAGAGGATATCGTGCAGATGGCTCGGTAAGTTGCGGAACCGTGCTGCATCTCGTTTCCCCTGCATACACACAGTTACAGAATTCTCGGAAAATTCAATATAGCTATTTTTTGAGTAGACTTACCTAATTTTCGTAGTAGCTATATCCATTCCGGAGAAGACAGTTCTTTGCTTCCAACTTTAACAGTGGGCCACCACACTCCTAGTGACCACATTCATTCTAAGCAAATGGATTGCCAATAATAATAAAATTTGCATTTATTGAACAAATTCAAAGTATTGCAACGTCAATAAAGCAGAAGAGCGCAGAATCAATTAAACAGCTCATTTTTAATTATGTTTCTTGTTAATACACAATAGTCTGAGTATTTTTTACTCTCAGTTTCTAAGGACTGGGTAATACAGTAACAAGAAACATTACTGCAAAGCTTCATTATGGGTTATTCCTGCAATTAGTTTGTAAGTACAGATGGTTTAAGTTAAATTTATAATTTAAATCGTCACTGAAGTTGTGCTGTGGCAGCTCGTTTGGCACCACTGAGTCATACAAATGTCACAATAACTCTTTAAAAAAAAAAGAAAAGAAATACAAATAGTATTTGTTTTTTTTTTTCAGTGTTATTGAAAAATATATTTGTCAAAACCTTTTCCTATTTATTGCTGATTCATGTTTAATTTGTATTTTTTTAACAATCGTGCTATATATGATTAAATGTTATAAGACGTATTCGTAAGTCAAGCGCTTATTAATTATCTTATTTATTACCGTCTATTATAAACATTGGTTCATAATAGACGGTTGTATCAGAGAATAAAAAGGAACTTTTTTTTTTTCTTTTAGGTACTGAGATGAGGGTGAGTACGTCCGTCTCACAATGACACTATATTACAAATAAATAGCATCACATCTCGCTTATGATAAGTGCTATTTACTTTTTGTGCAACTGGAGAAAGAGATAAATGCATTTAAAAAAATACTTGCATCGTTTTAGTGAATCTATTCCTTGGCAATCACATTATAATTTAAAATGGAGTTTTGTCCCTCCTTTCAGTTACCTCGAAGAAGACTAATTTTAGAACCCAAAATCTGAAATCATAAATAAACAACACAGAGCTAAATGAACAAA